>NC_026000.2:51943298-52102877 GCF_000442705.2 Elaeis guineensis
CCTAGATTGATTTTGATGATTACAAAGCAGATTGAAGGGATACAAATATTTTTATTTGAAAAAGTCTTTATGCTCTTCAGGGGCAAAATCATAATTTTACTAAAATCCTGATTTGATAGTATCATTTGGTAGAACAAATGATTTGTAATCTATTGGTGAAAATTTTATTATTTTTGGACTTATATTTTTGAAGTTATGAATGTTTGAAGTGCATGAGTCGACTCATGAGTCAACTCATGGCACAATGAGCTGCTTGGCACGCTAAAATTTCCTTGGCACGCTGGTTTTTTGGCTTGGCACGACCTGTGAGTCGACTCATGAGTCGACCCACAAGGCATGAGTCGACTCATGAGTCGACTTCTGCTGTTTTGGGCCAAAATATCCAGAAACCCAAATCTCTGGTTTTTGCAACAGAGGTCGACTCATGAGTCGACCCCTGAAGCATGAGTCGACTCATGAGTCGACCCCTGCGACGGAATTGTCCGCAACGGCTAGTTTTTTGCCCGTTTTAGTTGCCTTTAATGCTCACTTTAAATGCTCTAACGGCTCTTTTTCTGCCTAAAATATTTTTCCTTGTTTCTTAAAGCTATAAAAGGTTTCAAAAGGTGAAAAACAAAAGGGGATCTACAATATACACGAGAGATACAAGAGATCTACAATATACACAAAGACATACAAATTTTGAAAGAGAAAAGCAAGAGCGTTCAAAAGGGCATTCAAGAGCATTCAAAGAGAGGGTTTTTCAAGCCAACTTTTCAACCTTGATCAAGAGCTCTTTCAAAGCCTTCAAGAAGCCTTCAATCAAAGCTCACCTATTCCTCAAGCGTTCATTCAACTCTTCATCCACCTTGAGGAAATCCAAAAGGGATTCTTCATTTGAGTAAAGTGCATTTAATGTTATATTCGCTCATTTAAGGAGCTATTCTTGTACTTATTTATGCTCTAAACTGTCTTACTCTTTGTGAGTAATTGTTCTTTTTTTGGAGGGTTTCCAAAACAAGGAAGGTTGATCCGAACCTGAAATCGGAGTGTATTGGGTTGGCTTGTACCCGAAAATAAGTGGACTAGCTTGGGATAGCTAGTGTCGGAGGTTCCGACGTTTGTATTCGGGTTGAATACAAGTATAGTGGATTGGAATTCCCAAGTAGGAGCTTGGGGAGTGGATGTAGGTGCAAGGTTGGCACCGAACCACTATAAATCCTTGTGTTTGTGGTGTGCTTTATTGTTTCTCTTTATTTCTTTATTATATCCTTGCATTCTTGCTTTAGGTAATTAATCTTGAACTAAAGTCTTTCTCCTCATTCATCAAGCTTTTAACAAATACTTTTCATAAGTAATTAGTTAAGCTTAAATTTTTTAAAACCCAATTCACCCCCCCTCTTGGGTTGCATAGCTGGCAACAAGTGGTATCAGAGCCCGGTGCTCTAGCCCTTCTTTGATCTAACAATCAAAGAGCCAAAGATCTATGGCAACCCATGTCGGTACTTCTCTAGCCGAGGGGCAATCTACCAACCGACCTCCACTTTTCAATGGGTCTAATTACACCTATTGGAAAGCTCGGATGAAGATATTCATACAAGCACTCGACTATGATATGTGGAGTATCATAGTGAACGGTCCTCACACACTCACCAAGATTATAGATGGTGAGGAGTCAACCAAACCGAGAAAGAATGGGATGAGGTTGATAAGAAATTGGCACAATTAAATGCTAAAGCTATGAATGTTCTTTATTGTGCACTTGATGCAAATAATTTAATCGCATTTCTACTTGTGCATCTGCTAAAAAATATGGGATAGGTTAGAAGTAACCCATGAGGGAACAAATCAAGTAAAAGAGTCTAAAATAAACATGCTTGTGCATAAATATGAATTATTTAAAATGGAGCATGATGAGTCCATAACTCTATGTTTACTCATTTTACTGATATAATTAATGGTTTGAAGAGTCTTGGCAAATCTTATACTAACAGTGAGCTTGTAAGGAAGATTCTCAGGTCATTGCCAAGAACTTGGGAAGCCAAGGTGACTGCCATCCAAGAAGCAAAGGACTTGAACACTCTACCTCTAGAAGAGCTTCTTGGATCCTTGATGACTCATGAACTTAGCATGAAGCAACATCAAGAGGATGAAGTCAAAAAGAAAAGAACCATTGCCCTCAAATCCACAGCTTCGCCTGATGATGAAACGGATGACACTGAAGATGAAGAACAGGATGAAGAGATGGCACTCATCACCCGAGATTTAAGAAGTTTCTAAGAAAAAGGAAACAGGGGATGAGAAAGAAGTCATTCACAAAAGGGGAACAAAGCAAAGAGAAAGAGAAAGATCAACCCCTTATATGCTACGAGTGCAAGAAGCCGGGACATTTCAAATCCGAATGTCCACAACTGAAGAAAGGTCCCAAAAAGTTCAAAAAGAAAGCAATGATGGCGACTTGGAGTGCGAGTGATGACTCAAGCTCCGATGAGGAAACTCAACAGAACAAGCCAACCTGTGCCTTATGGCACACGAAAATGAGGTAACTTCTGAATCCCCTAGTGAATTTACTTTTGAAGAATTGCATGAAGCATTCTATGATTTAATTGATGAATTAAAGAAACTAGGGATGAAAAAAAAGAACTGAAATTGGAAAATCAGTCCTTAGTGAAACAAGCTGAAAACCTTTCAATTGAAAAATCCACCTTGATTCAAGAAAATCAAAGCTTAAAGAATGAAATTAACAAGCTGAAACCTATAGTAGATAAGTTCACCTTAAGTTCAAACAAACTAAATATGATTCTTGATAATCAAAAAGCTGTATATGATAAGGCTGGACTTGGCTATAACCCCTTGAAGAAACAAAAATTTCTGAAGAATATTTATGTAAATTATTCAAGTAACAAGTCTACAAATATTACTTGTTTCAAATATGGTAGAATAGGACATAAATCATACACATGCCTTATTAACAAATCTGCAAACACAACTATAAAGAAAATATGGGTTCCAAAAGGAACCATTTTGACTAACCTAAAAGGACCCAAGAAAGCTTGGGTACCTAAGACAGAAACTTGACTTTTGCTTGCAGGTGTGTCTAGCATCCCAAGGAGGAAACAGGAAATGGTATCTTGACAGTGGATGCTCGAGACACATGACTGGTGATGAATCACAATTCATCACGCTTGATGCTAAGGATGGAGGGATGGTCACCTTTGGAGATAATGGCAAAGGAAAGATCATCGGGATAGGTAACATTGGTATCACTCCCTCCAAATACATTAAAAATATTTTGTTAGTTAAAGGTTTAAAGCATAACTTACTTAGCATTAGTCAATTTTGTGATAAAGGGTATAAAGTTATTTTTGAATCATCTGTTTGCATTGTGACTAGTCCTATTAACGATGGCATTAAATTTATAGGACATAGGCATGGCAATGTTTATATGTAGATTTGAATGATTTAGCCAAATTAGACATGCAATGCCTAGTATCCTTGAATGCTAAAGTTAATGAGACTAGTTGGCTGTGGCATCGTAGACTTGCACATATTAGCATGCATTCTCTTTCAAAATTAATTAAGAAAGAATTAGTTCTTGGTTTGCCAAAACTGAATTTTGAAAAGGATAGAATTTGTGATGCATGCCAATTAGGTAAACAAACTAGAGTTTCATTTAAATCCAAAAATATTGTTTCAACTTCTAGACCTTTAGAGCTCTTGCATATGGACTTATTTGGACCAACTAGAACCACTAGTTTAGGAGGAAAACGATATGGTTTTGTAATTATAGATGATTACTCTCGTTTTACTTGGGTTTTCTTTTTGGCACACAAAGATGAAACTTTTCATATTTTCACTAAATTTCACCGAAAAGTCACTAATGAAAAAGGATTTTCAATTCAAAATATTAGAAGTGATCATGGAACTGAATTTGAAAATCAAGACTTTGAAAATTTTTGTGATGAAAATGGAATTGGCCATAACTTCTCTGCTCCTAGGACACCCCAACAGAATGGGGTAGTTGAAAGGAAAAACAGAACCTTAGAAGAAATGGCCCGTACCATGCTTTGTGAAAGCAACCTTCCAAGATATTTTTGGACGGAAGCAATTAACACAGCATGTTACATTTTAAATCGTGCTTTGATTAGACAATTTTTAAAGAAAACCCCCTATGAACTTTGGAAAGGAAGAAAACCAAATATTGCATATTTTCATTTTTTGGTTGCCGATGTTTTGTATTAAATAATGGCAAAGAAAGACTTGGTAAATTTGATGCAAAATCAGATGAAGCAATCTTTCTAGGTTACTCCTCCACTAGTAAAGCATTTAGAGTTTTAACAAAAGAACTTTAGTAGTTGAGGAGTCCATACATGTTGTTTTTGATGAATCTAACGATCTTCCTTCAAGGAAGAATGAGGGTGTTGATGATGCAGATCCACTAATAGAAGGTATGAAGGAGATCACTCTGAAAGATTCAGCAACTCCAGAAGACAAGGATCAAGAAGACAAACAAGATGAGAGAGGTGAAGAAATTCAAGAACAACCTCAAGGTACAAATGACCTACCCAAGGAATGGAGGTATGTTACAACCACCCTAAGGAGTTAATTATTGGTGATCCTATGCATGGGGTAAAAACCGTTCTTCACTTAGAGATGTAGTTAATCATTGTGCTTTTGTATCTCATCTTGAACCTAAAACTTTTGAAGAAGCTGAAAATGATCATAATTGGATTAATGCAATGCAAGAGGAACTTAATCAATTTGAAAGAAATAATGTTTGGACCTTAGTATCAAGACCTAAAAATTATTCAATAATTGGCACAAAATGGGTCTTTAAAAACAAATTAGATGAGCATGGAAATGTAATTAGAAATAAACAAGACTGGTTGCTAAGGGATATAATCAAGAAGAAGGAATTGATTTTGATGAAACCTTTGCACCTGTTGCTAGATTAGAAGCTATTAGACTTCTACTTGCATATGCTTGCTTTATGAAATTCAAATTATTTCAAATGGATGTTAAAAGTGCATTTTTAAATGGATATATTACTGAAGAAGTATATGTAGAACAACCCCCTGGATTTGAAAATCATGCTTTTCCTAATCATGTCTTTAGATTAAATAAAGCTTTATATGGATTAAAACAAGCACCTAGAGCATGGTATGATAGGCTAAGCAAATTTTACTAAATAATGGTTTTTCAAGAGGTAATGTAGATACAACCCTCTTTATTAAAAGAAATCAAAATGATATGCTAGTTATACAAATTTATGTTGATGACATAATTTTTGGGTCTACTAATGAATCTCTTTGTCAAGACTTTGCTAAGCTTATGCAGGGGGAGTTCGAGATGAGCATGATGGGAGAACTCACCTTCTTCCTCGGACTCCAAATCAAACAATCAAAAGAGGAATCTCCATCACCCAAAGCAAGTACACCAAGGAACTACTCAAAAGATTTGGAATGAAGAACTGCAAACCAATTGGCACACCAATGAGTCCCTCATGTAAGCTTGACAAGGATGATGAAGGTAAATGTGTAGACTTAAAATACTATAGAGGTATGATTGGCTCATTATTATATTTAACTGCAAGTAGGCTGATATCATGTTTAGTGTTTGTTTATGTGCTAGATATCAATCTAATCCTAAAGAATCTCATTTGAATGCTGTTAAAAGAATCCTTAGATACTTAAATGGTACTCAAACTCTAGGGTTATGGTACTCTAAGGACTCACAAATTGATTTATTAGGATATTCAGATGCTGATTTTGCTGGATGTAAATTAGATAGAAAAAGCACAAGTGGAACTTGCCAATTTCTTGGAGTTAACCTAATCTCATGGTTTAGCAAGAAACAAAATTCGGTGGCACTGTCTACGGCTGAGGCCGAATACATTACAGCCGGAAGTTGTTGTGCTCAAATCTTGTGGATTAAGCAACAACTCGAAGACTTTGGAATCAAACTTAATGAAACACCAATAAGATGTGACAACACAAGTGTCATAAATCTATCTAAAAATCTAATTCAACACTCAAGATCCAAACATATTGAAATAAGACATCATTTTATAAGAGAACATGTTCAAAACAAAAATATAATTCTTGAATATGTTTGCACTGAAAATTAATTAGCTGATATCTTTACAAAGGCCCTTAGTGAGGATAGATTCTGTGAAATTAGGAGAAATCTAGAATTCTAGATCCATATGCCTAAATTTTTCTCAATTTCCAAGAATTGATGTCAAAAATTTTTAGAGCTCAATTTCAACATCTATCCTGGTCCCAAAAGCTCAAGTTTATCATTTAAAAACTTATCTTTGAGTAAAACTCCTTCTCCCAAAATTTCAAATTTTTCTGGAATTTATTCATATTTTTTTTGAATTTCTGAACTTCATGAGTCGACCCCCATGAGTCGACTCAATGGCAAACTTGTTATTTCCTCAAACTTCCCACGGGCTCATTGTTTTTATACGGGATCCTGTTCGTGAGCCGACTCATCCTTTCATCTTCCTCCTTCCAAAAGCCGACTTCCCCATTTCCTTTTGCTCCAAATCCAAGGATCTAGCTCGAGGCACTTCTCCCTCCTCCTCTCCACCAAAAATCGCCACCTTGGAAAGGGATTTTTGTGCTTTCTCCCATTGTTTGGCACGGTTGGAGCGTGCCCTAGCACTCCACCGTTCTTCCCAAATCCACCTCTTTTCTCCATCAAAATCCCTCTTCACTCTCTTGTGATCCCTCCTCCACTCATTCACTTGTTCCTCCAAGTCTCCTTGCCTGCTACTGTAGTGAATATGGCTCCGAAGATGAAGCTTCCCCAAAGAAGAAAGTCAGTCCGTGAGCTTGAAGAAAATGTCCGAAAGAAAAGGCAAGCTGCTCAGTCTTCCACTGCTCCCACTCCAGCTTCAGTATCTGCTCAAGGTCCCCCTCAATCCTCCCTAAGCCCCAGTAAGAATCCTCTATCTGATAGAAAAGTTGAAACCGGGAAGAATATAGATTTTTGGTTCTTTGAAAAAGAGGGTTTTACTTTTGCAACCAAGATTAAAAATCAAGGATGGGGTTTCTACTGCTCCCTTAAGGAAGTCACCTATGTTGACCTAGTTAGAGAATTCTACCAGAATCTACATTATGGAAATGGGTCAGTGACTTCAACAGTCAAGGGTATTGATATTTGCTTGGATTCTAGTATATTGGGAGAAATACTTCATTTGCCTAGTGAAGGTTACTCTTATATGGAACTCCCAGTAAAAGAAGAGGGGATCAGTGTTATACTAGGGGGAACTTATTCAGGGAGTTTAAAGAAATTGGAAGCAAAGATTTTGTCCATTGAGATGAGGATCCTGCATCAGATGGTAACGAAGCTCTTCTTTCCTAGGAGTGGTAAGCATGATTTACTTTCCAGCAGAGATGTATGTATCATGTTTCATGTCATCACTCAGACCCCCCTGAACCTCCCTGCACTTATGATAGAGGCCATGAGAGAGACTTTGAACAGATCCAAGGCACACTTGCCTTTTGGTATGGCCCTTACTCGAGTATTTAGGAGGTTTGGAGTTAGCTGTGAGGGGGAGGCATCTACTAAGCTCTCTCATGTGGACACTTTCAACCAACACACCCTGCACCGAATGGGATTTACAAAGACTGATGGTGGTTGGATCAAGGGATCTGAGGAGAGAGCTGGGGAGAGAACTGAAGATAGAGCTGAAGACAGAGTTGAAGACAGAGTAGAAGAAGAAGGTCCATCATCTCCTATCCATGACTTCAGGGCAGCATCACCAAATATCCAGTTCATTCCTGATACAGAGGCTGGCCCTTCAGAGTTTACTAGGATGCCCACACCAGTGTATCAGCCAGAGAGCAGAGCACCTCAATCAGAGTTCAGACTGGCTGACGATCAGATCGAGCAGATATCACAGCGTGTGGCCTCTTTGCTATCTAGTCAGTGGAGCAGTACTACTTTTTCACCAGGAGCCACTTCTTCTGATCAGACCATGACTCCCCACATATCCACTGTGTTTCAGATGATATCAGATCAGTCCATCCAGATTCAGCAGCTTGAGGACACCGTCTGGAGACTGACTGGCAGAGTTCTTGACTTGCAGGGGCAAGTCCTTGCTTTGGCCCATCCTCAGCCACAGGAGTCCACTATTGAGGTCACAGACCTCACTGCAGAGGCTGGCAGGCTCAGAGGAGCACTGGAGGGTGGATATGAGTTACTGAGGAAAGAGATCCGAGGATCGAGTGAGCATGCATCTACTCAGTTCACTGCTCTACTTCAGTCTGTTTCCAGAGCACTGAACGTACTTGATTCCATCAGACTCACCCTTTCTGTTCAGTCCTTAGCCTCTCAGCGTTCTCAGCCACCCAGTTCATCTCGCTCTCCTGCTCATGCCAGAGGCAGACGGGGTAGAGGATGCACTTCTGATCGAGATCCATCAGCTTCTCATCCCATATCTGATGACTCCGATCCATGACTTGTCTTGATCATTACTAGATCCTAGGTGTTAGTGTCTTGTTCTAGGATCTGTATTTTGGGGCCATGTATTGACAATTAGCTGGTTGACTTTTATATTATGAACTATGTATTGAAACAATTATGGTTTTATGGTATCATCTTTTACTTATATTTCTACCTTTTGTAATGATGTCGATCATATTTTGGTTATATATATATTCTCCTTGTTGAAATATTGTCTTCTCTTTGTTGTTGTTTGCTGTTAATAATTGCTGTATTAAGGGGGAGCAAACATCTGTGATAAACTCTAAAGGGGGAGAAATTAAAGAATGTTTCAGAAAAAGAAGGAGTTAACCATATTTGATGATGTCAAAAAGGGGGAGAAATTAAACAAAAAAAAAAATCCATCAAAAGCAAAACCATAAATTATGAGCAATTAAAGAAAAAGCAATCCATCAAAAGCAAAATCATAAATTATGAGCAATTAAAGAAAAAGCAACCCATCAAAAGCAAAACTATAAATTATGAGAAATTAATGAATGAATTGGAGAATTTAAAGAACAATATCAAAAGTAAAATGCTAAGTACAATGCAAATAAGTAACTTTTAAATTACTTCTTTACATATGCTCTGATTTGCTTTAAAAATTTAAATATGCTCTGATATACTTCAAAATTCCAACTTGCTCTGATACATCTTTTGAAATTTTATTTATCTTGATACATCTTAAGAAATTCAACTTGCCTTGATACATCTTAAGAAATTTAACTTACTCTGATACATCTTAAAATTTTTAACTTGCTCTGATACATTGTAAAATTTTTTTTCTGATAACATTGTAAAATTATTTTTCTTGCTCTGATACATTGCAAAATTTATTTTTCTCTTGCTCTGATACATCTTAAACTCAAAATGATCTAATACACTTTCCAAATCAACTCTTAAACATGCTTTGGCACACATAATTATTTTTTGCTCTGATGCTAAAACTAAAATCAAATGAGAATGAGCAAATTTTCAAAATACAGCTTGATCTGATAACAAAAACAAGTTTTCTGCTCTAACACCAAAATCACATAATCCAATGAGCATATCTTCAAATCTTTAAGCAAATGGGCAAACTATTCTTGCATATGACCATTTATATCACATGCCAAAAGAATCATACTCTTTTCAAGCATATAAATCTATAATGCATTCACATAAATGCTTTTGTTCAAGTATTTTGTCATCATCAAAAAGGGGAAGATTGTTGCTCCTAGATTGATTTTGATGATTACAAAGCAGATTGAAGGGATACAAATATTTTTATTTGAAAAAGTCTTTATGCTCTTCAGGGGCAAAATTATAATTTTACTAAAATTTTGATTTGATAGTATCATTTGGTAGAACAAATGATTTGTAATCTATTGGTGAAAATTTCATTATTTTTGGACTTATATTTTTGAAGTTATGAATGTTTGAAGTGCATGAGTCGACTCATGAGTCAACTCATGGCAAAATGAGCTGCTTGGCACGCTAAAATTTCCCTTGGCACGCTGGTTTTTTGGCTTGGCACGACCTGTGAGTCGACTCATGAGTCGACCACAAGCATGAGTCGACTCATGAGTCGACTTCTGCTATTTTGGGCCAAAATATCCAGAAACCCAAATCTCTGGTTTTTGCAACAGAGGTCGACTCATGAGTCGACCCCTGAAGCATGAGTCGACTCATGAGTCGACCCCTACGACGGGAATTGTCCGCAACGACTAGTTTTTTGCCCGTTTTAGTTGCCTTTAATGCTCACTTTAAATGCTCTAACGGCTCTTTTTCTGCCTAAAATATTTTTCTTGTTTCTTAAAGCTATAAAAGGTTTCAAAAGGTGGAAAACAAAAGGGGATCTACAATATACACGAGAGATACAAGAGATCTACAATATACACAAGAGACATACGAGAGGTTTTGAAAGAGAAAAGCAAGAGCATTAAAAAGGGCATTCAAGAGCATTCAAAGAGAAGGTTTTTCAAGCCAACTTTTCAACCTTGATCAAGAGCTCTTTCAAAGTCTTCAAGAAGCCTTCAATCAAAGCTCACCTATTCCTCAAGCATTCATTCAACTCTTCATCCACCTTGAGAAAATCCAAAAGGGGATTCTTCATTTGAGTAAAGTGCATTTAATGTTATATTCGCTCATTTAAGGAGCTATTCTTGTACTTATTTATGCTCTAAACTGTCTTACTCTTTGTGAGTAATTGTTCTTATTTTTGGAGGGTTTCCAAAATAAGGGAAGGTTGATCCGAACCTGAAATCGGAGTGTATTGGGTTGGCTTGTACCCGGAAAATAAGTGGACTAGCTTGGGATAGCTAGTGTCGGAGGTTCTGACATTTGTATTCGGGTTGAATACAAGTATAGTGGATTGGAATTCCCAAGTAGGAGCTTGGAAAGTGGATGTAGGTGCAAGGTTGGCACCGAACCACTATAAATCCTTGTGTTTGTGGTGTGCTTTATTGTTTCTCTTTATTTCTTTATTATATCCTTGCATTCTTGCTTTAGGTAATTAATCTTGAACTAAAGTCTTTCTCCTCATTCATCAAGCTTTTAACAAATACTTTTCATAAGTAATTAGTTAAGCTTAAATTTTTTAAAACCCAATTCACCCCCCCCTCTTGGGTTGCATAGCTGGGCAACAGAGATGCTACCAAAATTTTTATAAAAATGAGATGAAATATCCACTAATAACAATAATGAGATTATTACTTTTCTGAAAGAGATAGGGCTACACCTGTTAGTAATGATTTGAAATGGATAGGATCATGCATTTTTACTTTATTAAGTTGATGTAACATATTTTCTGTGTTAATGTTTAGTCTGCATGTATTTTTTAGTATGTGTTATTTTATATGAAGTGATCTGGATCTGGATTCGGATCTGAATATCAATAAAAGTTGGATGAATGCTAGAGGTATTTTTTTGCCTAAATATCGAAAAGAAGTTCGAGATTTTATTGACTTTGCATGGCATAAGGCTAACACTGCTAGTCAGATAAAGTGTCCATGTAAGAGATGTGTTAATATGGTATATCATCACATAATATTTGTGGAGGAGCATTTGCTACAATATGGTATGGATAAGAAGTATACTTGTTGGACATGGCATGGGGAGGGTGATTCGAATGAAGTGGTGTGCGATGATGATGATACTAAAGATGATAGTGATGCTGATAAACCTATCAAACATAGTGGTATAGGAGAATTATTAGATGATTTACATCAAGGTGCTTGTTCAAATGTACGCATGAATACTGCTGCATCTGAAAGTAATTCTGATCATGAATATAATATCCAGCTTGAGGTAGAAGGGACTTTTGAACAGTTTGTAAAGCTTGTAAGGGATGCACGAGAGCCACTCTATCCAAATTATATAAAATTTTTCAAGTTAGAGTTTTTGATAAAATTGCTTCATATTAAAATCGTAAACTGATGAGTTAGAAGTCATTTGATCAAATTTTAATATTGATTAAAGCAACTCTGTCTGATGGAGAGAGACTTCCAAAATCATATTTTGAAGCAAAAATATACATACAGAAAGTGGAACTTGGCTATATACCTATACATGCCTGTAAAAATGACTGCATATTATTTTATAAGGATAATGAACAAGCAATTGAATGTCCGAATTGTGGTGAGTCTAGATACAAAATCGATTATAGGAAAGCCAAAAAGATACCTCAAAAGATTTTGAGATATTTTTCATTGATTCCAAGACTTCAAAGGTTGTATATGTCTACAAAGACAGCTGAAGAAATGAGATGGCATTATGAGCAATGGATTTCTGAGGAGAACATACTTAGCCATCTGGCTGACTCTTTAGGATGGAAAGACTTCGATGCAAAGCATCCACACTTTGTGAGTGACCTGCACAATATCCAACTTGGTCTTGCAACAGATAGATTTAATCTCTTTGGCAATCTGAGTATCTCTTACAGCATGTGGCCTGTGATGCTAGTTGTATATAATGTGTCACTTTGAAAGTGCATAAAAGAATCATTTATTTTTATATCACTATTGATTTCAGGTCTGAAAGCATCAGGTAATGAAATTGATGTATATCTACGATCTTTAATTGATGATTTGATGAAGTTATAGAAAAATAGGATACAGACATATGATTCGGTGAGTCGAAGTAATTTTAAGTTGCATGCTTCGATTTTATGGACCATAAATGATTTTTTGGTATATGAAAACTTATCTGGATGGAGCATCAAAGGATATCTTGCATGTCCAATATGCAATAGGGATGCATCCTCCTTACATTTAAAGCATGAATGAAAAATATATTTCATGGGTCATCGATGATTTTTTTTTGCTAATCATTCTTGGAGGATCTGCTATAACCAATATTTTGATGGTAAATTCGATTGGTGTCCGCCACCTAAAGAGTTAAGTGGAGCAAAAATTTTAGAACAACTTGAAGTCGTTGGAAATGTCTGATTTGGAAAAACATCAGGTACTCATAAGTGGAAACGTATTGAAGCTGAGCTGAATTGGATGAAGCGAAGCATCCTTTTCGAACTACCGTATTGAAAGTAGCTACTACTTCATCATAATCTCGATGTAATGCACATTGAAAAAAAATATTTATGATAATATCATCGATACTGTATTGAATATTTTAGAAAAAATAAAAGATGATACAAAAGCTCATCTTGATTTGCAGGAAATAAGAATCTGGTCGGAGTTGCATTTAGTTCATCGAGATGAGAGATTTTTTATACCACCCGTATGTTATTCACTGTTTGGAGAGAAAAAGATGAATTTCTGTGGATGGTTCAAAATCGTACAGTTTTCTAATGCATATGCTTCAAACATATCGCAGTATGTTGGAAACAATGACGATAATATCTTCGGCATAAAAAGTCATGACTCCCATGTGATGATGCAATGTTTGCTTCCTGTAGTCATGCCTGACTATTTGGGTGGTGATGGTCAAACTGCATTGATTGAGCTGGGAGTGTTCTTCCGAGAATTGTGTTGCTAAAAATTAAAAATAA
Organism: Elaeis guineensis; assembly: GCF_000442705.2. Taxonomy (NCBI): domain Eukaryota; kingdom Viridiplantae; phylum Streptophyta; class Magnoliopsida; order Arecales; family Arecaceae; genus Elaeis; species Elaeis guineensis. The sequence goes on from NC_026000.2 coordinate 51,956,758, forward strand.
CTTACTTGAAAAATTAGAGAAGAATATCGTATTCATTTTTTGTAAGTTAAAAAAAAAAATTTCCACCATCATTTTTTGATGTTATGGTGCATCTGGTTGTTCATCTTCCAAAGGAAGCTTTTTTGGCCAAACTAGTACATTATCGATGGATGTATCCTATTAAAAGGTAAAAAAATTATATGTACTTTATCATATCAATTATAAGATATAAATATATTTTTAAAATTTAAATTTATTTTTATTTGCAGATTCTTATGCACCTTAAAAAAGTATGTGCGCAATAAAGCAAGGCCTGAAGGGTCTATAGTGGAAGTATATATAGCTACCGAGTGTGTTACATTCTGCTCGATGTATGTTGACGATATTGAAACAAGATTCAATCGTACAGATCATAACGCAGACCGTGAATGGGGTGACAATGAATTGACGTTATTTATATGTAAACAAATGGTTTGACCTATTGGTGCAAAAAGATATAAGTTTATGGATGTGAACGAGCTATCCAAGGCACATTTTTACGTTCTAAATAATTATGAAGAAATTAAAAATTTTATTAAGTAAGTACCATCTTACCATACTATTTAATATTTTAAATAAATTTTTTATATCAATATAAAATTAAAAATCATGACTTCTTGCAGTGAGCATAAGAGTATACTATGTAGAGAAAATAATATGGGTGCCGATGATCGATATAGAAAAAAATTTATAAAATAATTTGATGATCTTGTAAGTTGCATTAGTGATACATTATTTATTTACTTATAAATAATATTATTTGAACCAACATAATTTTTTATGTTATGATGTAGATGAAACATAAGTATTTCAATAAAGAAGTGGGTGCGATTGATGAGTTGCACGATTTAGTATGTGATCCCGATCGAAGGGTTAATCACTATGCATCCTATATCAGTGGAGGAATGAGATTTCACACAAGAGAGCTTGAGATGCAATAATGGATTTAAAATAGTGGGATTGCTACAAAAAGATATGAAGGAGAAGAAGAGATTGATTATTATGGTATACTGGTAGATATCATAGAACTGAAGTATGGGTCCAGTAATTCTATATTTTTGTTTCAGTATGAATGGTGGGATATTAGTAATAAAAAGATCGATATTCATATCGATTCATAATTTATTAGTGTAAATCTTGCACGAACATGGTACCAAAATGAGCCATATATATTAGCAATTCAAGTGAAACAAATAATATATTTGAAGGATCTAAAGTATCGAGGTAATTGGCATGTTGTATAAAAAATAACACCTAGAGATGTATATGATATAACAATCCGATTAGAGATGGATGAAAATTTAGATTTACATGAAGAGGAAGCTTTTCAGTAAGAAGAACAAATATTAGCCGAGCTTTTAATTGATGAAGAACTTGTAAAAGCACCTTTGAATAGGACTGATCTGCCGTTCAATGAAGTTATAGCTGATTTTGTATTTAATCTTAATGAGTCGGAGGGTGACAATCAGTTCATAAATGATGATGAGATAGAAGATGATATATATATATCGATTACTGTGATTCGGTGGAAGATCTACACATCGAGGAAGATACGAATATTGATGAGTAGATCTATATTCTTCATTCAATCTTCTCTTACAATAATAGTATGCGATATAATTGTAATCATTAGAATATTATTTGATTTCTATTATTATTATTATTCAATATTATATTTATTTATATCTCAATTATTATAGATATGGCACCAGGAGATAGATGATGACGTTCGTGTTCACAGTCTACCTCGGAGGTTGAGGCACCTTCATCGATCTCTGTTGCCGCATCGGCTCCACTGTTAGAGGATCCTGCACTGATAGGTTTTAGTGAGGTGGGTCTCAATGAGTGTATTATTATATTTTTAAAATAATAAAATTTGATTCTTTTATTTGAATCATACTAATAATTTATTTATTGTTGTTTCAGGCCAGTCTTCATCGGTAGTGAGGCGAGGGCGAGGTCCATCGAAGAACCTCGCTTTAGAGCATTGGAGATGCGAGCATCCAGGATAGCATCTCCGCGTTCACAGTCTACCTCGGAGGTTGAGGCACCTTCATCAATCTCTGTTGCCGCATCGGCTCCACTGTTAGAGGATCCTGCACTGATAGGTTTTAGTGAGGTGGGTCTCAATGAGTGTATTATTATATTTTTAAAATAATAAAATTTGATTCTTTTATTTGAATCATACTAATAATTTATTTATTGTTGTTTCAGGTCAGTCTTCATCGGTAGTGAGGCGAGGGTGAGGTCCATCGAAGAACCTCGCTTTAGAGCATTGGAGATGCGAGCATCCAGGACAGCATCTCCGAATCGAGATACTAGCCGGCTACACCAGACCCATTAGGAGATGGTGCGAGCCATGGCAGACTGAGCTGGGCATCATATGTCACAGTTATGCCCCTGTAATGCTCTTCGATTGGCGTCATGTTCTACCGATTCAGAGAGAGATTTTCTACACCCACTTACAGGTAAAATAAATTATATTATGAATATTTAATTTACATAATATTCTTCTAATATTTGTTATTGACAGGGTGTATTCAACATTATTGATTTTGAGGAGGATTGTGTGAGACAAGTTGTGGATACTCATTTATCATTGCATTTCAGGGATTATTGCCATCACATGCATCAGCATTGGTACCATGTGGTGCAGGATCATGGGGAAGAGGCAGCGTGGCAACAGCCCTATGACAGCATCACTATGGATGACTGGACTGTCATATGCCGGCATTACAAGGATCCGCATATCAGGTTACACATCCAAACTTCTTCTTTTTTTAGAGTTTAATGATTTATTTATTCTTAAATTAAATTTATTATCTACTAATTTGATCGATAACTGTACAGAGAAGATGTGCTCAGAACGTCGTGAATCGGGCGAGACTGATTGTACCGCATTATGGGGGTTCGAGGTCATTTGCTCATCACATGGAGCACATGGTAGGTAATTTTAAATTTTTAATTAGCATATAATTTTATAGTTATTTAAATTTTTTTTAATTAATTCTCAAATTACAGAGAGATGCTGAGAGTGGCGAGCTTCCTGGTAGGATCGATATCTACCAGCGGATCCACCAGCGACAGTCAGGGGAGTGGACGACGGGGAGCCAGGAGCTCTTTGTAAGTTTTTTCAATTATTTTTTTATTCATAGTTTGATTTTTATTATAAAATTAAAATAGTTATAACTTTAATTTTTAAAATCGTATGACAGACATGAGATCCCAGCCTACCCCTGAAGGCTCGACCACACCCACAGATGATGAGATATGTGATCAGGTGCTTGGTACAAGATCCTGTTATGTTAGGAGTCTAAGATATGGAATCACTACTCCCTCATTGTCACACTCATCTAGGGCTGACATTCATTCTGCGTGCGAGGCTCGACTGATAGAGGTACAGAGCCAGGTTGAGCAGCGAGCTCAAGAGTTGGCTGCATGCATCGACGAATATCAGCAGCTCCAGATCCAAATGATGGAGTGGATGGCACAGATGGAGCAGACGATACAGCTGATGAGGCAACAGTAGGCTGGTTTGAGTTCTTTCGAGCGCTCTCCTTCCCCAGTTCGTTCTTCAGATGCCGACACTTGATGGTTTCTTTATATATTTTTTTATTTTTATTTAAAATCTCTTATAATTTTAATTTAATATAATAAAATAATAAAATTTATTTATCTATTTATTATGTAAATTTTTTATTTTTTTATTTATAAAAAATATTATAGATATAAATTAAAAAATATATTCATATATTATTTTTAAAAAAATATGACTAAATTATTAGCAATGAAATTATTTTTGATGAAATATTGGTCGCTAAAAATATTTTAGTATGATAATTTAATTTTTTAATAAATATAAAATTATTAAAATTTTAAATATAATTAATAGTGATAAAAAATTATTCATCATAAATAATTATTAGTGACATAAATTTTCATAAAAAATTATCTTATTTATGACATAAGATTTTTATTGCTATTATTATTTAATTTTATTCTTAAAAAATTTTTAATTAAATTAATAACGATGAAAATATTTCATCACTAAAAGTTTTAAAAATTTTATTTCAAAAAATATTTTAATTAAATTAATAGTGATGAAAAAGCTTTCATCACTATTTATGTTTTATTTTTAGCGACATTATAATTCATTGCAAATCCTTTTTTTTGATTAAAATTTTTTGACAAAAATAGTTTAATGATAAAAATTATTTATCATAAATATCATTTATTAGTGATGAAATATTTTTTTCATCATAAAATATTGTCAATGATGCGATTATTTACGATGAATAATTAGCGATGAAAATTTTATCACTAATAATTATTACCAATGAAAATTGATTATTAGCGATGAAAACTTTTCATCACTAATAACCTATTTTGTTGTAGTGTGTCTCCTAAAATACCTGAAGAGAGAAATAGAATGAGTCCTATTTCTTATGCTTCGACTGTAGGATCAATAATGTATGCTATGTTATGTATCAGACCTGATGTTGCTTATGCCTTGGACCTTGTAAGCAGATTTCAGGCTAATCTCGGGGGGGATCATTGAAAAGCTGTGAAAAATATGCTCAAGTACTTGAGAAGGACTAGAGATATTTTTTTGATATATGGTGGATCTAATTTAAAACTGAAAGATTATATCGATTCTAGTTTTCAATCTGATGTGGATGATAGCAAATCGATATCTGGATATGTGTTCATTTTGTATAGTGGTACAGTAAGTTGAAAAAGTTTCAAACAGCAAACTGTTGCTGACTCAGTCACTGAGGCTGAGTATATTGCTGCAAGTGAGGCTGCTAAGGAGACTGTCTGGATGAAGAAATTTATCATAGAGTTGGGTGTGGTTCCAGGGATTGAACAACCAGTGCCTCTTTATTGTGACAATACTGGGGCAGTTGCTCAAGCCAAAGAACAAATGTCTCATCATAAATGTAAGCACATCCTAAGATGGTTCTATCTCATTCGAGAGATTGTTGAAAGACGTGATGTGATCGTGGAGCGAGTTGACACCAAGAACAATATAGCGGACCATTCACTATGGCCTTGTCAATGCAGCAAACTACCATCTTGATAGCATGGGCATCAAGTATATGGATAATTAACTTTAGTGCAAGTGAGAGATTGAAAGAATTATGTCCTACAAACCAATCACATATGAAATGCGATAGGGTGTATTTTGTAATTTATCTTTCAAACTCATGTAATTGATATTTATTTTAATAAAATAGATATTTTTTATTCATTATATGCTATCTCTTGTTGTTCTTAAGATTATAATGAACCCCATAGGTTCGGGCAATGATTTTAGGGCCATGATGAGATCACATCAGTGAGACCTAAATCTTTGATAGTCCTAACTTAAAATATTTTTAATCATTGATACATTGAGTTGGAGATCAATGATATCGATAAGACTGGCATGTCCAATGTATGCTTAGAAATGAGGGTGGTTGATCTCGCAACCGCTTGTGTGGTGAGATTAATACAAAGATATGAGTGTTTATTAGAGAATGAGTTTACTGAATTGACCTATGAGAGAATATCAGATAGAGTCTTATTTACATGTCAAATGATGATTCTCTAGTGAAAGTTGTGTAAGTGATCCTTAGATCTGAGGTCACCATGGTACCTTGTGTACATAGATCCATATTTTGATTCACTACCTAGCTTGGATCTTTGATCTTTGTATGGGGTGTTCTGTATATAGTGAAGTGTGCATGGAGGTTATGAGTGATCAATAAGGGATCAGTCACTCTTAATAAGAGGAGCAAACATCCTATGTGATCTCACAGGATGATGATTCTGAAAGTCTTTGGCCAAAGCAGGATGATAATTAGAAAAAAATTTTAATGTATCATCAATTGAATCATCACCTTCAGATCGAGATACATAAAGATAAGTCATTGGATTTGATATATTTTTATACCCACAGCTCATCTGGGATGTTGTTTGACTGAAAGATTGAATTACACAAAAATTTACCACTGAAAGATATTTTGATAATTTTTTATCAAAATTTTAAATCTTTCAGATAGTTATGATATATTGCTAGACATCAATCTTGACTTGTAGATTCATTAAAATTAAAAGAGTTTAATTTTAGAGTCAATTTGGAAGGATCCAAGTTGATTGGGACTCTTCGGGTGATCTAATCTCATCGGATTAGGGTTATATCGAAAGTCTTGATCCACTGCTGGCTAGATTTAGAACCCAATTGATCACACACTTTGAGAGTTGGCTTTAGTCTGATCTAATTAGAGTTTAATATAAATTTTATGGGTTAATTTGATATGCTAGCACATTGTATTAACCCAAGTTACCAAATTGGTTTAGATTAAAGTGTTTGAGCTAACTTAGACCAGTTGGTTTTGACCTAATGGGATTGGATCAAATTGGATTGGATCCTTATCCAACTTGAAAGAGTTTCAAGTGGAGAAGGAGTCTTCTATGCCCAAAAGAACCCACAGCAAAAATAAATACCGCCCCTTTATTTTAGGCGTGTGAAAGAAAGAGTCCTTACTGAGGACTCTTAATTTTCTACGCGTTATCTTAAATTCTCGATCAGAAATCCTATGTTTTGATGTCAAAATTTATTATATTTTTTATAACATATATAAAACTAAGAGTCCTTTTGCTCCAATTAATTAGATCACCAAAAATTCACTCAGTGAATTTATTTGGCACGTGGAAAGTTGGAGCACCAAAGGTTGGCACCTCTTCATCTCATGTAACATCCCTTGTTCCCCTATTTATAGGGGATGCACCACATGGCTTCCTATGGTAATTTTTGGTTGAAACCAATAAGAGGGACATGGTAAACATAAGAAAAATTTTGAGAAAAAAAAGATAAAATTTTGAGTGGTAAAAGTTGCTACAAGGGTGGTGAGATTTTCAGCAAGTGTTGCTTGAGTGTCCTAGAATTTGATTTTTTTCATGTGTTAGAGCTAAAAATTAAATCCTAGGTTGTGTGACATCTAAAAAGTATCTTTTTGGTGTTGTTCTAATGGTAAGATCGAAAGCAACTGAGCTTTGGTGCGATCATGATGCAAGTTCGAAGCCGATAGTATTCTTGAGAAGATAAGGCTGCGGCAGCACATCGGTTGGGAAGAACTTTGGCCAACTTCTATGTGGATCACCGTTAGAGGACTTCTACCTTGGGGTCTTATGAAAAACACCAACATGTCACTTTTTCATATTGATTAAAGTATATTTTTTTATCTCTTTGTATGCTTGAATTTGCTTTGATCATGATCGGTAAAGTAATTCTAAGGTTTTGGGTTCGGCTCGATAGTTTTATTTGATAAAGCTATTGATTTGCTTGTTTTAAATTTTTAAAAATTATTTTCTACTACATGGTCAAAACCCAACATAAGATAAATAATTGAAAGATAATTATTTAATTAATTTTATTCGCTGACCTGGCTAATTTATTACCGTCTAAGGAAAGCAACAGGAGGACCCCCACCAATCTCCACTTATCTGGCCAATTGGAAGATTGAGTCTCAAATATGGTTGCTTGGTAGTTTGATTTAGCTCATACCAATTAGATCAGTCATGTGATAATTGATTAGATGAGACCTAAATCCAAATCTCTCCATAAATATTAAGTCCAATGGTCTTTCATCATTGTAGATGTGCGGACGTGCTATCGATGTTGATTGTTCTTGGCTGGTCACAATGGTTCAGTTGCATCGAGAATATGCAACCACTTTATTAGCAAAGAGTTACTCCAAGGTAAAGATGGAGTTGGACCCAATAACTATTAGGTGAGGGATCCAATAACGGCTTTGCACCTGCTTGTGAATGGTGGGTCTGACTTAACTAAGGAATGCGAGCAATAACTGTTAGGTGAGCCTACATAATTTAAAGATCAAGTCACTGCAACATGCTTAGAGAAGCATCTGGATAAAGAGTTGTCCATACATCGATATTTATTTGTGTTATCAATAACTGTTAGGCGAGGTGCACGGCATCGGTGGGACCGTAGCACCCACTAGAAATTCAATTATCATGTTAGGATTTTTATTTCTTCATCCAAAGAGTATGGGAGATCTGATAAAATGGTGGGAGTCTCCTTTTTGTATCTAAAAATTTCTAGAATAGATTATAAAATAAGATAAATATCCAATTAGAATCTTTGCTCTCTGCTATTTATTGTGTCAGCTTCCAATCCTCTAGCTTGAATCTTAGATATCAATCGATTAACCGAAACTGACTATATAGACTAGCTCACAAATTTAAGAATTATTCTTAATTTTAAAAAATTAAGCAATATACTCTATCAGATTATTCTAATTTTAACGACTCATCCAATCTGTAGTCAACGAGCTACACTGGATGAATGGATGGACAATATCAATAAAGATAGGTGCTATATGTTGAAGTCCATATTAGATTAACTCCAACGTATATATGAGCACATATCCACTGCCAACAACATATTGATTCATCTATAAGTGTTGTGAGATGATCAGAGTCATATAGCGCATCTGATGTGTGATGGATAGTTAGTCTATGATCGTTATTTGATAATAATCAAGGATATTAAGGAGCCTAAAAGGCTCGACATGACCATGCATGAGGAATTGCTTGTGGATTTGATCCTGTAATCTTTGATTAGTTTATATGGATAGTTTATGGTAAACTACGATATGAATGACCATCAGGGCACCTTATCTGAATTGGTCAAAGTGTTGCTAACAAAGGAACATTGAAAGAGTTCAGAGATAAATACCTGGAGAGCCTAAAGAAACAAAAATACGCCTAGAGTAGGCATGTCAAAATTGCTTAATACTATCCTTATAATTTTTTCTTCTTCCAGTTGAGCTTTGGACTCTAGTGTAGAGTCTATGAAAAGGTAGAGGGCTAAGAAAGTAACCCTGAAATTGGCAATAGGGCTAGAGTTGCCGCTGTGGCCATGGGTATCTGTCTTTTGTGATTATCATTTGGATTTAGTTCTTAGAGATAGTCTCTATCATTTATATGGTAATGTATTTGTGAACTTAATTGAGTAAGTAGTGAATGCCATTGAATCTAAGAGATCCAAAGTTGAGATAAAATTTAAGTATATGTGGAACCTTAGGCTAAGTTATATTGAAGAAGAAATGATTAACAAACTGAAGAAATATGAGCTTTTAGGCTCATTGACTGTTGAATCATATCTAGTTTGTGTATCATCTCTTTGAGAAAATATAACCAAATTACTCTTGTGGGATAAGAGAAAAAGGACCACTGAGATACTTATCATAGTACACATTTGATGTGTGTAGCCCATGTGATGTGCTAACAAAAAGAGTTGTCTCTGCTTGTTATCTTTACCGATGATTAGTCGTGGTATGGGTAAGTATATAAGATACAAATCTGAAATTTTTTGAAAGGTTTAAAGAATCAGATGTATAGTAGAGAAATAAATCGAAAAATTTCTATAGGTACTTCGATCGGATCGATGATGCAATACCAATGAATGAAATTTTTTGATTATCTCATAAAATAGTATAGTTTCATATTGGACCTCTCTTAGTACATCTCAGCTCAACGAGATAAGAAGAGTCACGAGACTATATGAGATATGATCTGATCCATGATGAACTTCACTGATTTATTTATATTTTTTTAGGGACATACTTTAATTCTATGAAAATTGAGTTTGTTCTAAGCACGTTCCTACCACACCGTATGAGATATGGCATGGTGAGAACTGAATCTTGATTATTTCAAGATCCAAGAATATCCAGCCTATGTCAAAGACAACAGGTGGATATGTTAGAGGATAGGTCTATATAGCTTATCCTAAAAGAGTTTGGGATACTACTGATAGGATCGTGATGTTGTCATTAGGACACCATGATTATCAATCTAATTCTGACTTTAATAAAAATTAAAAATATATAGAGAGTAGCGAGTCGGGTCGAATCTACAGAGAAGATAGAATTTTGATTTGAAATCTTTGATTTTAGAAAAAGAAAATAAAGTTTCAAAGAAAGCAATTTTAGTCAGAAAATAAAAATTAAAAGTGTGAAAAATAAATCCGGTACTAAGATCTACTATTGAGATCCTAGCTTCTACTTGCAATAAAAATAAATAACAAGAATTTAAAGTGCATAAAATAAATTGGTACTAAGATTTGCTAATTAGATCCTAGCATCTACTTGTAATAAAAATAAAAAATAAAAATTTAAAATATAAAAAAATAAATTTTACATTAATTAAAATTAAAATTTAAGTACAAAAAAATTTAAAAAAAGTAATAAAATAAAATAAAATAAAACTATAATAATGATATGAAGTTGATCGGTCCAGCCTCGTCGGAAAGATGGTTGATGATCTCTCCTTCTTCTTTCATACTTCGTAGAGCGAACCGACTTCTCTTCTTCTTCTCCTTGGGTTCCTAAACCTATCTAATTTTTTTCTCTAATTTCTTTTAATTTTTTATTGAATTTTTCTTCTCTCAAGACTTATTCCCAGACCTCCTATTTATAGGTAAATTTTTTACCTTTTTCTGATCACAAAAGGAGTCCTAAAATTCTTAGAAAATGTATTATACTCGTATCATAAATTTTTGGATGTCAGATCATCAATGGACCACCCAAATCTACTTAAAAACTAGTTATTTTCTCCTTATCAGGGTTGGATACATTCTCAACTATCTGATCGCACTCCAGATTGAATTTTGGCCATCAGATGGCACCTTTTATCTCCTTAACAAAGTCAGGAATGCTATCAGCCGTCAGATGTCGCGTTGGATCGAATCTAGGTCGTCGATCAGCACCCTGGATTTTCTATTCAAACTTAGAAACAACATCAACTGTTGGATCAACCTCCAGATCAATTTTCAACCGTTGGATCATGCAAAACCTTCCTCCTTTCAATCGACAACCAATGTGGACCGTCGGATCTGCTTCAGATTGAATTTGGACTGTCAGATCGCACGAAGAAGCTTTCGCCTGCCTGTGAGTGGTGCCATAGACCGTGAAACTATTCCTGTGGACCGCACTATCGACTCTATGGATTGAGCAGTCGGTCCACCGTGCACCGAAGGTAATAAAAATTATTTTTTAGGATATTTTTACTTGATTTTGCTCCAATTTTTGCCTGAAGAATTAAAAAAAATATGCATTATATTTCTTAAAATTTTTTTATTATTTTGATACTTAAATTCTCAATTAAATCAATATCTATTTTTCATAAATATATTTTAATTTTATATTTTTTCAAAATTATCTATTTTTATAGAAAAATTTAAATTTTTTATAAAATTAAATTTTTTAGAAAATGTTAGCATCATAAATTATCAAAAATATCTACAATAAATATAAAAATATGCCACTTATCACACCTTCCAATTTAAACTTTGCTCATCCTTAAGTAAAGAAAAAATTTAGAGTTAAGTACCGTTTAACTTAAAGTTTTAAATTTTATTAAATAATTTTCAAAAAGGATCACTGATGTCCAATAGAACGTGAGTGAGATATGTCATTGGGGTATTAATACTAATCAATGTGAGAGTTAAGCTAAAAATATTAAATTGTTTTGAACTTTTCTAAATTATTCCTACTTTTATCTTCAAATCATTAATCTTTATATGGATAAGTATATTGTTACTTCTGTCCTTCATTTATTGATTTTTTTTCTCTCTCTTTTTTTTAATATTGTACCGCTATTGAGTGCTTTAAACCCTTAAGCTTTCTGGTTGACCCATGTAGCGAGTTTTCAGCCAATGACTCCCAAACCAGATGGCTTTAGGATACTAAGTATAGAATATCCCTCGAACCTACTTACTCGAATCAAATAGGCTACTAATTAAAACTAGCTTTACAACAAGCTTCTCTGCCCTTCATACCTTTTGATGCAAAACTCAATGCTTGCTTAGGCAAAGTGGCTCAGTTACTCAGCATGAAGTACTTGAAAATTTTTTTTTATATATATAAAAAAATATATAGCTACCCTACACAAGCTCATAAGAAGTAAACTCTTTCTCGATGCTGGTAGAAAAATTTAAAAATGCTAAAAAAAACTGTTTAAGTTCTAAACTTAACTCTTTATTGAGTTTTCTTAATACTTGATCTCTCGATATCTCACAAACTCTCTAGTCTATACATCAATTTTCTTTTAAAAATATTTGATTTAACTCGATTTTTAAGTGTAATCAGGTGCTTAAATGCTAAATACTAACTTACTTGAGGACTTAAAAAAAAATTATTATTCTCCCAATCGACATTGTCCTCAATAGAGTAGGGAAAATGAAGGGTGCATGCAAAGAGGAAGAAAAAGAGAGATGCCACCTGATCCAGATATCTTTTCAAAATTGATTCTCTCCTAATTTAGATAAAATTATCTTCAAATTCCTACAAAAGACACTAAGTAAGACTCGATTAATCTAAACAAAATGCAAAAGATAAGAAAGAACAAAAGCTAAAACTAAAAACTGAGTTGTCTCTCAAAAAGTACTAAGTTTACCGTCTTCAGTCAGACCATGCTGATTCTCTCACCTACCTTGTGTCAAATGTTAGATTGATAAATTTTAATAATTTTGAATTTTTAATCTTAGAAAGATGACATATGATAAATTTTAATATTTTATTACCAATCTTTAGAAAGTATTTTACATCTTCATTCTTAATTATAGTAAGATAATTCACAAACCCATTTACAGACCCTTATTTGTTGAGAATTTCTTCTATTTGTTCTCCTAAAATATTCATGAATTGAGTTTTTAGGTTAGAATTTGAGTTTGAAGTAATGGGTGCTGGAAGGGTATCACTTGATTCTAAATATGTGTACTCTGGTGTGATCAAAGATGACTTCAGTTTAGGAGGGGATGATGATTCTAGAGAAGAAGAACCAATTTCTAGGGCTGAAAAAATTGGAACTCTTGGTTTATATATCTCGGGTAACTCATTCGCTCTCTTCTTTTCTTTGTCTTTTTCACTCAGATCAGTAATAATTTCAGACTCAGGTTCTTCTATTGGATTAGTCTCAGTACTAACCTCTTCTTTCAAGTTCACATTTTGGCTAGCATCAATACTAGCTTCACTCACTTGATCTTGGTATGGATCCTTAAGAATCCTACTACTTTTAAGCTCAGAGATTACTTTGTCATTTTCAAATTGGAGATTCTTAGGTGGGGTATTGGATTGATGACTAGGTCCGGGTGGTTGGTGGATGAATGGATCATTTTCAAAATTTGATATTGGTTGGCTCGATAATTGATCTAGTTCTCTCCTCATGGTAGACTCAGCTAATTGATCTATTTGTGCTTCTAGCCTAGCGAGGGATTGCGGTTGGGTCATAATCATTTATTGAAGTTGGTTAAATCTATCGTCGGCTAGATTGGTCTGTTGAGGAGATGGGTATGATGGCTAATTGTAATAGGATGGCTGGATAGGCTGACTAGGCTGACCACTATTATAGACATAGTTTTGGTATTGGGACCTATTTTAAAAATTTTGCACTGAAGATATTTGGGTCTGGGCCTGAGTCTGTTGGGATCTCCAAGAAAAATTAGGGTGGTTCCTCCAATTTTGGTTATATGCATTTAAGAATGGGTCATTAACAGGATTAGAGTAACATTGAGCAGCTTGAACTTAATCTTAGATGAAAGGTGAAAATGGTGTAGCCGTGGGATATTCACTCACATGATGGGCTGAGCTAGTACAAATAGAATAGATCTCTTGATAATTGGGAGGTTGTGTGTATTGCACAGGAGATTGTAGACCTAAGGCTGGGCATTTATCTATAAGAAGGTCGATTTTATCTAATTTTTGGGCTATCAGGTTCAAATCGACCTTAGAACTAGAGTCTAAATATTTGATCCCATAGAAAGATGGGAACATCGATGGGTTATAGGTAGAAGAAATAAAATATTTCTTCATCTACCTAGGTGAGTCTTAAGATTTCCAACCAGTTGATTATTAGGTGTAACATGGATCAGCCGTTTAATTTCAAAATTGAGTTCGACTAGGTCAGGATAAAAAATTATACTGTGCATGTACCAGTGCAAACCCTAATATGTGTGGTTCAGATTTTTTTTTTAAGAAAGAGGGAGAAAGAAAAGAGAAGAGGAAGAAAGAAAGAAGTTCTAAAAGTGAGATCCTTAAGAAAGCCCTAGATCTAAAGACGAAAGATAAGAAGAATTAGTTATGGTTGAGTATTAATTGTAATCAAGTTAGCAAATAATTAAACCTAGATACCTACGTGTTTCTTAGACTTAATAGTTCGATGTAGAGTAGCTTAGCCTAAATGCAAATTGGGTTTGTTCTCACTTCCTTCAACTAGCCAGGTAAGAGGTGGGGTCGTGGGGTCCCCCCATTGCTTGCCTTAGACACTAATTAGATTGGCCAGATAAACTAATGGAACCAATTAAATAACCACAAGTCCACTTAGGCTTAGCCTTTGTAACCTCTTGCCTTAGACACCAGTTTTAGGGGTGAGTCTAAACTTACTTTGCACTTGACTTCACCACAATACTCAAACAGAACTCAATTGATCCTAGGGGCCAATGTCTACAGAATTTTAATTAGGCTTGGGTTAATACAGGATACTGGTTGGTTGTTTTTGAGTTAAGGATGATGAAATTCTCACCTTATCTTGTTATGGGTATTGCTCTTAAATTGATTTGAGATGAATATGCACAACCAATTTCAAACAAGGAGTTCTATGCAACTAAATTAAATGCACGAAATTAATCAAACTTGAATGCTTACCTTGTCTCCAGTGATCACCAAAAAAAAATCTAAGATGATGAATGCTTCTAAACAATTAAGTTTCTATTTTTGTCATGCAATTTTTATTAGATTTATGTGGGTGAATTTTAGGTTAATTTGAAAAAAATAGCAATTAATACTAAAAAAAATAGTTAAGGTTAAGATTAGGATTGATCTCACCAAGCAAAAGTGGAAGCTTTCTATCTCTTTTTTTTGAATTTTTTTCTTTTTTTTAATAAAAAAAATCAAAAAAAGTTATTAAGCTATATTTACAAGAAAATTAAAGAAATCAAATATTAAAATTGGTACCTTTCCTAGCAATGGCGTCAAAAATTGATAGGATCATGATGTTGTTCTTAGGATACCATGATTATCAATCTAATTTTGACTTCAATAAAAATTAAAAATATATAGAGAGTAATGAATCGGATCGAATCCAAAGAGAAGACAAGATTTTGATTTGAAATCTTTGATTTTAGAAAAAAATAAAATTTTGAAGAAAGCAATTTTAGTCAAAAAATAGAAATTAAAAGTATAAAAAATAATCTGATATTAAGATTTACTATTTAGACCCTAGCTTCTACTTGTAATAAAAATAAATAACAAGAATTTAAAGTATATAAAATAAATTAATACTAAGATCTACTAACTAGATCCTAACATCTACGTGTAATAAAAATAAAGAATAGGAATTTAAAGTGCAAGAAAATAAATTTTATATTAATTGAAATTAAAATTCAAGTATAAAAAAATTAAAAAGAGTAATAAAATAAAATAAAATAAAATAATGATAAAGATCTAAAGTTGATCAGTCCAACCTTGTCGGAAAGATGGTTGATGACCTCTCTTTCTTCCTTCGTACTCCGTAGAGTGAACCGACTTTTCTTCTTCTTCCTCTTGGATTTCTAAATCTATCTAATTTTTTTTAATTTTTTTATCTTTCTATTAAATTTTTCTTCTCTCAAGTCTTATTTTCAGATCCTCTATTTATAGATAAATTTTTCATCTTTTTCTGATCACAAAAGGAGTCCTAAAACCCTTAAAAAATGTATTATACTCGTATCATAAATTTTTGACCATCGGATCATCAATGGACCACCCAAATCTGCTTAAAAATCAGCTGTTTTTTCCTTATCATGGTCGGATATGTTCTTAGCCATTCGATCACACTTCAGATTGAATTCTGACCATCGGATGGCACTTTTTATCTCCTTAACAAAGTCAAGAATGCTGTTAGCCATCGGATCTCACGTCGGATCGAATCTGGACTGTCGATCAGCACCCTAAATTTTCTATTCAAACTTGAGAATGACGTCAACCGTTGGATCAACCTCCAGATCAATTTTTAGTCATTGGATCATGCAAAACCTTCCTCATTTCAATCAGCAACCAATGTCGACCGTCGGATCTGCTTCAAATTAAATTTGAACCATCAGATCGTGTGAAAAAGCTTCCGCTCGCCTGTGAGCCGCGTCATAGGCCGCGAAACTATTCTTGTGGACCACACCATTGACTCTATGGATCGAGCGGCCGGTCCATCGTGCATCGAAGGTAATAAAAATTATTTTTTAGGATATTTTTACTTGATTTTTGCTTCAATTTTTATCTGAAAAATTAAAAAAAATAAGTATTAAATTTTTTAAATTTTTTTATTATTTTGGTATTTAAATTTTTAATTAAATCAATATCTATTTTTCATAAATATGCTCTAATTTTATATTTTTTTTAAAATTATCTATTTTTATAGGAAAATCTAAATTTTTTATAAAATTAGATTTTTTAGAAGATGTTAGCATCATAAATTATCAAAAATACCTACAATAAATATAAAAATATGCTACTTATCAACTATTTTTTGAAAAGATTACAATATGATTATGATCTGACATGCTATCTTCTTAAAAAATTATTTAACCAAGATGAAGTAGTAGGAGGAAAGTTAAGCTCAAAAAGAGTGTCTCTAAAGAGCAATGAGCCGCAGGACCTAAAGAACCTATTCATGATGAGCCAGTAGACATATATTCCTCCTCCACCTCAACACATAGTAAGATCTCCAATCCTTTCAAAAAGTACTTAGGTATGCTTAACAGAAGATGTAGAGAAAGTCATTTCTCATGGGAGATAGGGAGCATAGAGATGATCTCAGAACCTCCAACGAGGTGATGTAAGACATCGACTCCAAGAAAAGGATGTGAATTAGCTTTCCTAACTGGATATCTTTTGAAGATTTCTATATGGAGTAGCTTATGAATTTTACTTCTCATGATAGGAGATGACAAAGTCTACAATACTTTTAGAGTTGGAACATTTATTTCGATGATATGATCAAACTGTTTGATCAGAAAAGAAGAATTATGTGTTTTCAAAAGAGTCAGTGCGAGTGTCCAATACTAACATTGATTAAAATATGATTGTATATAGATTTCTTCATGAAAGACATAAAGCAAGCATCATAAAGATCTATAGAGATAGATGCAATTGGATGCTTGATTTTTATCTTTTAAAGTACAGAGACTAGATGCTGAAAGGGTTCAGCATAGAAATCTCAGAAGAGAGGTATGCTACCCTCTTGGATATAGAAGTATGCCATATACTGTACTTGAACTGATATAGATAATACTATGAATGTCATGAGTAGATATCAGTTGTATCTAGGCTGAAAGCACTGGATTGCTGTGAAAATATCCTTAAGTGCTCAAAAAGAATTAAGGATTTGTTCTTAATTTGGAGAAGAATCAAAGCTAGGAGTGAAAGAATATATCAATTCAGATTTTATGTCTGTCGTTGATGGTAGAATGTCTACATCATAGGTGTAATCATGTCGATATCTTGGAAGGGTTCCAAGTAATCGATTGATGGAAGCTGAGTATACTATAGATGTATAGGATGTATTCTGATTCTAATGTTAATTGCAGAATTAAAAGTTATACCATTAGATGCCATGACACTATATTGCAAAGATAATGGCCCCACAGCCTTTGCTGAGGAGCCTAGGTCTCATCAGATATCCAAGCACATAGAGCAGCAAAACATGCGACTATCTTAAGTAGAAATATATGGAGATGCAGAGAGTAAACTCTATATGAGATGTGGATGATCTACTGGTAAGTCACTTAGCTAGCCTAAGACTAAAGCTTGTCTTATGAAGATGGAGCTTGGTACATGGCAGATTGACTTTAGTGTAAGTGGAAGATTGTTGGATGTATGCCCTAGAAGCCAATCTTGGCTGACACATATTATATTTTTAGGATATGATTTTATACTTATTGGGCACTTATATTATCATTTATATTTTATGTGTCCATAAATCATCCAAGGGATTAACAAGATAATGACACATATTCTCAAAGAGTTAAAAATTTGAGATATGTCATTGATGGTTAATTTCTAAATTGCTCCTGATCATAGGATCATCATAGGGATGGTGATTAATCTGGATAGACCAGTGCACAGATCGCTTTCTTCAGACAGATGGGTCTCGAGTCTGCAGTGTAATAACACTAGAATGAGAGTGCAGATGGTTGTTAGAGAATAACCAGTACCAAACGTGACCAACATGAGAAGTCACATGGATATCTGCTCACTCATTAGTGACTTTCTCGATATTGCAGTTGTATGACTAGTCCTTTGACCTGCGGTGCTACAGCTACTCACAATGAAGCTGCTGGAGTTTGACTATATATAAACATGGATCTCAATGAGCTCTGGTAGTAGATGCTGGCCATAGTTGGTCCACTGTAGGAGTAGGATGTACACCTGGATGGGATCTATCGACCTTAGCAGAAAGGAGAAGTCTTATAGGATTTATAAAGCTGAGTCTTTAAGTCTATGGCCATAGCAGTGTGATTGATGGAAAAGAGTTTTAATAAGATTCACACAATGGACTCAAGCAGATTGAATCTATTATATGATCAATGATGAGGTTTGACAATTCATCCATGACCTGCTATCTGATCGGAACTTACGATAGAGGGACTGTATCATGCGTTAACTACACCTAAAGGTTCATCATCTTTTATTTTGCTGGATTGTCACTACATACTGCTAGGTATCACTGATGGATTGTGAGACCCACGAGCATCATTTTGATAATCGATGATCTTTGGTGAGCAGAGTTAGAATGGTTCCAATCTATTGAAATGAGTTTCAATGATATTGTGATAGAGATCACAATATATCTCACTATCGATAGAATAGAACCTATGGGGTCATATACAAAAGAGATTTTTGACTGATCAGATGGTTGAATTATGATTATGAATCGTGATAGAATTTGATTATCAATTTGATTGATGATTGATCCAATGCAAAAGTTGTAATCAAATAACTTGCTAAAGAGTTAGTGAGTTATAGGAGGATTACTTAGCAATTGGATTGTTAAGTGGCTCAATTTGATTGAGCTATGGGGTTTGTATCAAGTCTAATTAAATTAGATTTAATTTGACTTGATATGGGTTTGATTTGATCAAACCTGATTGGGTTATAAGATAACCTAAATTGCATGGAAGAATGATTCCTATTTGAATTAAGATTTGGGTTTGACTCAATTCTTAATTAGATTAGGATATATGAGTTTCTATTTGGATTAAAATTTTTTATTTTCATGGGTGCACCAAATCCTAATTGGATTAAGATTAAATTGAGTTTGACTCAAGCACCAAGAGAAAGTTTAAAAGGACTAGGACTCCTTTTCCAATTAGGTGACATCTAATCGAAATAGTTTGGCTCCAAATTAGATTTAATTTTTTATCTATTTGGGTCTAATCTGATCCTAATATGATTAAGATTGATTGGAGTTTTATTATGTTTAAAATAGCCACCTAAAAGGAGAGTCCCATGAGATTAAAATTTCTTTTTTCTATGCACCAAAGAAGCCCACGCCCACTAGGTTTTTAATGCCAATTTTTCTCCTCTTTTTAATGTGTAAGAAGCCTTTTCAATCTCCTTTCTTCTGTGAGAAATTTGGACAGAAATAGGAAGGGTTGTGGCGGCACAAAAAATTCTAGAGTCCTAACTTGTTTGGACTCTTATCTCCTATCCAAATTAGAACTTCCTTTTGCCTATTTAAACAAGAGACTTATGGGATGGTTTGAGGACCTAATAGAGATCAGATTTGATGCCAAAATTAGAGGAGATTTGTGTGTGGAAAATTCATAGGGAGAGAGATGCGACATGAGGGTGGAGGGCATGAGGTAAGTTCATGGTTATCCCTTCTTTCTTACCAACAACCAAGTGTTGGTTGTTAGGACATCTCTCTCTCTCTTTTATCTATATTTATATATGAGTGTCTCCTCTTCTCTTTATCCAAAAGTTGGATAAAATTTTATATCTCTATTATAGAGATTTGGGGCATGGATTTAAAGAAGAAAAGAGAAAAAAAGAGTTCTTCTCATGATCTCTAGCATAGAGATCAACATCCTTCTACTTATTCTTCTTCTCTAAGATTGTCTTGAGAGAAAAAAAGATTTTCAATCGTCAAGATGTGATCTCTGCAAGAAAGCTAGCATCCCGATGAGATCAAAAGATTTCTGATCAGATCAGAATCTCGTGTGGATATCTGTAGAGGTCGAATGCTTGTACAGCTACAAGAGATCTTCGGAAGACATCCGTGATCATTAGTTTGCGGTGAAGATTGATCCATGCCAAGGTATGTTCTTTATTTATGTTTCTCTATTTGATTTCTGTATCTGAATCTTATCTCACATATGATGATCCTGTTTATGGTTTAAAGATTTGATCTTATGCTGCTTAGATTAAATTAAATTTAATATAAAATTTTTAAATTCTGTTATGTACTTATTTTGAAAAATTTTGTATGCATGAAATCATGAAACTCCAACATAAACATCACTACCTAAATAGCCATGCATGACCATAGAAAGCAAGCATTGCATCATCACATGGGAGTCATAACTTTTCATGCCAGAGATATTGTCGTCATTGTTGCCAACACACCACGATATGGTTTGAAGCGTAAACATCAGAAAACTTTACGATTTTGAACCATCCATAGAAACTCTTTTTTTCCTCTTTAAATGGTGAATAACATGCAGATGGTATAAAAAATCTATTACCTCGATGAACTAAATGCAACTCTGATCGGATTTACATTTCCTGCAAATCAAGATGAGCTTTTGTACTATTTTATTTTTTCTAAAATGTTCAATACTGTACCGATGATATTATCATAAATATTTTTTCTATGTACATTACATCCAGATTAAGATGAAGTAGTAGCTACTTCCAATATGATAGTTCAAAAAAAATACTTCACTTCATCTAATTCAGCTCAGCTTCAGTATGCCTCTGCTTACGAGTACCCAATATTTTTCTAAATTGGATATTTTCAATGACTTCAAGTTATTCTAAAACTTCTACTTCACTTAACTCCTTAGGTGGCGGATGCCGGTTGGACTTACCCTCACTCCCGTAGTGCCTTCGCTGTCACCCACCCCCCACGATCCACCCCCTGTGGTGCCGCCGCCCTCTCCAACCCCCCATGTCTCGGATCCCAACTCGGATCTTGATCAGATCCCAATCTAGATCCCAACCTAGATCGAGATCTCAACTCAGATCCCAACCTCGATCCAATTTGAATCATGATCTGGATCCCGATTTAGATTCTGGATTAGATAGTTCATATGCATTAAAATTCATTAAAGGATTCAGCTAATCCTAGTTAAAACATTAAATCATAATCATAATATTTTATATGTATTAAATTATAAAAAAAATATGTATTAAATTATAAAAAAATATGTATTAAATTATAACCAAAAAATATTTTATTATTAATCAAATAATAAAATATTTGATTAATATTTTATTATTTTTTTACTTTTTTCCTTTTTTTTCTTTTTTTGCCCCTCATTTCTCTCTTCCCTTCCTTCCTGCCCCGACCGACGTTCCTCCATTGGTAGCTGACCCACACCCACCCCCCTCCAGTGCACCACCCACAACCTCACCCCACCCCACAAAACCCCCTCCACCCTCTGGCCCCCCAGCCTCCTGCAACCCCCTTCACCCTTCAGACACTCGACCCTCTGTGCCATCATCTCCCCAACCCCATCGCACCCGAACCTCCCCCAACCCCCGCCACCATCCCCCCAACCCTCAGCTCCTGCACCCACACCATGAAAGAATAATGCCCTACAAGCCAATCGTATATGGGATATGATAGGATATTTTCTGTAATTTATCTTTCAAACTCATATAATTGATATTTATATTATTAATAAAATAGATATTTTTGATTCGTTATATGCTGCATCTTATTATTTTAAGATTATAATAAACCCCATAGGTCTGGACAATGGTTTTAGGGCCATGATGAGATCACACCAGTGAGACCTAAATCTTTGATAGCCATGATCTAAAATATTTTTAGTCGTTGGTTCATTGAGTCGGAGATCAATGATACCAGTAAGATTGGCATGTCCTATATATGCTTAGAAATGAGGATGGTTAATCTCACAACCACTTATGTGGTGATACTAATACAAAGATATGGGTGCTCATTAGAGAATGAGTTCACTAAATAGACCTATGAGAGAATATCAGATGGAGTCTTATTTACATATCAACTGATGATTCTCTAGTGAGAGTTGTGTAAGTGATCCTTTGATCTGAGATCGCCATGGTACTTTGTGTACATGGATCCATATTTTGGTTCACTTTCTAACTTAAATTTTTGATTCTTGTATGGAGTGTTTTGGATATGGTGAAGTATCCATAGAGGTTGTGAGTAAGTAATAAGGAATCAGTCACTTCTAATAAGGGGAGTAAACATCCTATGTGATCTCATAGATCGATGATTCTGAAAGTCTTTGGCTAAAGTAAGATGATAATTAGAAAAAGTTTTTTAATATATCATCAATTAAATCATCACCTTCAGATCGAGATACATAAAGATAAGTGATTGGATTTGACATATTTTCATGCCCACAGCTCATCTTAAATGTTGTATGATTGAAGGATTGAATTGCATGATAACTTACCACTAAAGATATTTTGATAATTTTTTATCAAAATTTTAAATTTTTTGAATAGTTATGACACATTGCTAGATATCAATATTGACTTATGGACTCATCAAAATTAAAAGAGTTTAATTCAAAAATCAATTAGGAAGAGTCCTAGTTGATTGGGACTTTTCGAGTGATCTAATCTGATCGGATTAGGGTTACGTCAAAAGTCTTGGTCCACTGCTGGCAAGATTTGAAACTCAATGGATCATACACTTTGAGATTTAATCTTGATCTAATTTAATTAAAATTTAATATAAATTTTAAGGGTTAATTTGATATGCTAGCACATTGTATTAACCCAAATTCCTAAATTGGTTTAGATCAAAGTGTTTGAGCTAACCTAGACCAGTTATCTTTGACCTAATGGGATTGGATCTATCTTGATTGGATTCTTATCCAACTTACAACAATTTTAAGTGGAGAAGGAGTCCTCTACACCCACCAGATGCCACATCAAAAAATAAATGCCGCCCCACTCATTTTAGCATGTGAAGATGGAGAGTCCTTTTCATGAAGGAACTTATCTTAACGCGCTACTTTAAATGATTAACTAGAACTCTAATGATTTGTCATCAATTTAAGATGAAATTTTTATGGCATGTAGAAGAGGTAGATTCCTTTTGTGTGAAGGCTCTCCTGCACCAAAAATTTGATAAATTTATTTACCATGTGAGAATGTGGAGCACCAAAGGTTGGCACCCCTTGGTCCCTTCTCATGTCTCTTGGTCCCTTATTTAAATGGGACATCCCATATGGCCCAAGTGCTGGATTTTTGGATGGAATCCAGAGATAAGTGGTATGTAAATTAGAGGGAAAATTCTAGAAAAAATTTGAAAAAAAGGCAACAAAAAATTGAGAGGCAAAAGTTATAAGAAGGGTGGTTAGAGAATTAGCAAGTGTTGCTAATGTACCCTAGGATTTGATTTTTCCATATGTTGGAGCCAAAAATCAAATCTTAAATTGTGAGACATCTAAAGAGCATCTTGTTGGCATGATTCTAGTAGTAAGATCGAAAGCAACTGGGTTTTGAAGTGATCATTCCTTGAGTTTGAAGCTGGTAGTATTCTTGAGAAAATAAGACTGCGGCAGCGCACTGGTTAGGAAGAACCTTGGCCAACTTTCTTGTGGATCACTATTGGAGGGCTTCTACTTGAGAGTTTCATGGAGATCACCAATGTGCCACATTATCTTTTTGGTGAAAGCAAAAATTCTATCCCTTTTGCATGCTTGTTTTGTTTTGATCGACATCGGCAAGGTGA
This sequence comes from Elaeis guineensis, assembly GCF_000442705.2. Lineage (NCBI taxonomy): Eukaryota > Viridiplantae > Streptophyta > Magnoliopsida > Arecales > Arecaceae > Elaeis > Elaeis guineensis. Next base: position 51,980,773 of record NC_026000.2, read on the forward strand.
TTCTAGGGTTTGAATTTTGACTTGATAGTTTTAATTGTTAAAGCTATTGACTTGTTTGATTTTAAAATTTTTAAGAAATTATTTTTTACTGCATGGTCAAAACTCAACAGTGGAATCAGAGCCACCCTTGTTTGATTCGATCAAACAAGTGCAAAGTAGTAGCATAAAATATTGCCAAATATTTTGCATCAATTTTTAGTATTGGTCTTTAAAATCAAAAATTATTTTTGACTTCATAAGAACCATGGATTTAAATTTTAGTTATTAAATTATAAATTTATGATAATTTAAAATTTATATTATCATGGTAGCTTGATATTTAAATTGATTTATGGTTAAGGGTATTATGCATGCCTAATATGATTAGGGTTAGCTTGATTACTTGAATATGCTTGCCGTATGTTATGACTTCAATCGCACCTTTATATGATTTTTGGCATGATTATATAATTGCTATTGTGATTTGTGATTATATGCCGAATTGCATAATATGTAAAGTACATTTTATATAGTTGTAGTTAGAATGTGCTGAGATCTGTTCCAAAACCCTCTTTAAAAATTATATTAAGTTGTAATGTTGGGATTCACTTTCATCTCAAATGTTGAATTTATTTGATCAATTGGTGTCGAGGAAAGTGTGAAAGGTAGTTTTATAATTAAGTCTTGTTGGTGCAGAATTTCGTCGACGCTGGAGAAGCTAGAGTCGAGGGGATCGAGGCCGCCGTGGGACCTACAAGAGAAGTCTAAACCAGAGTTGGGGGTGGTCCGGCAAGACCCTCCAATGCTCAAGTCAGTACTCTGCCTCAATAGAAATGGAGCACTCGAATAGGATTTTAGCAGAGTTTCGAGATATAGTTTAGAGCTTAGAGAAGAATGTATCTGGGGGTCTCTTTTATAGACAGGAGAGCGTAATTGATTGACAGTGACGTCCGTAACTGCTTGGTAGTGGGCCGTTTGGGGCCACGCGGAGTTTGTTACGGAGAGTAGTGGCGTCATGGGCCGTTCAGGGCCACGTGGAGTTTGTTATGGAGAGTGAAGTGGTGTCCATTGTCGCAACTTATCAGAGAGTGGTGGGGCCACGTGGAATCTGTTATAGAGAGTGAAGTGGTGTCCATTGTCGTGACTTGCTGGAGAGTTCGGGCTGGATGGCTAAAGCTCGGCTGGGACGTCTGGTGGAGCGGAATAGCTCTCTGTCTCAATAATCTAAGAGAAGCTTAGATGTTTTCATGGTTGCTGAAGAGTCCACAGTTGTGGGGTGCCTTAGGCGCTGATGCTGCAGGTGGAAGTCATCTACTGTAGAAGCTCAGACAGAAACTTTCTGTTGGAGAAGTCTGGTAGGAGTTTGATTGCTAGAGAAGTCCGTCTGGAATTTACCTGACGTGAAAGTTCATCTGAAGATTGTCCACTGGAGAGGTCTGGTTTCATGAGGAATCCGATAGAGGGTCGACCAACAATGGAGTTCGAATGGCACTGTGGAGGTTCATCTGCTGGAGGAGTCTTGAGGACACTGTGGAAGGTCGAACATTGGAGGAGTCTGAGATTCAATTCTATTGTAGAAGTTCGGACGGAGTCCAGCTCTTGTAGGATTTGAAAGGAGGCCGCTTATTGTAGAAGCTCGGATGAAGATCGATTATTGTGGAAGCCCGAATGGAGACTTCTTATTGTAGAAGTCCCACTGCTGGAGAAGCTCGATCATTGACGAAGTCCGAAAGAAGTTTGGGGTAGAGATCCGGCTGGTGGAGTCCATCCATTGTAGAAGTTCATCTGGGATCCATCCACTGTAGAAGTTCGGACGGAGTCCGGCTCTTGTAGGAGCTCGGATGAAGTCTGCTTGCAATAGAAGTTCGGAGTAGAGTCGATCGTGGCTGGAAGAAGTCTGGAAGAGATTTGGAGAATAGTCGATCACTGTAGAAAATTGGCTGATAGTGAAGTTCAGAGAGCATTTGGAGCAGTCCGGTAGATAAATGGAAAGCTCATTAGTGGAGAAGTCCGAATGGCATGATAGGAGTTCGTCCATTGGAGGAATCTGGAGGATACTGTGGAAGGTCAACCGTTGGAGAAGTCCAGATGGTATTATGGAAGCTCGGACAGTCGGGGGAGTTCAGAAAGATGCTGCACAAGGTCAAGAGCCGGAAGAGCCCTGGGAGGGTCGGCCTTTTACGAACTTCGGTTGGGGTTATTTTATACCCAACTTCAGTTCCCCTACTTTCGAGGTCGGGTTCCGAATGAAGGAAGTACAGAGAAATTTTCACACTGAAGTTGCCTCCCTCGATTTTCGCACTTGGTTGTTTCCAGATATTTTGGCGTTTGGCGCACTGGTGCTAGAGTCTTTTCAAATCGAGGGGATCCGAAAAGATTTTTTCAAAATTCTCACTGGAGTGTTGCTCTAGGTACGGTGCAATAATGATTCTGTCAGTTGTCAGCCACCTTCAGCTGCCTGCCATAATGAGTGGGGCATGCGGCGGTTGTAGATCGGCCAGAGAAGATCTGCAATCATTATTGCGTCGGACTCCGTCGCCTATTTAAACCCGCTCCCCTCCTTCAGGGGTTTCACTTTGCCTGAGGTTTTCTTCGGTCCCTCCTTCTTCCCGAGAGTTTCGTTCTTCTCCAGCGTCCCTCTCGACCTTAGGCATTCTTCGAGTCGACCCCCATCTCTGCATCTCTACATCTCTCGGACCAACCTAGGTTAGTTCCAGAACCTCCCTTTTTCTTTTCTTGCTGTTCTTTCATTTTTCCTCCTTTGCATTCTGCTTGTTCAATTTTTCACGAGCACCCTGTTTCTCATTTTTCTCAATTTTTTCAGAATTTTTAGGATTTTCATTTGATTCAAAATATCCTCCAACACTTTCTCCTCTAGCAGTTCTAGGAGTTCGTCCGTTCCAGCCCCCCAAAATCTTAGTTTTGTAGATGAATCTCATTCGATCTTTGTACCAGACACCATCCCCAGCTCTCTGACTCTAAAGGAACTCTCACTGATCAGAATTCAGTACGGGATTCCTTCAAAGTACGAGCTGGAGCTTCCGGGCCAACTGGCCGGGCTAGCGCTCCTCCCCCCGGCTGCTTTTGTTTATACCAAGAAGCTTTCCGTGCTGGGCTTTGACTTTCGCTTCCACCTTTTGTTATTGCTCTTTTTCATTTCTTAAACATTTCTTTAGTTTCTGTAGCACCGAACTCCTTTAGATTTTTGATAGGATTTCTTTTCCTCTGTAGTTTAGCTGAAGTTCGGCCAACCCTTTCTTTGTTTAGAAATTTCTATACCTTCAAGCGTCATCCCTCGGCAAAGGACTGATGGTACTTCTCCCCCCAGTTCGGTAGAAAGGGATTGCTGAAAGGCACCCCCTCTTCTATCCACAACTGAAAGGAGAGGTACTTCTACGTCCGTTGCCTGACCTTGGAGCTGGGTTGCCCCCCTGGGCTCCCTGAGGGATTCTGTCCGTCGGGCTTCTAGCCTGGGATGGGATGACCTTGAAGCCTCCAATAAACTTGAGGCTTATCCAGCTCCTCTTCTCTCCAACCTCCTGAAGGAACAACTCTTATTTAACATCAGCCTAAGCCCTCTCAACCCTATCGATATTTTTTTTTTTTATCATTCGCTGCTTCCCCTTTCTTCTTGTTCTTTTTCTAAGCTGTGCCGATCTTCTTTCATTGCAGATATGGATGCTGACGCAGCTCGAATGCTAGCTCAGAGTCTCAAGACCCATAAAAGGAAAGGCGCCGCATCCTCGGGGGTGATGAAGAGGGCAAGAATAGAAGAGACTAGCTCGACCGCGCCTGCCCAGGCGGCCATTGCCGTCGACGCCCCCTCCGACGTCGAGCTCGCAGTCCCTCGAGCCTCTTCAAGAAGCCCCTCGGCCAAGGTTCCCACTCCAGAGGCTCGGCCCGAGGAGGCACCGGGGGTCGAATGGAGGAGGAGAAAGATGATATTGGCCTGCAAGAGCCGCAGCAGCAGGGCTGCCATCGAGGGGGCCGACGGCTCCAAAGAAGATCCGGGGGAGAATCCCTTCAACAATAGGGATTTAATAAAGAGATTGGTCGACGGGTGCGTCCTGCTCGAGGTCATCCACAGGATCGTCCATGCCGATCCTGAGCAGTGGGTCTGGGACTCTCTGGGGTCCTTTCTCGAGGTAGGTCAATTTACCTCTTTCTTCTTCTCGCTTCTTTACTTAGCTTATTCCTTAGCTTTTATATTGACTCCCTAGCCGCTCTTGCAGATTGGACACCAGCTCATCGCCAACATCGAGGTGATGAACAATGCTAAGAAGGAAGCGGTCCAGGCAGAGGAAGGTCGCCTGACCGAGGCCACCTGCCTCAAGGAGAAGATCGCCAAAGTCACGAGTCTCCAAGAGATGCTACAGAAGGAGGGACAAACCTCGGCAGATCTGAGAGCCACCTTGGAGGAGGAAAGAAAGAAGGCAGAGGATAAGGTCTCCGAGCTGAAGGTGCAAATCCTGACCCTGGTCTCGGAGGCAATGGTCCGAGCAATGGAGGAGTTCAAAACCTCCTTTGAGATGAGGGATTTGAAGGTCCAGTTCGGCCAGGCTGCCTTCATCAAGGGCTTCGAGCTCTGCCAAGAGAAGGTGGTCGAGAAGTTTTTCAAGCTAGACCTCAACTTCCTCAATGAGGCGTTCGACGATGAAGCTGGATCTTCTGAAGTCACTGTCGGTCTTCCTCTAATCGGGACTTCTTCGACTGCTGCGGCTGCCGCGGCCGACCTTCCAGGGGCGCCGAGACCCTCCACTTCCACCCTAGAGGTTCGAAACCTCTAATTTTGTATTTTTTTTTTGTTCTGACTTTTTCTCGTTCTCTTGTACTTAAGAACTATTTAATCAATGAAATCAGATTCTTCTTTACAGAGAGCTCCTTTTTCTTACTCTGTATCCTTTTTCTTCTCTTTTGTTTTCTTGCACTGATTTGTGTTGTGACGCTCTTGTCTCCCAACAACAGTGCCCTGCCAAAGCTCTTCCCCTGCTGCAGGGGATTTCTCTGAAGTCGAGGATCCAGGACCTCAGAAGGGAAGTTCGTCACCTAACAAAGAAATCAAAAAAACTGGATGACAAACTTCACCAGCTGAGGAAGAGCCATTCGGAAGCCACCACGGAGGCTACTCACTTTCGGGACCTCCATAAAAAGGGCTTCATGGACTACACCCGGAGGAAGGCTGACTTCGTGAAGGAGCTTGAAGAACTCCGAAAATATGCCAGCGACCGATCTTGGACTCAGGCTTCCAAGATCAGCTCCCTTGAGATCGAGCTGGCAGCTGCACGGGAGAAGATCGGCCAGTTGGAGGAAAGCTCATCTTGGCTCATGACTCAGGCTGACCATGACCGGGACTGGTCGAAGAAATTCTCTGACCTCCAAAAATAGCTGCAGAACATTGAGGCAAACTACAATGCCTACCGAGTCGACTGGTGCGGGCAGGTAGACGACTATCGAAGGAGGCTCAAGACGGCGATCGACGAGGTTGTCCGCCTTCAGAGGTAGTTGTCTGAGAGAGTCCAAGCCATTTCAGTACAAGGCTCCGACGAGCTCTGCTCCTTAAGGGGAACTATGAAAGAACTGTCCATGGCCCTCGGGTAGGAGAAGGCCAAACTGCAACGGCTGAAGATTCAGCTGACCTATGAGCAGCAGGCGGTCAAAGATGCCGAGACAGAGTCTGAGGTTCTGAGGAAGAGGCTTCGAAAGTTAGAGGACGAAAGCCGGCGGTTCCACTAGATGTATCGAGAGATGCTTTTAAGAAAGAAGGAACTAGAAGAAGAAGTTGAAAACTTAAAGCAATCCCTGACAATGGCTGAAACCGATAGTCCGAAGTCTGAAGAAGCCAAGCTTCCTTAGAGCTTCTTTTACCTTTTGTTCTTCCATGTATTCTTTTCTTTCCTTGTCATTTTTTTTGGCCTTCAAAGGCTTTGTAACGCGCACTTTACTAATGAAATGAAAAAGAATTTTTTCATTACCTTGTCTATTCTTGCATTGAGTTGTCGTTTATCGAGCTTCTTTTGTCTTTTGTCTTGTTCGATGTCGATGTTGTTGGAAGGTTCTTGGTCATCGCTGTGTTGACTCACCCTTTTTGTTCATGACCAAAGGTCTTTTCGAGGCCATTCGAGTTTAACGCTTCCCGACATTCGAGCTTGGGGCCTGAACTTCTCATTACTTTGAGGAAGTCTATTTTCTCCTGCTGGTATTGGGCTCCCCTTAGAAACTGAAGATTTTTGACAAGAGTTTCTTCCTCGTTGAGACAAGGTCCCTTGAGTCTTGGATGTAGTTCATTTTTTTTTTCTCTGGTGTAGCTCGTCGCTTTTTCTTTTTTTTCTCCCCCTTTCTTTATGTTTGGGCGAGAGTTTTCTCTCTGCTTCTAACAAGATTGTAAGGGTGTAGAGGAGCTACTGAGGGGCTTTTTCCCTCATCCGGTCTCAAACAATCAGATCTTCATTTGTGTTAGAACGAGGTTCTCCTCCTGTTCCCGACACAATCAATTTCAGCTCATGTTAGGATGAGGTCTTCCTCTCATTCCTAACAGGGCTGTGGGGGCACATAAGGGCCGTTACAAGGGCCTCTCCCCCCATCCGATCTCTGAATAATCGAACCTTCGACCTTACTATGTTTGGACGAGGTTCTCCTCCTGTTCCTATCATGGTTGTGGGGACGCATGAGGGCCGTTGCAAGGGCCTCTCCCTCCATCCGGTCTCTAAATAACCGGACCTTCGATTTTGCTCATGTTAGGATGAGGTTCTCCTCCTGTTCCTAACATGGCTGTGGGGGTGCATTAGGGCCGTTGCAAGGGCTTCTCCCCCCATCTGGTCTCTAAATAATTGGACCTTCGACTTTGCTTATGTTAGGACAAGGTTTTCCTCTTATTTTTAACATGGCTATGGGGACGCATTAGGGCCATTGCAAGGGCCTCTCTATCCATCCGATCTCTAAATAATCGGACCTTCGACTTTGCTCATATTAGGATGAGGTTCTCCTCCTATTCCTAACATGACTATGGGGGCACATTAGGACCGTTGCGAGGGCCTCTCCCCCCATCCGATCTCTAAATAATCGGACCTTCGTTTGTGTCAGGATGAGGTTCTCCTCTTGTTCCTGACACGTTTAATTTTGATTGTCTGAGGGAGCTACTCCCTGTCATTATAAGCTCATGCCAAAAGAAAAGATATGCGAATATGAAACTTTTATTTAAGGTAAAGTTATTGATAATACATTCATAGATTTTTCGAATTCCATGGTCGCGGAAGGTCTGCTCCTCCGAGCTCTTTTAGATAGTATGTCCCAGGCCGGACTACCTCCTTGACTTCATACGGGCCTTCCCAGTTTGAGACGAGTTTTTCTTGGTTCTGAGGTTGTGAAACAGCGGCTCATCAAAGTACTAAGTCCCCCACTCTGAAGGCTTTGCTCTTGACCTGGGAGTTGTAGTAGCGGGCTGCTTTCTGCTTGTAAGCTGCCATCTGAACTTGAGCTGTCTCTCACTTTTCTTCTAACAAGTCGAGGTTGGCCTTGAGATCCTGTGAGTTGCATTGCTCATCGAATGCCACAACTCACACCGATGGAAGCTTGAGTTTGATCGGGATCACGGCTTCTATTCTGAAGGCTAAGGCAAAGGAGGTCTCCCCTGTGGGCAGTCTTTGGGTAGTTCGGTATGCCCACAACACATGATAAAGCTCATCTACCCAAGTTCCCTTTGCTTTTTCAAGTCTCGCCTTGATTCCTTGCAATAGAGTCCTGTTAGTAACCTCGGCTTCGCTGTTTGCTTGCGGATGGGCTACTGACGTGAAGTTATGGGAGATGTTTAAGTCCTCACAAAATTTAGCAAACCTTGCTCCAGTAAATTATCGCCCATTATCAGTTATGAGAGTTTTGGGTAAGCCGAACCTACAGATAATTGACTTTCAAACAAAGTCCTGCACTTTAGCTTCTGTGATTTTCGTCAAAAGTTCAGCTTCGACCCACTTGGTGAAGTAGTCAATGGCCACCAGGAGGAACTTCTGTTGCCCAGATGCCATGAAAAAAGGTCTGAGGATATCCATCCCCCAATGTGCAAACGACCAAGGGCACTCAAGGGTGTAAGTTCGGAGGTGGGTTGCCTTTGGATATTTGCATATCTCTGACACCGATCACACCTTCTGACCTATTCGATGGAGTCGTGATACATTGTAGGCCAGTAATAACCTTATCGAAGTAGTTTGTGGGATAAAGATCTGGCCCCCAGGTGACTTCCACAGACTCCTTCATGTACCTCCCACAAGGCAAAGTCGGCTTCAGAAGGTCGGAGACATTTCAGAAGGGGCAAAGAGTATGATCTCTTGTACAACTTGCCTTCATAAAGGATGTATCGGGAGGCCTGGTTCCTAAGCTTCCAAGCTTCTTTTGCATCCTGAGGAAGAACCCCTTGCTTGAGGTATGCAACCAGTGGGTCAATCCAGCTGGGTTCATGGCTGATCTCCATCACAAGCTGCGGTTCTTCTGTACTTGGATACTTCAGAACTTCGAAAAAGACTTCCTTGGGTAGTTCAGCCAGAGCCAGTGTAGCCAACTTGGAAAGAAGATCGGCCCTGATATTTTCTGCTCTTGGAATCTACCTGATGTCAAAGTTGCCAAAGACGGGGATGATTTCTTTTACCTTTTCGAGATACTTGACCATACTGTCCTCCCGAGCTTCATAGTTTCCACTGACTTGTCCCACTACCAATTGAGAGTCGCTGTAGACTTAGAGCCGATTTACTTCTAACTCTTTGGTAATCCTCAGTCCTGCAATCAGAGCTTCATATTCTGCTCTGTTATTTATCACAGAGAATTCGAAGCACAGCGTGTACTCTACGATAATTTCTTTCGGATCGATCAAGATCAGGTCTGTGCCTGTGCCTGACATGTTGGAGGAACCGTCCATGTAGAGGGCCCAAAAACCATCAGGGAGATCTGTTCTTTCTTTAGGGGAGTTCGGCTGGAGCCCTGGGTTGTTAGCTTAACCTCGTTCAAGTTTGGCCTCTTTCAGAATAGTGCATTCCACTATGAAGTCTGCTAATATCTGAGCTTTTATCACCGATCGAGGTCGATAGTTGATGTCGAATTTCATGAGCTCGACAGCCCATTTCGCTATCCTTCCAGAAGCATCCACTCGATGTAGAACCGCCTTAATCGGCTGGTCGGTGAGTAGTGTTATGGTGTGCCCTTGAAAGTAAGGTCAGAGCCTTCGAGCTGCAATCAACAAGGCGTAAGTTAGTTTTTCTAACTTAGTATACCTGGTTTCAGCGTCTCTCAATACTCGACTTATGTAGTAGATTGGCCGTTGAATTTTTGCTTCTTCTTTAACCAAAACTGCTGCGAGAGCCACAGGGAAGACTGCTAGGTACAGGAACAACTCCTCTCCGGGTTCAGGCTTTGCCAATAGCAGAGGTGAGCCGAGGTAGCTCTTTAATTCTTTGAATGCTTGCTGACATTCAGTGGTCCAACAGAAGTTCTTCGACTGCTTAAGAGTCTGAAAGAAAGGTAGGCACCATTCGACCGACCTTGAGACGAAGCGATTCAGAGCTGCTACTCTCCCAGTAAGGCGCTGAACTTCCTTTATTGACTTCGGAATGATCATTTTCTAGATGGCATGAATCTTTTTCGGATTTACTTCGATCCCATGCCCCGATACCATAAAGCCCAAGAATTTCTCTGAGGTCACTCCAAAAGTGCACTTGGCTGGGTTCAGCTTCATCTTATATTTTTTGAAGGGCGCTGAAGGTCTCCTCAAGGTTGGTGATGTGGTTCATTGTGGATTTGCATTTTACAAGCATATCGTCCACGTAGACCTCCATGTTGCGGCTGATCTACTCTTTGAAGATCTTGTTCACCAGCCGTTGATAGGTCGCCCCTGCATTTTTTAGGCCAAAAGGCATGATCCTGTAACAATAAAGATCACGGTTAGTAATAAAAGTAATTTTTTCTTCATCCTCTGGTGCCATCCTGATTTGATTGTAGTCGAAAAATACATCCATGAAAGTGAGAAGCTCATGGCCTGAGGTTGCATCCACTAATTGGTCAATTCTGGATAGAGGGTAACTGTCCTTCGGACAGGCTTTGTTTAGCTTTTTGAAGTCTATACACATCCTCCACTTGCCGTTCGCCTTCTTGACGAGAACCACATTGGAGACCCAGTTCGGGTAGTTGACTTCTCTGATAAATCTGACTTTCAGGAGTTTATCAACTTCCTCAGCTATTGCTTTCTGCCTTTCCGATGCATGACCTCAAACTTTTTCCTTCATCGGCCGATGTTTGGGATCAACAGTTAGACGGTGTTCCATGACTTCCGCATCAATTTCCAGCATGTCCACTGGAACCCAAGCGAAAACATCCGTATTCTTTTATAGAAAATTGATGACTATATCCGTACCTCTTCTCCCAGGTTGGAGCCGATCTTCACCACATGCTCCCCATTCCCATCATTCAAAGAAATTGAGACATGATCTTCGATTGGCTCACTCCATTCTTCAGCAAGGTCATTGTGGGTGTCTAATCCATCAATCAGACAGGGATCAGACTGACCATTCTTTGCAGGGCTATGTTATAGCAGTGTCTTATCAGGACTTGATCTCTCCTAACCTCTTCGACCCCTTGGCTAGTAGGAAATTTCAACTTCAAATGGTAAGTCGATGCTATAGCTCGGAGGGCATTGAGGCTAGATCGGCCGAGTATTGCGTTGTAGGCAGACGGCACCCTTACTACCAGAAAATCCACTTACGCTCTTGATTGCTTGGGTACCGATCCACTACTACAGTTAAAGTTATTACCCCTTCCACTGGCATAGCATCGCCAGTGAACCCTACCAATGGGGAGCCTATCGGCCCTAATTGACCATCCGGAATGGATATTTTTGAGAATGCATCGTAAAATAAAATATCGGCTGAGCTTCCACTATCAACAAGAATGCGGCGTACATCATAGTCAGCAATATTTAAAGAAACTACAACCACATCATTATGGAGGAATTGAATCTCCCGGGCATCTTCTTCATTAAAGGTTATAGATTCTTCAGTCCTCTGCCGCTTGGGCGGTCCAACCGATCCACTGGCTGCTCCCCGTTGGGGTCCTCCAAAGATAGTGTTGATGATCTCGATTGGAGGCTGATCTTCAGACTGTTCCTCCCTCCTTGGTGGCTCTGGTTGTGGTAGGGCCCTCGATCGATCTTTCCTGCCTTCAGACTGGCGTCGAATGAATCTGTCGAGCCGACCTCATCTGATGAGCTCCTCGATCTCATCTCAGAGCTGAATACACTCCTCCGTGTCATGGCCGTGGTTACGATGATAGAGGCAGAACTTGTTAGGGTTGCACTTCCCGGGGTGTGTGCGCATCTTTTTCGGCCTTGGCAGCTGCTCCCTGATCTCTATCAGCACTTGGGCTTTTGGAACATTGAGAGGGGCGTAGCTGTGGAATCTTCTTGGGGGAGAGCTCTACCAAACTCTGCGGTCTGGGCTCCTCTGCCTATGAGCTCAGAGAGGAGTTCGGACATGCTTGTGTCTGGAGGGAGTTCGAGAACGTGGTCGAGCTTCACTCGATCCTTTTTCAACTGTGGGCTTGCTGGAGTCACCCACCTGCCGCTTCTTCATGACCTCCTTGTCCTTTATCTTGAAGGCTTCCTCTACTCGGGCATACCCTTCGACCCGAGCCAGCAAATTAGCAAAGTCCCTGGGATACTTCTTTTTTAGAGAAAATAGAAGATCATTCTTTTGAAGACTGCTCTTCAGGGTGGCCATTGCAACTGATTGGTCCAAGTTTCGAACCTCCAATGCGGCAATGTTAAAATGGTTGACGTAAGTTCGGATGGATTCTCTCTCCTTTTGCTTGATGTTGATGGGGGACTCTGAACCTCTCCGGGGATGTCAGCTACTGATGAAATGAGCCACAAACTGATGGCTCATTTGATCAAAGGAGAAAATAGTACCCAGCTTCAGTGTTGAGTCCCAATTTCTTGCTGCTCCCTTCAAGCTAGATGGGAAAGCTCAGCACAGGATGGCGTCTGGCACACCATGGAGCAGCATCATTATTCAGAAGGCCTCCAGGTGGTCAACCGATCTGAGGTCCCATCGTAGCTCTCAAATTGGGAGAGCTTGAAGTTCGACAGGATCGATTCCTGTATAATCATTTGAGAGAAAGGAGGGTTAGTATAGATATCCTCACCGTAAGTAGGGGGAGCATGGTGGAGCTCTTCGATCCGTCGGTTCATCTCCTAAAACCTTTGATCCAAGAGATCCTCTCGACTGCGAGTCTCGAGGGTCTTCTGGCAGAACGGAGGTAGGGACCCTCCGGGGGTGGAATCGTGATCAGATGGAGGGCTCTCCATCCTCTGCTTCTCCTTTCCAGAGAAAACAGGGCGACTGGCCCAAGTGGGTTGCCCGATCATCAGATTTTGAAACTCTGACGATGCTCTTTCCAGCCGCACAGACGCCTGCGGCTGCTGCTGCATGGCCTGCACTGCTTCGGTGAGGCCCCTAACCTGCTGAACCAACAGGTCGAACTGCTCCATGCCGACTGCCATTGTTGGAGGAGGACGAGCCTGAAAAACTAGCGACGAGGCCGGAGCTTGCGGATCTCGCTAAGATCTGGTCACGGAGGTCGTAGATCATCTGGTGGATGCCTTTCAGGGAGGCATCAGGTGGGGATCTGACAGAAGAAGAAGAAGAAGATGTTGAAGAAGATGATCGGAGACAGTCCTGTTGAGCACTCCTTTAAGAACAAGGGTTCTGCGAAGACACAAGGCCCTTCCTCTAGCACCAATTCTGTTGGTGCAGAATTCTACCGACGTCGAAGAAGCTGGAGTCAAGGGGATCGCGGCTGCCATTGGGACCTACAAGAAAAGTCTAAATCGGAGTTGGGGGTGCTCCAGCAAGACCCTCCGACGCTCAAGTCAGTACTCTACCTCAATAAAAATGGAGCACTCGAATGGGATTTTAGTAGAGTTTCGAGATAGAGTTTAGAGCTTAGAGAAGAACGTATCTGGGGGTCTTTTTTATAGACGGAAGAGCGTAACTGATTGACAGCGACGTCCGTAACTACCTGATAGTGGGTCGTTCGGGGCCACGCGGAGTTTGTTACAGAGAGTAGTGGTGTCAGTGGGTCATTCAGGGCCACATGGAGTTTGTTATGGAGAGTGGAGTGGTGTCCATTATCGTGACTTGTCTGAGAGTGGTGGGGCCATGTGAAATCTATTATAGAGAGTAGAGTGGTGTCCGTTGTCGTGACTTGCCGGAGAGTTCGGGCTGAATGGCTGAAGCTCGGTTGGGACGTCTGGTGGAGCAGAATGGCTCTCTATCTTAGCAATCTAAGAGAAGCTTGGATGTTTTTGAGGTTGCTGACGAGTCCACAGTTGTGGGGTGCCTTAGGCATTGATGCTGCAGGTAGAAGTCATCTGCTATAGAAGCTCGATGGAAACTTTCTGTTGGAGAAGTCTGGTAGGAGTTCGATTGCTAGAGAAGTCCGTCTGAAATTTGCCTGATGTGGAAGCTCGTCTGAAGATTGTCCGTCAGAGAGGTCTGATTTCATGAGAATCTGGCAGAGGGTCGACCGATAGTGGAGTTCGGATGGTGCTGTGGAGGTTCATCTGCTGGAGGAGTCTTGAGGACACTGTGGAAGGTAGAACGTTGGAGGAGTCCGGGATTCAATTCTGTTGTAGAAGTTTGGACGAAATCCGGCTCTTGTAGGAGTCTGAAAGGAGACTGCTTATTGTAGAAGCTCGGACGAAGATCGGTTATTGTGGAAGCCCGAATGGAGACTTCTTATTGTAGAAGTCCCACTGCTGGAGAAGCTCGATCATTGATGAAGTTCGAAAGAAGTTCAGCGTAGAGATCCGGCTGGTGGAGCCCGTCCGTTGTAGAAGTTTGTCTGGGATCCATCCACTGTAAAAGTTCGGACAGAGTCCGGCTCTTGTAGGAGCTCGAATAAAGTTCGCTTGCAATAGAAGTTTGGAGTAGAGTCGATCATGGCTGGAAGAAGTCTGGAAGAGATTCAGAGAATAATCGATCACTGTAGAAAATTGGCTGATAGTGAAGCTCAAAGAGCGTTTGGAGCAGTCCGATGATGAATGGAGGAGCTCATTATTGGAGAAGTACGGATGGCATGATATGAGTTTGTCCATTGGAGGAATCTGGAGGTCACTGTGGAAGGTCGACCGCTAGAGAAGTCCGGATGGTATTATGGAAGCTCGGACAGTCGGGGGAGTTCAGAAAGACGCCGCACAAGGTCGGAAGCCGGAAGAGCCCTGGGAGGGTTGGCCTTTTATGAACTTCGGCTGGAGTTATTTGATACCCAATAGGTCTGTATGCTGGCCTGACCAATTTTATTGGTGTCTAAGAAAAGCTACAAGGAGCCTCATACCTACTGACCTGGCCAATTGGATCTTATTGAATTTCAGACAGATTGATTAGTGATGTTGACATTATAAGGACCTTACTTCAAATTTAGTTAATAGAGTATGTCAAGATCTTAGTGAGCTTGTTGTGCTATCCACAAAGCTTACTATAGAAATTGATATGATATTGACCAAGTGTATATTGATGCTCATGATATGTTTGAATAGTATTGCTTCGTTATGCTATCCATAAGGACAGCATTGTTTAAGTATGATCATATGAGATTGAAGGGTTAACTTAACTAAAATACTATAGTTTGTTGTGCTATCCATAAAACTATATGTGATCTGGAGGCAAGAGAAAAAAATATTAAGAATTGTATAAGTACAATTGGTAAAGAGTTACCTACTCTTGAACTCATGAATGCTTATTGTGCTATCCATAAGGTATTTATGAGAAATAGGGATCTCAACCCCACTAAGAAATATTAGTATGTTTATTGATTTTCATATTTGAGGACTATAAAGTTTAGTAAAATAGTGAGAGACATAATTAGACAAAAGTCCTAATCTAGTTGTGCATATCATCATGAGTTGTCCGCTTATATCATGTTCTTGTTATTGTAGATTAACTACACATATGGCATCCTTACTATCACTAAGGACATACTAGATGCAAATAAATTGATCGGACCTAACTACATCGACTGGTTAAGAAATTTGAGAATAGTTCTCACTCTGGAGAAAGTCTCCTAAATTCTGGATACACCTACACCTGATACGATCGGGGAAGATGCTTTCGAGAAGGAAAGGGCCACATACAAGATGTTGAAAGAGGACAGTGTGACTGTCAAATGCATCATGCTTGTCTCCATGAGCAATGAGCTTCAGAGGCTATATGAAGACATGGATGTTCCCTTTATACTCTTTAATCTTAAGGAGTTATATGGGGAACAAAGTAGAACTGCTAGATATAAGATATCTAAGCAGTTATTCCATGCCCGCATGATTGAAGGCACCTCTGTGCAAATGCATATCCTAAAGATGATTGATTTGATCACTCATCTGGAAAAATTGGGCTTTGCCACGGATGGTGAACTGAGCCAGGATTTGATCCTACAGTCTCTTCCTGCTCCTTCTCTCACTTGGTTATAAATTATCATATAAACAAAATGAACACTAGTCTGCCAGAGCTGCTGAACATGTTAAAAATAGTAGAGAGTCATTTCAAGAGTGAAAAGGCTCCGGTTCTTCTTGTCGATAAGATCAACAAGAAGAAAGATAAAAAAGATTCCAAGAAAAAGTTGAACCCTAAGGCTGGCATCTCTAAGAAGAAGGCGAAGAAGGTCTCCGCCAAAAGTACTTTCTATCACTGTGGCAAGGAGGGCCACTGGAAGAGAAATTGCAAGAAATAACTTGCAACTATGAAATCAGCAGATGTTGCTAAAAGTTTGTATATGATACAAACTAACTTATCATTAAGTACTTTATTTTCAGATTCTTGGATATTAGATACCGTCTGTGGTTCATACCTTTACAAATCATTGCAGGATCTGTAGAAAATAAAAAGTCTGAATAAAGGTGACTTCGAGCTATTCGGTGCTAGTGGAAAGTCCATTCAAATTGAAGTCGTAAGAACTAGGGTTTTGAAGTTGCCTTCGGACAAAATTTTGGAACTAAAGATCTGTTATTATATCCCTAATATTGTTCGAAATATTATTTCTGTACTATTATTATTGGAACAAGATTTTGAAATAAAAATAAAGAACAATGGTTGTTCTATATATTTTTCTAACAAATATTATGAAAATGCTTATATTGATAATGATCTTTTGTTTCTTTCACTTAATGATAATGTACTTTATATTGATAATATAAAGAAAAGAAAGAGAGAGGATGTGAATGTCACATACCTTTGGCACTGCCGACTTGGCCATATAAATGAGTCAAAAATTAATAAGTTATACAAAGATAAATTTTTTGATCTTTATGATTATGAATCATATAGAACTTATGAATCTTGTCTCATAGAAAAAATATGTATTTACTGATGGAATAAAATCTGAAGTCTTTAAAAAATTTAAAGGGTATCAAAGAATGATTGAGAAACAAACTGATAAAAGTATTAAAACTCTTTGATCTGATCGAGGAGGAGAATACTTGTCTAGTGAGTTCTTCGATTATTTAAAATAAAATGGAATACTCTCTCAATGGACACCTCCTTATACTCCACAATTAAATAAAATTATGAAAAAGAGGAATCGCACTTTATTAGATATAGTGCAGTCCATGATGTGTTTCACGGATCTTTCGATATCCTTTTAGGGATATACTCTCGAGACCGCAGTGTATGTCTTAAATAAAGTACCTTCTAAATCTGTTTCTAGCACTCCATATGAGGTATGGAAAAAAAAAAAGATCTAGTCTTAAGCATCTTAAGATTTGAGGTTGCCTGGCTTATGTGAAAAATATTGATGGACATAAGCTGGATGCTAGATCAAAAAAATATAGATTTGTGGGTTATTCCAAAGAGAGTATATGATACTACTTCTACCACCCTACTCAACAAAAAGTGTTTGTTGGTAGGCATGCCATTTTCTTAGAGAAAGAATTTATTCAAGAAAGAGGCAATGGAAAGTCTATTGAACATGAAGAAGTTTAAAATCTACAATCCCTTCAAGATTCACAAACTAATTCTCAACCAGATGTATCCATTATTGAGGCATAGCCACTACACACACTTCCTCTTTAAAGGTCAAGTAGAGTGCATAATGTATCACTCAGGTATGGGTTTGTCATTGAGAATGACAACACATCCCACATCATTGAGAATGATGATCCCACGACCTTTTCGAAAGTTGTCATGAATAGCGACTCTGACAAGTGTCTTAATGCCATGAAATCCGAAATAGACTCCATATATACCAACCAAGTTTGGACTTTAGTTGATGCACCTGAGGGTGTGATCCCAATAGACTACAAATGGATCTTCAAAAAGAAGATTGGAGTAGATGGCCAGGTGGAGACCTATAAGGCCAGGTTGGTAGCAAAAGGTTTCAGACAAAAATAAGGTGTTGATTATAAAGAAACCTTTTCGTCAGTAGCCATGCTCAAGTTTATTCAGATAATACTTTCTATTGCAGTATACTATGACTATGAGATCTGGTAGATGGATGTCAAGACTGCCTTCCTCAATGAAAATCCTGATAAAGAAGTTTATATGACTCAGCCAGAGGAATTTATCCCTAGTGGGAGAGCAAATGAGGTATGCAAGCTGAATAGATATATTTATGGATTAAAATAAATATCAAAGAGCTGGAACATCTATTTTGATGAGACAGTCAAATTGTTTGGCTTCATCAAAAATGTGGATGAACCTTGTGTATACAAGAAGATTAGTGGGAGTGCTATTATCTTCTTGATCTTATATGTGGATGATATATTGCTCATTGAGAATGATATCCTGATATTGCAATCGGTCAAGACATGGCTATTACAAAAATTTTTCATGAAAGACTTGGGTGAAGCATTCTATATACTTGGTATAAAGATCTATAGAGATAGATCAAAAAGGATGCTTGGTTTGTCCCAATCTAGGTACATTGACCTTATGTTGAAGAGGTTCATCATGGAGGAAAGTAAAATAGGTTACTTGCCCATAGGTCATGGCATACAACTCTCTAAGAAGATGTCTCCTAAGACACCTGAAGAGAGAAATAAAATGAGTTCTATTCCTTATGCTTCAGCTGTAGGATCAATTATATAAACTATGTTATATACCAGGCCTGATGTGGCTTATACCTTAGGCATTGTAAGCAGATTTCAGGTTGATCTTGGAGAGGATCATTGAAAAGCTGTGAAAAATAAACTCAAGTACTTGAGAAGGACTCGAGATGTTTTTCTAATATTTGATGGATCTGATTTAAAACTAGAAGGTTATACTGATTTTAGTTTTCAAGTTGATCCGAATGATAGCAAATCTATATCTGGATATGTATTCACTCTGTATGGTGGTGTAATAAGTTGGAAGAGTTTCAAATAGTAAACTGTTGCTGACTTGATCACTGAGGTTGAGTATATTATGCTAGTGAGGCTGTTAAGGAGGTCATCTGGATGAAGAAATTTGTCTCAAAATTGGGTGTGGTTCCAGAAATTGAACAACCAGTGCCCCTTTATTATGATAATACTGGGATAATTGCTCAAGCCAAAGAACCAAGGTCTTATCATAAATTCAAGCATATCCTAAGATGATTCCACCTCATTCAGGAGATAGTCAAAAGATGCGATGTGATCGTAGAGCGAGTTGACACCAAGAACAATATTGCAGATCCGTTCACTAAGGCCTTATCAATATAGTAGTTTGATCGCCACCTTGATAGCATGGGTATCAAGTATAAGGGCGATTGACTTTAATACAAGTGAAAGATTGAAAGAATAATGCCCTATAAGCCAATCGCATATGGGATGCGATAGGATATTTTCTGTAATTTATCTTCCATACTCATGTAATTGATATTTATATTATTAATAAAATAGATATTTTCGATTCGTTATATGCTGTATCTTATTGTTTTAAGATTATAATGAATCTCATAGATCTAGGCAATGATTTTAGGGCTATGATGAGATCATGCCAGTGAGACCTAAATCTTTGATAGCCATGATCTAAAATATTTTTAGTCATTGGTTTATTGAGTCGGAGCTCAATGATATCGGTAAGACTGGCATGTCCTATGTATATTCAGAAATGAGGGTGGTTGATCTCACAATCACTTGTGTGGTGACACTAATACAAGAATATAGATGCTCATTAGAGAATGAAAATAAATCTACAAGAGAATATCAGATGGAGTCTTATTTACATGTCAACTGATGATTCTTTTGTGGGAGTTGTGTAAGTGATCCTTTGACCTGAGATCACCATGGTACCTTATGTATATGGATCCATTTTTTGGTTCACTTCCTAACTTGATTTTTTGATCTTTGTATGGAGTGTTTTAGATATGGTAAAGTATCCATAGAGGTTGTGAGTGATCAATAAGAGATCAGTCACTCTTAATAAGGGGAGCGAATATCCTATGTGATCTCATAGGTCAGTGATTTTGGAAGTCTTTGACCAAAACAGGATGATAATTAGAAAAAAAATTTTAATATATCATCAATTAAATCATCACCTTCAAATCGAGATATATAAAGATAAGTAATTGAGTTTGATATGTTTCCATGTCCACAGCTCATCTGGGATGTTTTATGATTGAAAGATTGAATTACACAGTAACTTACCACTGAAAGATATTTTGATAATTTTTTATCAAAATTTTAAATCTTTTGAATAGTCATGACACATTGCTAGACATCAATATTGATTTATGGACTCATCAAAATTAAAAGAGTTTAATTCAAAAATCTATTAGGAAGAGTCCTAATTGATTGGGACTCTTCGAGTGACCTAATCTGATCGGATTAGGATTACATTGAAAGTCTTTATCTACTGCTGGTTAGATTTAGAGCCCAATGGATCACACACTTTGAGATTTGATTTTGATCTAATTTAATTAAAATTTAATATAAATTCTAAAGGTTATATTGATATGCTAGCATATTGTATTAACTCAAGTTCCTTAATTGGTTTAGATCAAAGTATTTGAGCTAACCTAGACCAGTTGGCTTTAACCTAATAGAATTGGATGTACCTAGATTGGATTCTTATCCAACTTGAAATAATTTTAAGTAGAGAATGACTCCTCTACACCCACCAGATACCACACCAAAAAATAAATGCCGCCCCACTCATGTCCGCGTGTGAAGATGGAGAGTCCTTCATGAAGGAACTTATCTTAATGCATTGCCTTAAATGATCAACCAGAACTCTAATGTTTTGTCACCAATTTAAGATGAAATTTTTATGACATGTAGAAGAGGGAGATTCCTTCTATGTTAAGGCTCTCTTGTGCCAAAAATTCTACACAATGAATTTATTCATCACATAAGAAAGTGGAGCACCAAAGGTTGGCGCCCCTTGGTCCCTTCTCATGTCTCTTGGTCCCTTCTTTAAATGGGACATCCCATATGGCCCAAGTGCTGAGTTTTTGAGTGGAAACTAGAGATAAGTGGCATGTAAATAAAAGGGAAAATTTTGAAAAAAAATTGAGAAAAAGGCAAGAAAAAATTGAGAGGCAAAAGTTGCAAGAAGGGTGGTGAGAGAATTAGTAAGTGTTGCTAGTGTGCCCTAGGATTTGATTTTTTCATATGTTGGAGCCAAAAATCAAATCCTAGGTTGTGAGACATCTGAAGAGTGTCTTCTTGGCATGATTTTGATGGTAAGATCACAAGCAACTGGACTTTGGCATGATCGTTCTTGAATTCGAAGCTAGCAATATTCTTGAGAAGATAAGACTGCAGCAACGCATCGGTTAGGAAGGACCTTGGCCAACTTTCATGTGGATCACCATTGGAGGACTTTTACTTTGGAGTCTCATTGAGATCACCAACGTGCCACATTATCTTTTTGGTGAAAGTAAAAATTCTATACCTTTTGCATGCTTGTTTTGTTTTGATCGACATCGGTAAAGTGATTATAGGGTTTGAGTTTCGGCTCGATATTTTTAACTGTTAAAGTTACTAACTTGTTTGATTTTAAAATTTTTAAAAAATTACTTTTCACTGCATGATCAGAATCCAACACACCCATTATTCCCGAATGGACCCCTGTGATCCAACACCCCCCACTCCTTCCCGCCCCGATGAACCCCATGGCTTCCCCCCACCCCCATCGGCATCGCTCCTTCGCACCCCATGGCCCCTCCTTCCCCATAACCGTACCCCCTCCCCTCCCCCTCCCCCCTTCCCCCCACCGGTAGCTCCATGCTATGGCGGCCACCGGCACATGCCAGTGGGGGCGCCGAACGTCACTCATCGATGGCCCGATCAACCAAAAAAAAAGGATGGGCAGAAAGCGATGGCAAATCATACCTGAGGGAGAACAGGAGTTGTTCGTGATGGCCAGTGGAAGTGACAGCGGAGCCCAGAAAGTGACAATGGAGCCAGTCGGTGGAAGCTCGAAGAAGGAGGGTGGAGAGCTCAGATAGAGAGAGCTCGAAGAGGGAGGGGGGAGAGCTCGAAGAGGGAGAGGATTTCGTGCGAAGGGAAGCGACGTCGACTTGATTTGTAATAAATGAACAACTATTAGCGATAAAAATTTTATCGCTAATATGCTTATTCATGATAGAAAAATAATTTTCGTCATCAATAAGGTCCGTCAAAAATTTTCCACCAAAAAAATTTCTTTTCTAAAAAAATTCATCCTAAAAAATTTATATGAAATAAATTATTGGTGATGGAAATAAAAATATACGTCGTTAATAAGTATATTAGCGATGAAAATATAGTTTCTATCACTAATAAATATCATCCAAAATTTTTTTCTCTCTAATAATTTTTTCTTCAAAAAAATAAAAAAATATATTTTAAAAATAGTTTTATTGATAAAAATTATTTTTATCACTGATAAAAAACTTTTTTTATTAATAATTTTTTTCTTTATAAAAATTGATTAAAATAATATTTCTAAAATATAGTTATCGATGGAAAATAAATTTACATTACAAATAATTTTTTTAAAAAGAATTTAAAAAAAATTTAAAGACTATTTATGATAAAAATTTGATTTAGATCACTAATAATTAAAAAAAATTTCTCTCCTAAATTTATTCAGTTTAAAAAAATCTTCTCAATAATAATTTCATAAACAAATTAATTTTAAATTTTTTTCATAAAAAAATTTTCCATCCAAAAAATTTAACAAAAAAATAATATTAAAAAAATATTCATGATAAAAAATAAAATTAATTTTCTTTAATCTAAAAAATTTTTGATTTAAAAAAATTTTTTAAAATAATTTCATCAAAAAAATTAATTTTTATTAATCAAAAATATTTATATAAATAGTTAATTTATGATTTTTCTTTCAAAAAAAAATTTTTCCTCCAAAAAGTTTATATAAAAAATATAATTATGATGAAAAGTTTAATTTACATCACTAATAATTATTATAAGAATAGCTCTTCGGCTTCCGTAATAAAATAGACACTATAGGAGATCGATAGCTTTAAGGTCTTCGATCTCCAAGGAGCTCATCTTCTTCTTGGAGTCTTCATTCTGGAAGTCAGAGTATGAGAATATCAAAGTGATTTTGAGAACGTGAGAAAAATCCATCAAGATTGAGATTTAAAGGATAAGGTAGGGACAGAAAGTTAGAGGTCTAGAAGCTCATATATTGCATGTGAGAATCAAGCTTGAAAAATTCAAGAAAAATTATGTGAGCATCAAAGAGCAATTAACTAGAATCAAAGCAGACCTATGAGTAGTGTAAGTTGTGTTATAAAGCACAAGCTCATCTTTATGTTTTACATTGCTAGAAAGATGAGTGCTCATATTGTTTATCTTTCTATGATTAGAACTCCTACAGAGATACATTTGAGCATCGATCTATGTAAAAAGTATGATATCTTATGAGATCGCAGAAGCCATGCTAGAATGTACTACTTAACTATATGGTTTCTGCATGAAAGGAAGCTTTTTTATGTAGCTCAAGGCAGACACTCCATCAGAAAAATTTGTTGATATCACTAGTAATAGTGATGAACAGATAAATTTTATGTCACAAGTAAACTTATAGCTCATTTTATTCAAAAGGATCTATTCATTCTACTCCATAAATATCATCCACTTTCATATATTTTTTTCATACAAAAAGTTTGATCTAGATCATAAGTCACATTTGCTTCTTTACATGAAAAAGACAAAAGATGTATACAGCTGCTACAAAAAATAGATGCAATTACCTTACACAAAATTAAAAATTTAGATTTTATAATTTTTTAAATATTGATGATAAAAATATTTTTATTATAAATAATTAAGTATTTATGATGTAAATTTTTTTCATCATAAACACTTAATTATTTATGATGAAAAATTTTCATAGCAAATAATAAGTAATTTTTGATTTTTTTAAATTTTTAATTTTTTTAAATATTGGTGATAAAAATATTTTTATTATAAATAATTAGGTATTGATGATGAAATTTTTTTTGATGATCAAAATATTTAATTATTTATGATGAAAAAATTTCATCACCAATAATAAGTAATTTTTAATTTTTTAAAATTTTTAATTTTTTTAAATATTGATGATGAAAATATTTTTATCATAAATAATTAAGTATTTATGATAAAATTTAATTATTTATGATAAAAAAATTTTATCATAAATAATCAATAATTTTTAAATTTTTTTATTTTTTTAAATATTGGCGATGATAATATTTGTATTGCAAATAAACTTATTGATGATGAAAAAAAATTTCATCATAAATATTTAATTATTTATGATGAAAATATTTTTATCACTAATATTTAAAAATTTAAAATTAAAATAAATAATACATTATTTATAATGAAAATATTTATCGTAAACAATAAGTATTTAAGATGAAAATTTTTTTCCATCGCTGATACATGACTACTTATGATGAAAAATTATTTTTATCAAAAATAGTAAATTATTTATGATGAATATTTTTTCATCATAAACAAAGTTATTGATAATAAAAATATTTTCATCATAAATAATTTCATCATAAAAAGACTTTTTTTGTAGTAGATCCACTAGAAGAAATTATTTTCATTGGATGTAAATGGATCTATAAAAGAAAAATAGGTGCTGATGGTAAGGTAGAGATCTATAAGACAAGACTGGTGGTGAAGGATTATTTTCACTACATAATACCATAAATAAAAATATATTGACCGATCCTAACTATGTGGATTGATTGAGGAACTTACAAATTAGGTTTGTATCGGAGATGAACTTCGATGTTCTAAATATTTCTGATCCTAAAATAGTCAGTAATAATAAGAAGATAAAAGAAGTACTCATGAATATTATTTGTGATAAATTTGGATATTGAAAGAATAATTACAAGAATTATCTTGTAAGATTGAAGCAGGGTGCAAGTACAGCACCAAAAGATGTGTATATAATACAGACCTATTTTTTATTGAATGACTCAGACTCTGATACTTGGGTATTAAATACTGTCTGTGGATCATATATTTATAATTTATTACAGTGACTACAAAATATCAAAGGTCTGAAAAGAGGTGACCTCGAGCTTTATGGCGCAAGTGGAGAGTCCATTAACATAGAGACTGTGGGAACCTGTATGCTTGATTTATCTTCAGATAAAATTTTAGAATTGAAAGACTATTATTACATGTCAAAGGTCATTAGAAATATTATTTCTATATCTTTGTTATTAAAACAAGATTATGAAATAAGGCTAATAGGAAATGGATGCTTCATTTTCTTTTCTAATGAATTTTATGGCAGTGGTTACATTGATTACAATCTTTTAATTCTTGCACTCAATGAAAATATTTTTTATATTGAAAGAAATATAAAAAGAAAGAGAGAAGATGTGAATATCACATATCTTTGGCATTGCCATCTTGGTCATATTAGTGAGTCGAGGATAAACAAGTTATACAAAGAAAAATTCTTTAACCCACATGATTATGAATCATTGAGAACTTATGAATTTTGTCTCATGGGTAAGATGACCAAGACTCAATTCTCTGGACATGGAGAGAGGGCGAATGAGTTGTTAGTCCTAGTATATACAAATATATGTGGAGTGATGATAACTCAGGCTAGAGGAGGATACTCCTATTTTATCACCTTTACAGATGATCTATTAAGGTTCGGATATGTGTATCTCATAAAATATAAATCTGAAGTCTTTGATAAGTTCAAAGAGTATCAAAGTATGGCCGAGAAATAAACTAAAAAAAATTTAAGATTCTTCGATCTGATCGAGGAGAATACTTATCCAATGAATTTCTTGATCATCTTAAAAGTAAAGATATTCTCTCTAAATGGACCCCTTCTTATACACTCCAGTTAAATGATGCAGTAGAAAGGAGGAATCGCACTTTGATGGATATGGTGCGATCCATAATTTGCTTCACTAATCTCTCAATATCTTTTTGAGGATATGCCCTAGAGACTGCCGCATATATTTTAAACAGAGTACTTTCAAAGTCTATTGCAAGCACACCATATAAGATATGGAAGGGAAGCAAGCCTAATCTTAAATATCTTAAGATTTGGGACTGTTCTGCTTATGTTAAAATTATTTTTGGATATAAGCTTAGTGCTAGATCAGACAAGTGTAGATTTGTAGGATATCCTAAGAAAATTAATAGATATTACTTCACATCCTACTGAACAAAAGATATTTGTTAGTAGGTATGCCATTTTCTTAAAAAATGAATTCATCCAAGAAGGAGGCAGTAGGAGGAATATTAAACTTATGAAAGTTCAGAATCTACAAACTAATCTAGAAATACCTATGGTTAAACTACAAGAAGATTCTCAATTAGAAGTACTCAGGGATGAGGTACATCCACAATACATACTCCTCTCCGAAGGTCAGATAAAGTACGTCAAGCACCTCTGAGATATGATTCTGCCATTGAGAATGACAATTCGATCAACATCATTCAGGATGATGATCCACTGATCTATTCAAAAGCTATCATGAGTAGAGACTCGGATAGATGGTTGGAAGTCATGAAATCTGAGATGGACTCAATGTATACCAATCATGTGTGGACCTTGGTTGATGAGCCTCAGGGTGTGACCCTAATAGGGTGCAAATGGGTCTTCAAGAAGAAGTTTGGAGTAGATGACCAAGTAGAAAGCTACAAAGTGTTGGGTTTTGATAATGCAACAAAAAATAATTTTTAAAAATTTCAAAACTAAACAAATCAATAGTCTTAACTATTAAAATTGTTGAGCCGAAACCTAAACCCTAGAATCACCTGGCCGATGTCGATCAAAACAAAACAAGCATACAAAGGGATAGAATTTTTTACTTTGATCAAAAAGATAATGTGGCACATTAGTGATTTCTATGAGACTCCAAAGTAGAATCCCTCCAATAGTGATCTACACATAAGTTGGCCAAGGTCCTTCCTACCCGGTGCGCTGTCGCAGCCTTGTCTTCTTAAGAACACTGCCGGCTTCAAACTCGAGGAACGATCACACCAAAATCCAGTTGCTTTTGATCTTACCACCAGAATCATGTTAAGAAGACACTCTTCAGATATCTCATAATCTAGAATTTTATTTTAAGCTCCAGCATATAGAAAAATCAAATCCTAGGGCACACTAGCAACACTTGCTAATTCTCTCACTATCCTTCTTACAATTTTTGCCTCTTAATTTTTTCTTGCCTTTTCTTTAGATTTTTTTCAGAATTTTTTTTCTCATTTACATGTCACTTATCTCTAATTTCCATCCAAAAATCTAGCACTTGGGCCATATGGGATGTCCCATTCAAATAGGGGACCAAGGGACTTGAGAAGGACCAAGGGGTGCCAACCTTTGGCACTCCACCACTTTCTCACATGATGAATAAATTTACTGTGTATCATTTTTGGTGCAAGATATCCTTCACACATAAGGACCCCTCCTCTTCTACACCCCATAAAAATCTTATAATAAATTGGCATTAATACATAAGGTATCTGGATAAGAACTTAAGGTAATGTGTTAAGATAAGAGCCTTCATGAAAAAGGACTCTTCATCTTTACATGATAAAAAGAGGTGGGTGGCATTAATATTTTGGCATGGAATCTAGTGGGTATAGAGGAGTCCTTCTCCACTTGAAACTATTTTAAGTTGGATAAAAATCCAATCAAAATTGACCTAATCCCATTAAGTCAAAAATAATTGGTCTAGGTTAGCTAAAACACTTTGATCTAAACTAATTTTGAAATTTGGGTTAATACAATATGCTAGCATATCAAATTAACCCTTAAAATTTATATTAAATCATAATTAAATTAGATTAAGACTAAATCTCAAAGTGTGTGACCCATTAGGTTCCAAATCTAGCCAACAGTGGATCCAGACTTTCGACGTAATCCTAATCCGATCAGATTAGGTCGCCCAAAGAGTCTCAATCAACTAAGACTCTTCCTAATTGATTCTTGAATTAAAATCTTTTAATTATGATGAGTTCATAAGTCAATATTGACATCTAGTAATATGTCATGGCTATCTAAAAGATTTAAAATTTTGATAAAAAATTATCAAAATATCCTTCAGTGGCAAGTTATCATGTAATTCAATTCTTTAGTCAAACAATATCCCAGATGAGCTATGGGTATGGAAACATATCAAACCCAATTATTTATCCTTATGTATCTCGATCAGAAGATGATGATTCAATTGATGATATATTAGAAACTCTTTTTTAATTATTATCCTGTTTTGGCCAAAGACTTCCAAAATCACCGACCTATGAGATCATATAGGATGTTCGCTTCCCTTATTAGGAGTGACTGATCCCTTATTGATCACTCACAACCTCCATGCATACTTCATCATATCTAGAACACCCCATACAAGGATCAAAGAATCAAGTTAGGAAGTGAACCAAAATTTCATGTGCAAATGGCCAATGATAACTAAATTGTCTAAGTAACTACTAGAAAAGTTGAAGATATTTATGGCTTAGAATTCAAGTTCTAATGGAACTAAAGCTGAAACTAGCTTTGTCATCTAATTCCACCAAGAGGTTTTTATCTTTGCTTTCTATAACTCCAGTAATTCTCAGCCTCCAACAAAAAGACCTATTTTTGCAAAAATTATTAGATAAAGTAGATCTAGTGGACCAATTCAATAATTGGATTGGTCCATTGGATTTGGTCCTTTCAACAATCTTTCAGTTTTAACCCTTTGTGCTTGGACCTCGTGCCTCCAATCTTAGGCCTTTTAGTCATAGGGCTGGAAATGGGCTGGGCCATACACCTACTAGGCCCTAGTCACAGCCCATTTCCAACCCCCTAGCCAGATGACACTTGACAGCCGCAGCCATGTCTCCAACACTCGCTGTAAACATTTACTAGCCCTAGCCCTAGCCCTACCCAACCTGAACTCTAGGAAACATATCTACTAGAAGCAATGAAGTCAAATTATCTTAATTATCTGAACTTCTTTGTTATGACATCCATTTTCATGATTTGTGAACTCAAACTACTGTAGCTTAACATATCTTTGAAAATAATTTAAAAATCGAGATGGGTGCGATCTTGGTCAATGTCACACCCAGAAGATATTTATCTTATACTGTTGGGTGGATTCCTTTTTGAAGAATTCCACACATGCGGCACCATCTAGAGATATTCCTTCATGTATCAACAGCCACATCATTCTAAAGCGACCCATCTACCATCCGATTTGATAAAGAAAGGCATTGTCTGATGGCAACCTATGAGCTACAAGACATAGCTTTGTCACGAGCCGCGCAAGACAATGTACCGTTCACAGCTCCTCAGTTCCTCCCTTCCCCAAATCCCCATTCTCCCCCCTTTTGCTCTATAAAACCAGCGCCTTCAGCGAAAATCAATCTCAAGTCAAAAGATCACTTACACAACTCCTACTAGAAAATCATCAGTTGATATGTAAATAAGACTCTATCTGATATTCTCTCGTAGGTCTATTCAGTGAACTCATTCTCTAATGAGCACCTATATCCTTGTTTAGTATCACCATACAAGTGGTTGTGAGATCAACCACCCTCATTTCTGAGCATATATAGGACATACCAGTTGTTGGGTATAAAATACCCCCCCCCCGTCGAAGTTTGTAAAAGACCGATCCTTCGGGGCACTTCTGGCTCCCGACCTTGTATGTGGTGCCTCTCCGAACTCCCTCGACCGTTCGGACTTCTCCAACAATGGACTTCTGCATTCACCCACCGGGCCACCCCAAAGGCCCTCTGGGCCTCACTGACAGTCGACCTCCTACAGCAGCCGACCATTCCTCGAGCCTCTCCTGGACTTCTTCCGGCCACAGACGACCCTACTCCGAACTTCTTCCGGGCTTCGTCAGCATCCGAGCTTCCTCGACAATGAGATCTCTACAGTAATCAGACTCCTTTCAAGTTTCTACGATGGTCGACCGCCTTTCGGATCCTGATAAAGCTCCTGCGAGAGCCGAACTTCTACTACGAATAGTCTACTCCGAACTCCTACAGTGGGCTGTCTATCCCAGACGTCTACTGTAAGCAAATTTTGTTCAAGCCTCTACTATAAACAAATTTCTTTCGAACTTCTGTTGCAGGTAGACTCCAGTCGAGCTACTCCATAGCGAGTGGGCTCTGGACGAACTTCCACAGTGGGATGCTACTCCGAGCTTCCATGACAACTGATCCTCGCCTGTGCTCCTATAATAAACGGCCCCCTTTCGACCTCTCACGAGACCGAAGCTCATCCGAACTTCTCCAGCAGATAGATTCCAGATGAGCATCTACGACGGACGAGCTTCAGCAATTGGGTCCCTGCGATAGTCAATTGCCTCCGATGTCTGCCGAGCCTCCCCAGCGCTATCTGAAGTCCACCGCCGGTCGACCTCCTACCAGGCTCCCCATAAAATTGAACTTTCCCGACGGACGATCTTCGGATGAGCTTCCGCATCAGATAAATCCCAGACTGACTTCTCCGGACTTCATCAACAAAGATCTCCATCTTAGCTCCTACAGCAGATGACTCCTGCCTGAAACGTCAGCATCCGAAGTGTCCGACAACAGTAGATTCATCAACGACCTCAGAACATCCGAGCCTCTCCTAGAATGACGATGTAAAGAGCTATGCTGCTCCATCAGGCATCCCAGTCGAGCTTCAGCCGATGGATCCAAACTCTCTGACAAGTCACAACAAGAGCCGCCCTCCTGCTCCACTCTCTGCAACGGATTCCATGCAGCTCCACCACTCTCTGGCAAGTCCCAACAACGGACACCACTCCACTCTTTGCAACAAGCTCCATGTGGCCCTGAACGACCCCTGATGCCACTACTCTCCGTAACAAACTCCACGCGGCTCTGAGCGGTCCACTACCAGACGGTTACAGACGTCACTGTCGGTCAGTTACACCCTCCATCTATAAATAAGGACCCCCAGATACGTTCTTCTCGAAGCTGGTAACTCTATCTCGAAACTCTACCAAAATTTTTGCTCGAGCACTCCATTTCTGTTGAAGCAGAGTACTGACTTGAGCATCGGAGGGTCTTGTCGGAGCACCCCCAACTCTGGTTTAGACTTTTTTGCAGATTCCGGCGGTGGCCGTGGTCATCCCAGCTCCAGCTTCTCCAACCTCAATGAAATTCTGCACCAATAGAATTGGCGCTAGAGGAAGGGGGTGTGTCTTTGCAGTACCCTTGTTCTTAAAGGAGTGCTCAACGAAATTGATTCCGATCATCTTCTCTGACATCCTCTTCTCCTTCTTCTACTAGATCTTCACCCGATGCCTCCCCGCAAAGCATCCACCAGGCGATCCACAGCCTCCGCGGCCAGATCTCAGGCTCCGGCCTCACCTCCAGTTTCCCAGGCTCCTCCTCCTCCTCCGACAATGGCGGTCGGTGCGGAGCAATTTGACCTGCTAGTTCAGCAGGTCAGAGGCCTCACTGAAGCGGTGTAGGCCATGCAACAGCAACAACAGTCGCAGGCGTTGGTGCGGTTGGAGAGAACATCATCGAAATTCCAAAATTCGACGGTAGGATGGGCCACTTGGGCCAGTCACCCCGTCTTTCTCAGAAAGACAAATCTGAGGGTGGAGAGCCCTCAGTCCGATCACAATTCTACTCTAGAGGATCTCTACCTCCATTCTGTCCGAAGATCCTCGAGACCTGCAGTCGGGAGGACTTCCTGGATCGAAGGCTCCAAGAGATGAACCGACGGATCGAAGAACTCAACCACACTCCCCCTGCTTATGGTGAGGACATCTGTACTGATCCTCCCTTTTCTCAAATGATCATGCAGGAACTGATCCTACCAAACTTCAAGCTCCCCCAATTCAAAAGCTATGACGGGACCTCGAACCCGATCGATCATCTGGAGGCCTTCCGGACAATGATGCTGCTCCATGGTGTGCCAGACGCCATTCTGTGTCGAGCTTTTTCATCTACCCTGAAAGGAGCAGTAAGGAACTGGTACTCGACGTTGAAGCCGGGTACCATCTTTTCTTTTGATCAGATGAGCCACCAGTTCGTGGCTCATTTTGTTAGCAGCCGGCATCCCGGAGAGGTTCGGAGTCCCTCATCAACATCAAGCAAAGGGAGGGGGAATCCATCTGGGCTTACATTAATCATTTCAACATCGTTGCATTGGAGGTCCGGAACTTGGACCAATCGATCGTGATGGCTGCTCTGAAGGGCACCTCCAGAAGAACAACCTTCTGTTCTCCTTGAAAAAGAAGTACCCCAGGGATTTCGCCGATTTGCTAGCTCAGGCTGAAGGATATGCCCGAGCAGAAGAAGCCTTCAAGATGAAGGAAGAGGAGACCACGAGAGAGCGACAGGCAGGAGACTCGAGCAAGCCCATAGTTGAAAAAGGGCCGAGTGAAGCTCGACCACGCTCTTGAACTCCTCTGGGGCACAGGCGCACCCGGACTCCTCCCCGAGCTCATAAACAGAGAAGCCCAGACTGTCGAGTTCAGAGAGGCTCTCCTCCCAGGAGATTCCACAGCTACGCCCCTCTCAATGCATCAAAAACTCAAGTGCTGATGGAGGTTAGGGAGTAGCTCCCAAGGCCGGAGAGGATGCACTCGCATCCCGAAAAGCACAACTCGAATAAATTCTACCTCTATCATCGTGACCACGGCCATGATACGGAGGAGTGTATTCAGCTCTGAGATGAGATCGAGGAGCTCATCAGACGAGGTCAGCTCGACAGATTCATTCGATGCCGACCTGAAGGAAGGAAAGATCGGCCTAGGGCCCTGCCGCAGCCAGAACCGCCAAGAAGGGAGGAGCAGCCAGAAGATCGGCCTCCAATTGAAATTATCAACTTCATTTCGGGGGGACCCCGGTGGAGAGCAGACCTTCTGCGGTTATAGGGTTCGAAAAATCTACGAATGTATTACCAACAACTTTGCCCTGAAAGAAAATTCTCTTCATATTTGCGCATTCTTTCTTTTGGTATGAGCTTATAACGACGGGAGATAACTGCCCCATACAAACAAAATTAAGCGTGTTAAGAACAGGAGGAGAACCTTATCCTAACATGAGCAAAGTCGAAGGCCCGATTTCTTAAAGATCGGATGGGGGGAGAGGCCTTCACAACGACCCTGATGTGCCCCCACAGCCTTGTTAGGAACAGGAGGAGAACCTCATCCTAACATGAGCAAAGTCGAAGGCCCAATTTCTTAAAGATCGGATGGGGGGAGAGGCCCTCACAACAGCCTGATGTGCCCCCACAGCCTTGTTAAGAACAGGAGGAGAACCTCATCCTAACATGAGCAAAGTTGAAGGCCTGATTTCTTAAAGACCGGATGGGGGGAGAGGCCCTCACAATGGCCCTGATGTGCCCCCACAGCCTTGTTAGGAACAGGAGGAGAATCTCATCCTAACATGAGCAAAGTCAAAGGCCCAGCTTCTTAAAGACCGGATGGGGGGAGAGGCCCTCACAACGACCCTTATGTGCCCCCACAGCCTTGTTAGGAACAAGAGGAGAACCTCATCCTAACATGAGCAAAGTCGAAAGCCCGATTTCCTAAAGATCGGATGGGGGGAGAGGCCCTCACAACGGCCCTTATGTGCCCTCACAGCCTTATCAGGAACAGGAGGAGAACCTCATCCTGACACGAGCTGAAATTGACTGTCGAGAACAAGGGGAGGACCTCGTCCCGATGCAAACAAAGACTCGGTTGATCGACAAGAAGGAAAGCTTCTTCAATGACTCCTCCACACTCTCACGACCCCGTCAAGAGCAGAGGAAAGACCCTCACTCAAACACAAAAGAAAAGGGGAGACGAAAAGAAAAAGTGATGAACTACACCGGCGATAGGTGAAAAATGAACTACATCAAAGGCACAAGGGACCTCATCTCGACGAGAGAGAAAAACCTTGTCGAAAATATTGAGAATAGTATCCCAAAGTCAATCATCAGCCTATTGACGGTTGTGTTCATTTTTGTATTTGTACATGAATTATGAATTAATAAAAATTATTTTGGTATTTTTCATCATAAAATGTTTCATCTTCTAATGAACTCCTATGTTGTGGTGAAGTCCTTAGGACTATTTAGACTCGACAAAGGAGGATTTGTCGTTTAGTCCTTAAATCTGTTCGTGACCAAATAATACATTATTCCCAAAGACGACAACATTTATCAAGCATAGGTCGTTGTGTGCCATATAGGTTGGTTGTCCTCTTAACCAATGAGTATGAAGATACTGGTATGGCATACAGGTGAGATATAAGGGTACATCTACATTGAACGTGACCGACTCTGGAGCTATTTCACTATCAAGATTTGCTCCGATGGAATATGGGTATAAATGTCCCTCCGACCTGAGACTGCCATGGTGACTTGCAAGCAACTCACTGCACTTAGGCACTAGACTACCTGAATTTCTAATTCAGTGACGGAAGGCTGCTGGGTGTATTCAAGTACTTGACTTGTCGGTGCGTGTGTCGAGATGGGATTGACCTCTCTAGTTTAGGAGCTGTGTACAGTCGTGTTTCAATTTAGCAAAATCTTGGCTAGGGTAGTCCTTATGAGGAGTCACAGGACTGTTTGAGTTGAGCACGATTTGGATGATCTGATCAGGGTTGACAGTTTAACCCTGACTCATCCTAAACACAGGGGTCAAAAGGATGAATTATACAGTAACCATATTCATGTAGGTTCTGAGTATTACGATTGTGACTATTCGATCTATCCGGAATCGGGTACCATTGCTAGATGGTCACTTCGATTAGTACAGGAATTGTTCCTGTGCTACCAGCTTAGGTTCGAACCTGCGGGGTCACACACATTAGAGGTTCCTATCTGATCTGATGGCTGATGTAGAATCTTACATATTTGGAACTCAGTGATCGAGAATCAGGATTCTCTGATCATGAGTTTCACACATTATGGATACGGGGTCAAGAGTACCACTGGTTGGGACTTTTCGATCAGGGTTACATATCGATGAATTCTGATGCCGATTGCCCATCGATTTGGACTCAATATTTATGAGAGATTTAATTAGTGATTTGATCACTAATTAACTCAATTTGATTGAGTAATTATTTTTGGATCAATTCCAATTGAATTGGATTCAGTTGGATTTGACCCGATTAGGTTAAGAGTTGACCTAATCGTCAAGATGGTTTGGTCTCTGATTTGATCAGGGGTTGGGCTTAGTCAATTCCTTATTTGATTAGGATTTTATTGAGTCTAATTAAGTCTAATTTAGTTGGGTTTAAATTAGTCTAATTGGACCTAAATTATTTGGTTCAATTAGGTTGGTTTAAATAATTAAACACCTTGACCCAATCTCCATGCGCCACCTCACTTTTATTGCATCCATTTGAATTTATGAGAAGGAACTTCTCATGAATTATTTCCTCATGCCAAGCCCTCTCCACTCTCCACTTTAATGTACCATATGAATGGATAAGGATGATTGGTTGGCCATTCAAATTCAAAATAAAGTTTGAATTTGAATGGGCAATCAATCTTTACACCTTATCCCTTTTTTTACGCCCTATTTATTACATGAGAAAAGGTTTCTCATGAAATCACTCCATGCATAATTTAAGCCACGCCTCATGCCTTTAGTGGATAAGGGATGAGTTGGTGTCTATTTGAATTCAAAATTTGATTTGAATTCAAATGTGCAATTACTCATCTTTATCCTTTCTTTTGGATAAGATATTTGATGTTGTTATAAAAGGAGGAGAAGAGTGGGGCGTGCAAGAAGAAGATTTTTGAAGAAGAATTTTGGGGCATGAGAAGTCTTGTGCGTGAGAAGAAAGTCCATATCCTTCCAAGAGAAAAAGAAAGAAAAGAAAGAAAAGTGGGTGCAAGGTTTCCAATGAGTTCCCTAGAGTTTTAGCCTGGGGTTCGGAAAGAGAGAAAGTGAGCTACGAGTGTCGTGAGCCCACAAAATCTCAAGGAGATCTTCAACATCCTCTCAAGCATGTCTATTGATGATTCAGAGCATCCAAAGAATCGACAGACATTGATCGAAGGAGTTCGATCAGCATCGGCCGTCAAAAGGGCTCTACCACGAGCTCACACTCATGAGGAATCGATCAGATCGAGAGCTTCATGTGGATGATCTGCAGAGGTCAGACATACTGTGTGGCTACATCGCAATGATCAGACTCTCCCAACGGTGATCAGATTGCGGTGATCTACTACCCGCACAAAGGTATTGTGTTCTAAACACATTACAGTAAAGTGTTTACTGTTCGAATTTGAATTTTAAATTTAAATACATGCATGCTATATATCATATTTAGATCCTAGTGTAGGATAAATTTATATTAATTAATTAGATTAATTAATATTTTCCACTATAAAATCATAATTTTGAAAAATTTTAAAATTATCATTTTACCCCTGCACTGAATTTTTCCCCACAAATGGTATCAGAGCGGGTTCTTAGATATGATATATATATTTGCATGCGCAGATTAAGTTATAATCTAAAAGTTTAAATTTGAAATTTAAAATTCAAAATTTAAAATTTGAATTTTGAAAGTTGTTCGAAATTCAAAATTCAAAAATTTGAAATTCAAAATTTGAAATTTGAAATTTAAAATTTGGTTGAAATTTCAAATTTGAAATTCAAAATTTAAAATTAAAAATTTAAAATTTGAAATTTAAAATTTATTTGAAATTTGAAATTCAAAATTTAAAATTTAAAATTTGAAATTTAAATTTTGAAATTGATATATTTAGATATACTTGATCCAAGTAGCAAGTAATCGAATTGGGTGGGTTGCCATGGCCGTCCGGTCATAGGAGAAAAGTAGAGTTTAAAGGCCCTCTCTTCCCATTCGATGGGGTCTCCTATGGCGGTAGGGGTGTCGATGTAATTATATCCCATGCAGATGAAGTAGTGAAAGGAATATTCATGATTTATTTTGATTGAGTTATTTTCTGTTATGTAATTAGCAATAGGATTACTATTTATGAAATGTGCTGATCTATTTGTGTAATGAGTCAACATATTTGGTGAACAGAAAATAAAACCTTTCAAATTTGAAAATTATTTTCAAAATACCAAAACCTGATCCATCAGCCCAAATACTTAATTAAAAGAATTAAGTGTTGTCTAGTAGGTCTAGAATTGTGAATTAAGACCTAAGACAATTGCATAAACTTGTGGGTCAATGGGTTAGATGGATTAGGTCCATAATTGGGTTAGACCTAAGGTTAGCTTAAAGAAATAGACTAAATTAGAGTAATTGGTCAAATCTAATCAAAAGTTGAATTAGATTAGGTCAAGATACTCTAGACTCAACTCCAATAGTTGTAGTTGAATGGGTCCATGTCTTTAACTAGATCAAGATGGACTTAATTCATGGCTATGCGGTGGAACCCTATTTACTAAGTTGATCAAATTAAAACTAATGAACCGATTGGTGTCTAAGGTAAGTTTGACAGTTTGACCAGTGATTTTTAAGCGGGAGCTACTCGCAGTGATTCGATCTCTGGCGAGTTAATGGCTTATCCCCACCACTGATCTCACTTTCCTGGCCAACCTGGTGAATTAGATTTTGATTAGATCACTTGGTGATTAGGGCTCACCCATGTCATTAGGTAAATCAATTTGACTGATTTAGGTGCTCCTAATGCCAGCTTTAAGTAAATCATTTTTAATCTGACATGGTGAAGTAAGTGGGAGGATTGAAATTGGCTGGATATTTTTTTCTCATCTATTCTTTAATAAAATCCTCAAAAATTATTAGGTCCTAAAAATGATTAAGTTATATTGATAACTAAGTCATAGCCTCCCATTAAGTAGTGATAATGAGTCCATTAGTTTAATAATCATTGGAGGCCCAAAGATCTGGTGCTTATTGACTAATGGAATTATCATTCATAGTATGATAATTTGGTTTGAGTCTTTCTGATGGTGGTTAGGTTGGCCGACCAAAGTTGGACTTGATCATTTATTGGTCCGATTCACCAAATCAAATCATGTTAATGGTTGGACCTAACCAGATCTTTTCAGTGGAGGTCAAAGCCTACTGATTAGGTTCTGGGGCAAAATTAATTATTAAAAGTTGTTTAGAGAAATAACTGGTTATGAACCTATCCATAGATGCACATGGGTTGACCAACCAAAGTTGGGCTCGTATGTAGTCTGTGTGGATTCTAGTACCCACTAAGAAATTAAAGTAATTTCTCAAATTGGAGGTTGAGGCTACTAATTCATAAAAATATTGGGAGAAACTTTAGACTAAAGTCCAAGTCTTTAGTATTAATAATTTATGTACTAATATAGGTCTGATTTTTCTTCAAGTAGCTATGGCCACTATCCTGTCGCTCCGGTCATTATTAGATAATGACAAGCTCATGGGACCTTCAAAAATTAAAAATCATCCTTGGGCATGAGTGGATCCTTTATGTAGTAACGGATCCGGCACTTGAGGAGCCAGCCCGAAATACTAGAGGGACGGTCTGAGATACTTACCAGAAGTGGCTCAACGACCACACCAACGTCCGGTGCATAATATTGGTGGCAATGAATGATGAGTTCAGTCACAGGTTCGAGAATGCCCAGCCAGAGGAGATGCTTCAAATGTTGAACGACTCTTTTGGTATGCCTGACGATGTTGAAAGGCACAAAACTAGTTGTGCCATTTTCAATGCTCGGATGAGGGATGGAGCCTCAGTCACTGATCATATACTGTACATGATCGAAATGATTGAGCACCTAAGTAAACTGGATTTTCCTTGCACGAGTAGCTCGGTAAGGATGCGATCCTTAATTCTCTACCCAAGTCCTTCCTTCTCTTTCTTACTCATTTTTGAATGATAAAGCCTGCAGTGAACTACCACGGCTTGTTGGGTTGCTGCAGAACTTTGAGAAGGATCGCCAGCTCCATAAGGAGTCGGTGAATGTTGTGGGAGGGACTTCTTCTGGTCGTCGACCCTTTAAGAAAGGGAAGAAGAACAAGAAGAAGAAGAATAAGAAGGTGCAGCTGCATGCTGGGACGTCTGCACAGGGTCAGACCAAGAAGCGCAAGCCCGACCAGAGCCAGGTGGAGTGCTTCTTTTGTAAGAAGCAGGGGCACTAAAAGAGGAACTGTCCTCTATACATTACCTCACTGGACCCGAACAGGCCAAAGAAGAAGCAAGGTACTTATATGATAACACCTTGCAACTTTTTCATTTGTGATACTACTGCCTGGGTATTGGATACCGAAAGCCCTTATCATATTTGCAATTCGATGCAGGGTTTGCAGGTCAGTAGGAGATTTGATGAAGGCGAGAGGTTCCTGAACGTTGGAGATGGAAGCAAAGTTCTAGTTCTAGCATTAGGAATCATGAATCTTGTAATCAATTCTCGAAATATAATTCTGAGTGAATGTCACTATTGTCTAAGCTTTTTATTAAATATTATCGCTGTAGGCCTTTTGGCCATATACGGTTATCAATTTTTAATAAAAAGAAACGTTTGCAATATCATTTTGAATGGTGTTACAATGTTTGTTGGATAATTTAATAATGGAATTTACTTTCTATCACAACCTGTTAATGTGGTTCAAACCTCTGGTAAATACCCTAGAATAGATAATATGTCAGAAGTCTATTTTTGGTACTGTAGGCTAGGTCATATCAATAAGAACAGGATAAACAGGTTGGCTCAAGAAGGAATCCTTGAAGTAAGTGATTTGAATCACTTCCAACCTGTGAGTCCTGTCTTCTTGGTAAAATGACCAAGTCACCTTTTACTGGAAAAGGTGAGCGAGCCAGTGAACTCTTGGGTTTGGTACATTCTGATGTATGTGGACCCATAAGCTCAAGTGCAAGAGGTGGATATTTCTACTTCATAACCTTCACAAATGACCTATCGAGGTATGGGTATGTCTATTTAATGAAGCATAAGTCGGAGTCATTTGAAATGTTCAAACTATTCCGAAATGAGGTAGAAAAATAAACTGGAAAGTGTATTAAAACTCTTCGATCCGATCGAGGAGGTGAATACCTTTCCAATGAGTTTCTGACATATCTTGGGGAGAATGGGATTCTCTCTCAATGGACTCCTCCTGGAACACCACAGCATAATGGTGTATCTGAAAGGAGGAATCGGACCTTGTTGGATATGGTTCGATCCATGATGGGGTTTGCTGGTCTGCCGATCTTCCTCTTGGGATATGCGCTCGAATCGGCTTGTTACCTTCTAAATAGAGTTTCGAGTAAGTCTGTAACCAAAATGCCATATGAGATATGGATAGGACGTAAGCCAGTACTCTCGCACCTTAGGGTTTGGGGGTGTCCGACTTATGTTAAACGTTTAATTACGGACAAGCTAGGACCTATGTCTGACAAGTGTAATTTTATAGGATACCCAAAAGAGATCAAAGGGTATAATTTCTACCTGGCTGATGAGCAAAAGGTGTTTGTCAGCCTTAAGGCAATCTTTTTGAAAAAAGAGTTCCTTGGTGAAGGGACTGTTGCCTCTAAGGTCGAACTTGACGAAGTTCGACAGGTGAAAAAACTGACACAAGTTGCTGAACCTAAATCAGATTTGATTAGATCAGATCCGGAGCTCATTGTTCAAGCACTCATAAGGCGATCTGGTAGAGTACCACGTCAACCGGACAGACACTATAGTTTCTTGATCTAGGATGACAATCCTATCGAACTTGATGAAAATGATGAGGATTCGATCACCTACATGGATGCAATACAGAGATCTGACTCTGAGAAATGGTTAGAGGCCATGAAATTTGAAATGGAGTCCATGAAGGTCAACGATGTGTGGACATTGGTTGACCCACCCGAAGGAGTAAAACCTATAGGGTGTAAGTGGGTCTTCAAGAGGAAGAGGGGCACAGACGGAAAGGTGAAAACCTATAAAGCCCGTCTCGTTGCCAAGGGATATCGTCAACATTATGGTATAGACTATGACAAGATATTTTCTCTTGTGGCAATGTTCAAATCCATTCAGATTATGCTTGCGATAGCTGTCCCTCTGGACTATGAAATCTGGCAGATGGATGTGAAGACAGCTTTCCTAAACGGAGAGCTGGACGAAGACGTGTATATGATACAACCTGAAGGATTCACATCCACAGATGAATCTAAAGTGTGCAGACTACAGAGGTCCATTTATAGACTTAAGCGGGCATCCCAGAGTTGGAACATACGTTTTGATAGGATGATCAAGACGTATGACTTCGTTAAGAACAGAGAAGAGCCCTGCATTTATAAGTGGGCTAATGGTCCAGTAGTAGTATTTCTTGTATTGTATGTGGATGACATTTTCTTAATGGGGAATGATATCCCTGCATTATAGAAAATAAAGATTTGGCTGTCGTCACAGTTCTTTATGAAGGATTTGGGAGAAGATTCCTACATCCTAGGGATGAGGATCTATAGGGATAGATCTAAAAAGTTGCTTGGTTTATCCCAGTCTACGTACATAGATACTATGCTGAAGAGGTTCAGCATGGAGAATTCCAAGAAAGGCTATCTTTCGATAGGCCATGAAATTTCTCTCTCGAAGAGGGATTGTCCGACAACACCTCAAGAGAGAGAGCGTATGGGTAGGATTCCATATGCTTCGACAGTGGGATCTATCATGTACGCCATGACATGTACAAGACCAGATGTGGCATACTCACTAGGGGTAGTGAGTAGATACCAATCTGATCCAGGGGAGAATCACTGGAAGGTTGTTAAAACCATCCTGAAGTATTTAAGAAATACTAAGGACCAGTGGCTTGTTTATGGTGAATCAGACTTGAGACTTATAGGATTTACAGACTCTAGTTTTCAGTCTGATCACGATGACAGCAAAAGTGTATCGAGATTTATTTTTACCCTTAATGGTGGGGCTATCTGCTGAAAAAGTTCCAAGCAGCACACAGTGGCTGCTTCAGTTTGCGAGGCGGAGTATGTCGCTGTATCTGATGCTGCCAAAAAAGTGATGTGGCTGAGAAAATTTATCATCGAGCTCGGAGTAGCACCCTCCATTGTTGGTCCAGTTCTACTCTACTGTGACAGCTCTGGAGCCATTGCTCAGGCGAAGGAACCAAAGGCACACCAGCGGACGAAGCATATTCTGCGTCGCTACCATCTCATCCGGGAAATTATGGATCGAGGTGACGTTGATCTTCAGAAGATCGACGGGAAGGAGAACCTGGCTGACCCATTCACTAAAGCCATTGCAGTGAAGGAGTTCGACAACTACAAGTCGAAGATGGGTATTAGATACTGCACCGATTGGCTTTAGGCCAAGTGGGAGATTGTTGGGAATAGTGTCCCAAAGCCAATCATCAGCCTGTTGACGGTTGTACTCATTTTTGTATTTGTATATGAATTATGAATTAATAAAAATTATTTTGATATTTTTCATCACAAAATATTTCATCTTCTAATGAACTCCTATGTTGTGGTGAAGTCATAAGGACTATTTAGACTCAACAAAGGAGGTTTGTCGTTTAGTCCTTAAATCTGTTTGCGACCAAATGATACATTGTTACCAAGGATGACAACATTTATGAAGCATAGGTCGTTGTGTGCCATATAGGTTGGTTGTCCTCTTAATCAATGAGTGTGGAGACACTGATATGGCATACAGGTGAGATGTAAGGGTACATCTGCACTGAACGTGACCGACTCTGGAGCTATTTTTGCTATCAAGATTTGCTCCGATAGAATATGGGTATAAATATCCCTCCGACCTGAGACCGCCACGGTGACTTGCAAGCAACTCACTGCACTTAGGTACTGGACTACCTGAATTTCTAATTCAGTGATGGAAGGCTGCTGGGTGTAGTCAAGTACTTGACTTGTCGGTGGGTGTGTCGAGATGGGATTGACCACTCCAGTTTAGGAGCTGTGTACAGTCGTGTTTCAATTTAGCAAAATCTTGACCAGGGTAGTCCTTGTGAGGAGTCATAGGACTGTTTGAGTTGAGCACGATTCGGATGATCTAATCAGGGTTGACAGTTTAACCCTGAGTCATCCTAAACACAGGGGTCAAAAGGATGAATTATACAGTAACCATATTCATGTAGGTTCTGAGTGTTGCGATTGTGACTATTCGACCTATCCGAAGTCGGGTACCATTGTTAGATGGTCACTTCGATTAGTACAGAAATTATTTTCTGTGCTACCGGCTTAGGTTCGAACCTGCGAGGTCACACACATTAGAGGTTCCTATCTGATCTGATGGCTGATGTAGAATCCTACATGTTTGGAACTCAGTGATCGAGAATTAGGATTCTCTGATCATGAGTTCCACACATTATGGGTATCGGGGTCAAGAGTACCACTGGTTGGGACTTTTCGATCAGGGTTACATATCGATGAATTCTGATGTCCGATTGCCCATCGGATTTGGACTCAATATTTATGAGAGGTTTAATTAGTAATTTGATCATTAATTAACTTAATTTGATTGAGTAATTATTTTTGGATCAAGTCCAATTGAATTGGATTCAGTTGGGTTTGACCCGATTAGGTTAAGAGTTGACCTAATCGTCAAGATGGTTTGGTCCCTGATTTGATCAGGGGTTGGGCTTAGTCAATTTCTGATTTGATTAGGATTTTATTGAGCCTAATTAAACCAAATTTAGTTGGATTTAAATTAGTCTAATTGGACCTAAATTATTTGGTTCAATTAGGTTGGTTTAAATAATTAAACCACCTTGACCCAATCTCTATGCGCCACCTCACTTTCATTGCACCCATTTGAATTCATGAGAAGGAACTTCTCATGAATTATTTTCTCACGCCAAGCCCTCTCCACACCCCACTTTAATGTGCCATATGAATGGATAAGGATGATTGGTTGGCCATTCAAATTCAAAATAAAGTTTGAATTTGAATGGGCAATCAATCTTTGCACCTTATCCCTTTTTTTATGCCCTATTTACACCTTTAGTGGATAAGAGATGAGTTGGTGTCCATTTGAATTTAAAATTTGATTTGAATTCAAATGTGCAATTACTCATCTTTATCCTTTCTTTTGGATAAGACATTTGATGTTGTTATAAAAGGAGGAGAAGAGTGGGGTGTGCAAGAAGAAGATTTTTGAAGAAGAATTTTGGGGCATGAGAAGTCTTGTGCGTGAGAAGGAAGTCCATATCCTTCCAAGGGAAAAAGAAAGAAAAGAAAAAAAAGTGGGTGAAAGGTTTCCAGTGAGTTCTCTAGAGTTTTAGCCTGGGGTTCGGGAAGTGAGAAAGTGAGCTACGAGTGTCGTGAGCCCACAAAATCTCAGGGAGATCTTCAACATCCTCTCAAGCACATCTGTTGATGATCTAGAGCATTCGAAGAATCGATAGACATCGATCAAAGGAGTTCGATCAGCATCGACCGTCAAAAGGGCTCTACAACGACTTAGCACTCGGAGGAATCGATCAGACCAGTAGCTTCATGTGGATGATCTACAGAGGCCAGACATGCTATATGACTGCATCGCGACGATCAGACTCTTCCGACGGTGATCAGATTACGGCGATCTACTATCCACACAAAGGTATTATGTTCTGAACACATTACAGTAAAGTGTTTACTGTTCGAATTTGAATTTCAAATTTAAATGCATGCATACTATATATCATATTTAGATCCTAGTGTAGGATAAATTTATGTTAATTAATTAGATTAATGAATAATTTTTCACTGTAAAATCATAATTTTGAAAAAGTTTTAAAATTATCATTTTATCCCTGCACTGAATTTTTTCCCACAGAAAATCTTTAGTCCTTAAGGACAAATCGACACGGCGATGACCAGGAACCTTCAAACTACATCGGCAATGAACAAGATGAAAGACAAAAGAAGTTCGGTGAACGATGACTTAAAGCAAGAACCGATGAGGGATTACAAACTACGTCAACGCCAAACAAGACGGAAGACAAATAGAGTTTGGTAAACAACCATTCAATACCAGAATGGATAAGGTAATAGATAATTTCATTCTCATTTCATTGGTGAAGTATACATTAGAAAGCCTTGAAGGCCAAAAAAAAGAGAGAAGGGGATGAGGTAACGAAAAATTCTCTTCTCATTTCATTGGCGAAGTGCATGTTACAAAGCCTTAAAAAAAAAACAAAACAACAAACAAAATAAATAGCTCTAAGGAAGCTCGACTCCATCAGACTTCGAGCTCTCAGTTCCAGTCATCATCGAGAATTACTTCAAGTACTTGTCTTCTTCTTCCAGTCCCCCTTTCGGGTCAGCAATCACTCCAGCATTATCTTCGAAGTACATGTCAAACAGCTCTAAAGAAGCTCGGCTTCATCAGACTTCGAACTCTCAGTTCCAGCCATCGTCGAGAATTACTTCAAGTACTTATCTTCTTCTTCCAGACCCCCTTTCGGGTCAGCAATCACTCCAGCGTTATCTTCGAAGTACATGTAGACGCCATCTTTGCCGCGCCATGGTTTTCGCTGCCTCACGATGACGGCGGGCATGACCTTCTTTCTGAGGTCAGGTTCCCCCTCACCGTGACGGCGGGCATGACCTTCTTCCTGAGGTCGGATTTTCCCTCACGATGATGCACACCAGGAAGCCCTCGCGGTCGAAGATGTGCCATAAGCACGGGCTCTGGGCCATCAAGGCGAAACACAGT
Source organism: Elaeis guineensis (assembly GCF_000442705.2). Lineage (NCBI taxonomy): Eukaryota > Viridiplantae > Streptophyta > Magnoliopsida > Arecales > Arecaceae > Elaeis > Elaeis guineensis. The sequence continues at coordinate 52,025,761 of NC_026000.2, forward strand.
CGGATCTATCTCTTCTACGCTCACCTTCTTCGCCAACTCGGAAGTTGCAGCATCTTCCCACTTGTGGGCTTTCAGGCTCTGGGCTAACATCAGAGCCGCATCCGCGCCCATATCTGCAACGAAGGGAGACCAGCACAGTCTACAAACGGGGCCACGAAAGCGGAGAAGGTTTTGAGGCTAACCCAAGCTGGTCCGAGGGGTGCAGGGGTACAGTGATGAGGATGACTCAACAGATGCCTAAAGCCAGGGAGAAAAGACTGAAGAAGCTCCCATACAAAGTGAGATCACCGAAGGGGGGAGGCAGGTTTAAATAAGCAATGGAGTCTGGTGCAATAATGACTGCAAGACTCCTCAGACCAGTCCGTGACCGCCGCGTGGCCCACTCACCGTGGCAAGCGGCTAGAGGTTGCCAACAATTAGTAAAATCATTATGGCACCGTACCTGGGACCGCGCTCCGATTAAAATTTCAAAAAGAAGAAATCTTTTTCGAAAAGGCTCCAGTACCAGCGTACCGAACGTCAAAATATCTGACAACCGCTGAGTACGAAAATCGAGGTGAGCAACTTCGACTGTGAGAATTTCTCTGTACTTCCTTCATTCGGAACCCGAACTCGAAAGTAGGGAGACTGGTGTTGGGTATAAAATACCCCCCTGACCGAAGTTTGTAAAAGACTAATCCTTCAGGACTCTTCCGGCTCCCAACCTTGTATGTGGTGCCTCTCCGAACTCCCTCGATCGTTCGGACTTCTCCGACAATGGACTTCTGCGTTCACCCACCGGGCCACCCCAAAGGCCCTCTGGGCCTCACTGACAGTCGACCTCCTACAGCAGCCGACCATTCCCCGAGCCTCTCCTGGACTTCTTCCAGCCACGGATGACCCTACTCCGAACTTCTTTCGGGCTTCGTCAGCATCAGAGCGTCCCCGACAATGAGATCTCTACAGTAACCAGACTCCTTCCAAGTTTCTATGGCGGTCGACCACCTTCCGGATCTCGATCAAGCTCCTGCGAGAGCCGAACTTCTACTACGAACGGTCTACTTCGAACTCCTATAGCGGGCTGTCTATCCCAGACGTCTACTATAAGCAAATTTCGTTCAAGCCTCTACTATAAATAAATTTCTTCCAAACTTCTGTTGCAGGTAGACTCTAGCCGAGCTACTCTGTAGCAAGTGGGCTCTGGATGAACTTCCACAGTGGGACACTACTCCGAGCTTCCATGACAACTGGTCCTCGCCCGAGCTCCTATAATAAACGACCCCCTTTCGACCTCTCACGAGAACCGAAGCCCGTCCGAACTTCTCCAACGGATGGATTCCAGACGAGCTTCTACGACGGATGAGCTTCAGCAACTGGGTTCCTGTGATAGCCGATTGCCTCCGATGTCTGTCGAGCCTCCCCAGTGCTATCCGAAGTCCATCACTGGCCGACCTTCTACCAGGCTCCCCATAAAATCGAACTTCTCCGACGGACGATCTTCGAATGAGCTTCCACATCAGATAAATCCCAGACTGACTTCTTCGGACTTCGTCAACAAAGATCTCCATTCGAGCTCCTACAGTAGATGACTCCCACCTGAAACGTCAGCATCCGAAGCATCCGACAATAGTAGATTCATCAGCGACCTTGAAACATCCGAGCCTCTCCTAGAACGATGATGTAAAGAGCCATTCTGCTCCATCAGGCATCCCAGTCGAGCTTCAGCCGATGGATCCAAACTCTCTGACAAGTCATGACAAGAGCTACCCTCCTGCTCTACTCTCTGCAATGATTCCATACAGCTCCACCACTCTCTGGCAAGTCCCGACAATGGACACCACTCCACTCTCCGCAACAAGCTCCACGTGGCCCTGAACGACCCCTGACACCACTACTCTCCGTAACAAACTCCACGCGGCTCTGAGCGATCCACTACCAGACGGTTACAGACGTCGCTGTCGGTCAGTTACATCCTCCATCTATAAATAAGGACCCCAGATACGTTCTTCTCGAAGCTGGTAACTCTATCTCGAAACTCTGCCAAAATTTTTGCTCTAGCACTCCATTTCTGTTGAAGCAGAGTACTGACTTGAGTGTCAGAGGGTCTTGCCGGAGCACCCCCAACTCTAGTTTAGACTTTCTTTGCAGGTCCCGACGGCGACCGCGGTCATCCCAGCTCCAGCTTCTCTGACCTCGATGGAATTCTGCACCAACACCAGTCTTACCAATATCATTGATCTCTGACTCAATAAATTAATGATTGAAAATATTTTAGATCATGGCTATCAAAGATTTAGGTCTCACTGGCGTGATCTCATCACGGCCCTAAAACCATTGCCTAGACATATGGAGTTCATTATAATCTTAAGAACAAAAAGATGTAGTATATAATGAATCAAAAATATCTATTTTATTAATAATATTAATATCAATTACATGAGTCTGAAAGATAAATTACAGAAAATATCTATCGCATCCTGTATGCGATTGGCTTGTAGGGCATTATTCTTTCAATCTCCCACTTGCACTAAAGCCAATATCCCCTATACTTGATGCCCATGCTATCAAGATGACGGTCAAACTACTGCATTGATATGGTCTTAATGAACAGATTTGTTATATTGTTCTTGGTGTCAACTCACTCTACGATCACATCACATCTTTCGACTATCTTCTGGATGAGGTGGAATCGTCTTAGGATATGCTTGGATTTATGATGAGACCTCGATTCTTTGGCTTGAGCAACTGCTCTAGTATTATCATAATAAAGGGGCACAAGTTGTTCAATCTCTAGAACCACATCTAATTTTGAGATGAATTTCTTTATCCAGATGGCCTCCTTAGCAGCCTCTCTAGAAGCAATATACTCAGCCTCAGTGATCGAGTCAACAACAGTTTGCTGTTTGAAACTCTTCCAACTTACTGTACCACTATACAGAGTGAACACATATCCAAATATAGATTTGCTATCATCCAAATCAAATTAAAAACTAGAATCAGTATAATCTTTCAGTTTTAAATTAGATCCTCCATATATTAGAAAAATATCTCTAGTCCTTCTCAAGTACTTGAGTATATTTTTCACAGCTTTCCAATGATCCTCTTCGAAATTAGCCTAAAATTGCTTACAATGCCTAAGGCATAAGCCACATCAGGCTTGATACATAACATAGCATACATAATTGATCCTACAGCTGAAGCATAAGAAATAGAATTCATTCTATTTCTCTCTTCAGGTGTCTTAGGAGATATCTTCTTAGAGAGTTGTATGCCATGACCTATGGGCAAGTAACCTCTTTTACTTTCCTCCATATTGAACCTCTTCAGCACAAGATCAATATACCTAAACTGGGATAAGCCTAGCATCTTTTTTGATCTATTTGTTAAGAATTATATCTCAAAGTCAATCATCAGCCTGTTGACGGTTGTGCTTATCATTATAATTGAATATGAATTATTGAATTAATAAATATTATTTAATTTTTTATCACTGTGTACATCTCATTTTGAACTCCTGTTATATGATGAAGTCCTTAGGACTATGTGATTTGATATAGGAGGATATATTGATTAGTCCTTAAATGAGTTTGTGATCAAATGATATGCTATTACTAGGATGATAAACATATCAAGTATAGGTCGTTGTGTGCCATATAGGTTGGTTGTCCTCTTAACCAAAAAGTATGGAGATGCTGGTATGGCATACAGGTAAAATATAGGAGTATATTTCACTGAACGTGACCAACTTCGGGGCACTCTGCTATCAAGAGTCACTCTGAGGAGATATAGGTATAAGTGTCCCTCCGACCTGAGATCACCACGGTGACTTACAAGTAACTCACTATGCTTTGGTACTGGACTACCTGAATTTTTAATTCAATGATGAAAGATTTTTGAGAATAGTTAAATACTTGTGAAGTCGGTGTGCAAGTCAAGATGGAATTGATCCCTCCGAATAAGTAGGAGTTAATGTATTAGTGTATTTCAATTCAGTAAAATCTTGGCCGTGGTAATCCATGTGATTGGTTTTAAAAATTAAAATATAATGTGGATGACCATATCAGGGTTGGCAGTTAAACCTTAGATCACCTTGAGCATTTGGATCCAAGGGATGAATTATACGGTAACTATATTCAAATAGGTTCTTGAGTGTTACTTAACATACATTTGGCCTATCCGGATGTCGGGTACTATTGCTAGATAGTTACTCCGATTGGTACAGAAATCAGTTCCTGTACTACTGACTTAGATTTGAACGTATGATGTCCCACACATTAGAAATTTCTATCCAATCACTTGGCTAATTTGAAGAGTCTCAGTCAATGGAGACTCTGGTGAAGAGTTCCACTTGATGGGGACTTTGCTGAAGAGTCCTACTGGACGGGGACTCTAGAGAAGAGTCTCACTAGACTTAGACTCTATCATTAATAAAAGATTAATTAGTATTAAATTATTAATTAGCTCAATTTAATTGAGTATTAAAGTCTGGATCAAGTCTAATTGAATTTGATTCAATCAGATTAAGTCTGATTAATTTATGAGATGACCTAATCGGTAAAGGAGAAATAATCCTGATTTGATCGGATCTATGGCTCAATTAATTTATTGATTTGATCAAATTTAATTGAGGTTATAAGAGCCTAATTAGATTAGGTTTATCATATTTTATTTGGATCTAATTAGATTAGGTTTAAAAGAAATCTAATTGGTTGAACCCTAGAGTCTCAAATGAGTAGGACTCTATCCCTTGCGCCACCTAAATTATCTCACACCTTTTCTCACTGCACAAAATTAGTTTGTATTTGAGAAAATTAAAAAATAATTCTTTTTTTGTCGCTCATTAAGGATAGAAATTGATTAGTTTTTATTTGAATTCAAATTAGTTTGAATTCCAACTTAAAATCTTATCTATATCCTTCCACACATTGGTTGCTTTTGAAGGGGTCTATTGTGTACGAGAAAAGGAGGTCTTTCCAACTGATTTTTATACCCAATTTTTTTTAATAAGTCTCTCTTTAGGTTAGATAAGGGTGACAAAAAGTTAAAGTCAAATTGAAATTCAAAAGAATTTGAATTGCAACAAACTCCAGCCCTTATCCTATTTTATCTGGTTTATGTGACAACCATAAAAAGGCCATAATTTTGAATGCCAAAAGAAGAGAGCTCTTCACTAAGAGATATCAAAGAGAAATAGGGTCAAAAACATTTCTTTGGGATGTGAGGATTGGAATGGATTTCCTTCCTCCTTGGCGTGAATAAAAGAGGAGACCGTTCTCCTCTTGGGTAAGAGACCTAGAACTGTTCTAGATTTTTGGGTAAGGAAAAAATCAAAGAGAAGAAAGTATTCATCTAAATTTTCTCCACCATCCTGCATCTTTCTCTAATCTATCTTTGACATCAAAAAAATTTGAGGTGATCAAAAAAGGAGATCAAGTCAGATCTGCCATTAGAAATCGATTGCGCGAGCTAGCACTCCCGCAAAGGGCTGATCGATCTGAGGGGCTTCGTGTGGACCATCCGTAGAGACTGGATGCTTGTACGGCTACTTGACATTAGCAAGAGCTTCATACCATACTTACCATCAGCGAAGATCATCAACCCATGAAAAGATGATGAGTTATGAACTCTACCGACATAATCTAAAGGTTAGATCAAATTTAGGACATCGATGTGATCGATATAGTTTTTTATTTTATTTCAGATTTTATATATAAATTTTTTATATCATAGATTCTTAATGGTAGCTTAGATCTAATTTATGACATATTTATAAGATTAAAATATTTAATCTTTTATTATTTTATTATAAAATTTTAAAAATATATACTTTGAACTATCCATTTTTCCTTCATATGGTATCAAAGCTAGATTTTTTATGACAAATTTTTTGCATATAATCTAATTTTAATTATTTAGATTAGATTTAAATATTTAATTTTAAATCTAAATATTATAGTAATCTGATTGGATATATTTTCATAGCCATCCGATAATAGGAGAAATCAGGATTTCACTATCCTATTTATCCATTCGATGGAATCTCCTATGATGTATAGGGGTGCTGCGCGATCTTTTTCATGATGATGAACCATGAAAAAAAATTTAAAATTTTATTTTAGATTTAAAATAATGTATATTAGATTTGAAATTAAAATTTTGATCATTAGATGATTGATTGTAAAAATATTTTATAAAATTAAAAACTATTTTCAAACGCCAAATCTGAACCCATATCAGTCTAAATTGAGAATTAAGCGATCTAGATTTGAGAATCAAAGATCTAAGACAATAATTTCATAACTCATGGGTTAATGGGTTAGCTCGAGTCAAGTCCATTTAACTAGGTTAGACCTAGGGTTAGAAATCATTGATAATAGATCATGTTAGTAATTGATCAAATCTAATTAAAAGTTAATTTTGATTGGGTTAATTTCTTCTCTTGATCAATTTCAATAGTTGTAGTTGGTCAAGTCCATGTCTTTGATTAGACCAATATGGACTTTGATCGTAGCTCCATGGTCGAATCCAAGTCTGTAAGTTGATCAAATTAAAAATGACTAACCAGTTGGTGTCTAAGGTAAGTATGGCAACTTTGATCGATGGTCATTAATTAGAAGCTACTCGCATAGATTGAGTCTATATCGAGTTAATGGCATATCTCTTCTATCGATCTCACTTACCTGGTCAATATGGTGAATCATATTTTGATTAGATCACTTAATGATTGGAGTTGATCCATGCTAACTAAAAAATCAGTATGACTGATTTAGGTGTCCCTAGTTCAACTTATCTTGAGTCCTCTTTATGACTTAGTGAAGCCAGTAGGAGGATTCATGACTGGTTGGCTGGATCAGCTTATTCCTGATCTTCTTAAACCTGACTTGGTGAAGTCAATGGGAGGATTAAGATTAACTGATCATGTCTCATTTCATCTCTCAATTCAACTAATTAAATCCTCTAAAATTGTTAGGTCCCTAAAATAAAATAGTTATGGTGATAACTAGATCATAGCCTCCCATTAAGTTGGGTGATAATGAGTCCAATGATTTAGATGATCATTGGAGGTGCCACACGCCTGGTGCTCATCTAGCTATCGGAATTATCATTCATAATATATTATTTTAGTTGTGTCTTTCTGATGATGGTCAGGTTGGTTGAGCCACACTCGGGCCTGGTTACTCATTTGTTAGATACACTAAATTCTGACATGTTAATGGTTGGACCTAATCAAAACTTTTAGTGGAGGCACCACACACCTACTGAAGAGGTGTCTGGGGCAAAATTGAATACTAAAAATTGTTTGATGAAATAATTGGTTAAGAACCAACTCATGGGTACACAAGGGTTGGCTGAGCCACACTCGAGCCCATGTGCAGTCCATGTGGATTCTAGTACCCACTAAGAAATTAGTGTAATTCTTGAAATTGAAGGTAGAGGCTATCAATTCGAATAAAATGGTGAGAGAATCTTTAGACTAAAATTCATGTCTTTAGGCTTAATCAATTCATATACTAATTAGGTTCTGATTTTTTTTTGCAGTTATGGCCACCACCTTGTCGCTCCGATCACTATTAGATAGTAATAAATTGATGGGATCAAATTTTGATAGCTGGTATCGAAGGCTCAAAATAGTCCTGGAGCACGAATGGATCTTATATGTATTGACAGATCCGACACCCGAGGAGCCAGCTCCGAATGCGCATAGCATGATCAGAGATACTTATCAGAAGTGGCTCAATGATCGAACTGCGGTTTGTTGTATTATGCTGGTGACGATGAATGATGAGTTTAGCCATCATTTTGAGAATGCTCAGCCACAGAATATGTTGTAAATATTGAACGAGTCTTTTGGCACATCTGACGATGTTGAGAGGTACAAGACTAGTTGTGCCATCTTCAACGCTCGATTAAGGGAAGGACCATCAGTCACTGATCATGTATTACACATGATCGAGATGATTGAGTGCCTAAGCAAGCTCGGCTTTCCTCTGAATGAGCAGTTGGAAAAAGATGCTATTCTGAACTCTCTGCCCAAGTCCTACCTCTCTTTCCTTACTCATTTTTGAATGACAAAGCCTGCAGTTAACTACCACAGTTTGTTGGGGTTACTGCAAAACTTTGAGAAGGATCACCAGCTCCAAAAAGAGTCGGTGAATGTTGTGGGAGGGTCTTCTTCTGGATATTGATCCTTTAGAAAGGAAAGAAGAACAAGAAGAACAAAAAAAGGGTGCAAAGTGCTGGAGAACCCAAGCCCAGTGAGACCAAAAAATCTAAGTCCAACCAGAGTCAGGCGGAATGCTTCTACTATAAGAAGCAAGGGCACTGAAAAAGAAATTATCCTCAACACATTGCCTCCTTGGATCCGAACAGATCGAGAAAGAAGTAAGTTATTACTGGACAAGATAATTATATAATAATACCTTGTAATTTCTTAATTTATGATTCCACTACCTGGGTATTAAATATCGAAAGCCCTTTTAATGTTTGCAAATCATTGCAGGGTCTGCAGGTTAGTAGGAGATTTGAAGAAGGTGAAAGATTTCTTAATGTTGGAGATGGAAGACCAGTTCCAGTTCTAGCGTTAAGGACTATTAAGCTTGTATTCAAGTCTAATATAATTGTTCTAAGTGAATGTCACTTTTATCTTTTTTTTTATTGAATATTATTTCTGTAGGCCTTTTGGCCATGTACGGTTATAAAATTTCAATAAAAAGAAATAATTTTAATATCATTATGAATGGTGTTAATGTGATGAATGGACAACTGAATAATAGTATTTAATATTATCACAATCTGTTAGTGTAATGTACACATCCAACAAATATCCTAGAATTAGTGATGTCTCTGATATCTACCTTTGACATTGTAGGTTAGGTCATGTTAACAAAAATAGAATAAATAGGTTGACACAAGAGAAAATCTTCAAAGTCAGTGATTGTAAATCACTCCCAACCTGTGAGTCCTATTTTCTTGGAAAAATGACCAAATCACCTTTTACTGGAAAAGATGAGCGAGCCAGTGAAGTTCTAAGTCTGATACATACTGATGTATGTGAACCTATGAACACTAGTGCTAGAGATGGATATTGTTATTTCATTATATTTAAAGATGACCTATTGAGGTATGGGCACATCTACTTAATGACACATAAGTCAGAATCATTTGAAATGTTCAAATGATTCCGTAATGAAGTAGAGAAACAAACTGAAAAGAGTATTAAAACTCTTTGGTCTGATCGAGGAGGAGAATACCTCTCTAGTGAGTTTCTAACATACTTAAAAGAGAATAGGATTCTCTCATAATAGACCCCTCCTGGAACACCACAGTATAATGGTGTATCAAAAGGAGGAATCAAACCCTATTAGATATGGTTCGGTTCATGATGGGCTTTACAAGTCTGTCGATTTTTTTTGGGATATGCACTCGAGTCGGCTTATTATATTTTAAATAAAATTTTGAGTAAGTCTGTAAGAAAAACACCATATGAGATGTGGACAGGGCATAAGCCAGCATTCTCTCACCTGAGGGTTTGGGGATGTCCGACTTATGTCAAATGAGTGAAAACTGACAAGCTTGGATCTAAGTCTGACAAATATCTATTTATAGGGTACCCAAAAGAGATCAAGGGATATTACTTCTACCTTACTGACGAACAGAAAGTGTTCGTCAGTAATAGGGTTATCTTTTTAGAAAAAGAGTTCCTTGGTGAAGGAACTAATGCCTCAAAGATTGAACTTGATGAAGTTTGATCGATAGAAGAACCGACATAATCTAGTAAATCCATAGAGTCGGACTTGATTAGATCAAATCTGAAACCTATTGTAGAAACATCTTTAAGGAGATTCGGTAAAGTACCACATCAACCAGATAGATTCTATGATTTTTTAGTCTGAGATGGGGATCTAGTTGAACTCGATTAGAACAATGAGGATTCGATCACCTATATGGATGCAATGCAGAGGTCTGACTTCGATAAGTAGCTGGAAGCCATGAAATCTGAAATGAAGTCCATAAAAATTAATAATGTATGGACATTGATTGACTCACCTGAAGGGATAAAATCTATAGGATGTAAATAGATCTTCCAAAAGAAGAGGGGCACAGACGGAAAGATGGAGATCTATAAAGTCTATCTGGTTGCCAAGGGTTACTGTCAGCATTATGGTATTGACTATGATGAGATATTTTCTCCTGTGGCAATGCTCAAGTCTGTTTGGATTATGCTTATGATAGCAGCACATCTGGACTATGAAATCTGATAAATGGATGTGAAAACAGCCTTCCTAAATGGAGAGCTAGAAGAAGAGGTGTATATGATACAATCTAAAGGTTTCATATCCACAGATGAGTCTAAGGTGTGCAAGCTTCAAAGGTCCATCTATGGACTTGAGCAGGCATCTCGAAGTTAGAACATGCATTTTGATAAAGTGATTAGAACGTATGGCTTCAATTAGAATGGAGAAGAACCCTGCATATATAAATGGGTTAATAACTCTGCGATAGTATTTTTTATTTAGTATGTCGATGATATTCTCTTAATCAAGAATGACATTCCTACATTACAGAGAATAAAAGTTCGGTTGTCATCACAGTTCTTCATGAAAGACTTGGGAGAAGCATCCTTCATCCTTGGGATGAAGATCTATAGAGATAGATCTAAAAGGTTGCTTGGATTATCTCAGTCGACGTACATTGATACTATACTAAAAAAGTTCAGTATGAAGAATTTCAAGAAAGGCTATCTTCCGATAAACCAAGGAATTTCTCTCTCGAAGAGTGATTGTCCAACAACTCCTCAAGAGAGAAAGCATATGAGTAGAATTTCATATGCTTCAATAGTGAGATCTATTATGTACATCATGATATGTACGCTACCAGATGTGGCATACTCATTAAGAGTAGTGAGCATATATCAGTCCGATCCAGGTGAGAATCACTGAAAGGTCGTAAAGACCATCCTTAAGTATTTGAGAAATACTAAAGATCAGTGGCTTATCTGTGGAGAATCTGACTTAAAACTTATGGGTTTTACAGACTCTAATTTTCAGTCAGATCATGATGACAGCAAAAACATGTCGGGATATATTTATATCCTGAACGATGGAGCAATCTGCTAGAAAAATTTTAAGCAGCACATTATGGCTGACTCTACTTGTGAGGTGGAATATATCACGACATCCGATGCTGCGAAGAAAGCTCCAAAAGAACCAAAGTCACATCAGCAGACCAAGCACATTTTGCATTGCTACCACCTAGTCCGAGCGATCGTGGATCGAGGAGACGTCAACTTTCAAAAGATCAATGGAAAGGAGAACCTAGCTCACCCATTTACTAAAGCCCTCGATGTCAAAGAGTTCGAAGACTATAAATCAAAGATGGGTATACGATACTACATCGATTGGCTTTAGTCCAAATGGGAGTTGTTGGAAATTATATCCTAAAGCAAATCATCAGTCTGTTGATGGTTGTACTTATCATTATAATTGTATATAAATTATTGAATTAATAAATATTATTTTATTTTTTCATCACTGTGTACATCTCATTTTGAACTTTTGTTATGCGATGAAGTCCTTAGGACTATTTAACTCGATATAGGAGGATATATCGTTTAGTCCTTAAATAAGTTTGTGATCAAATGATATGCTATTACTAGAATGATAGACATATCAAGTGTAGGTCATTGTGTGCCATATAGGTTGGTTATCTTCTTAACCAAAGAGCGTGTAGATGTTGGTATCGCATGCAGGTGAAATATAGAAGTATATTTCATGAAACATAACCAACTCCGAAGCACTCTGCTGTCAAGAGTCACACCGAAGGGATATAGGTATAAGTATCCCTCCGACCTGAGATCACCACGGTAACTTGCAAGCAACTCACTATGCTTTGGTGCTGGACTATCTGAATTTTTAATTTAGCGATGAAAAGTTTTTGGACATAGTCAAGTACTTGTGAAGTTGGTGTGTGAGTCAAGATGGAATTGACCCTCTGAATAAGGAGTTAATGTATTAGTGTGTTTCAATTCAGTAAAATCTTGGCTGTGGTAACCCATGTGATGGATTTTGAAAATTGAAATACAATATGGATGACCATATCAGGGTTGGCAGTTAAACTCTAGATCATCTTGAGCATTTGGATCAAAGGGATGAATTATACGGTAACTATATTCAAATAGGTTCTTGAGTGTTGCTTAGCATACATTCGACCTATCCGAACATCGGATACCATTGCTAGATGGTTACTTCGATTGGTACAAGAATCAATTTCTGTACTACCAGCTTAGGTTCGAACCTATGGGATCATACACATTAGAAGTTCTTCTCTGATCACTTGGCTAATCTGAAGAGTCCCAGTCAATGGGGACTCTGGTGAAGAGTCTCACTTGACGAGGACTCTGCTGAAGAGTCCCACTAGATGGAGACTCTAGAGAAGAGTCCCGCTAGATTTGGATTCTATCATTAATGGAGGATTAATTAATGATTAGATTATTAATTAACTCAATTTGATTAAGCATTAAAGTCTGGATCAAGTCTGATTGAATTTGATTCAATCAGGTCAAGTCTGATTAGGTTATGAGATGACCTAATCGGTAAGAAAGAAATGATTCTAATTTGTTTGGATTTATAGCTTAATTAATTTATTAATTTGATAAAATTAATTAAGATCATAAGATTTTAATTAGATTAGGTTCACCATATTTTATTTGGATCTAATTGGATTGGGTTTGAAAGAAATCTAATTGGTTGAATCCTAGAGTCCCAAATGAGTAGGACTCTATCCCTTGTGCCACCTAAATTGTCTCATACCTTTTCTTACTGCATAAAATTAATTGTTGCTCATTAAGGATAGAAATTGATTAGTTTTGATTTAAATTTAAATTAGTTTAAATTTTAACTTAAAATCTTATCCATATCCTTCCACACGTTGGCTACTTTTGAAGGAGTCTATTGTGTGTGAGAAAAAAAGGTCTTTCCAATTGATTTTTGTATCTAATTTTCTCTAATAAGTCCCTCTTTAAGTTAGATAAGGGTGAGAAAAAGTTGAAATTGAATTGAAATTCAAAAAAAATTGAATTGCAACAAATGCCAGCCCTTATCTTGTTTTATCTGGTTTGTGCGACAACTATAAAAAGTCTACAATTTTGTGTGCCAAATGAAGAAAGCTCTTCACCATGAGATATCAGAGAGAAATAGGATTAAAAATACTTCTTTGGGATGTGAGAATAAGGTGGGTTTCCTTCCTCTTTGGCATGAACAAAAGAGGAGACCGTTCTCCTCTTGGGTAAGAGACCTAGAACTATTCTAGATTTTTGGGTGAGGAAAAAACCAAAGAGAAGAGAGTCTTCATCTAAATTTTCTCCACCATTCAGTATTCTTCTTTGATCTATTTTCAATATTGAAAAGGTTTGAGATTATCAAAGAAGGAGATCAAGTCAGATTTGCTATCAGAAGCCGACTGCACGAGCTAGCACTCCTGCGGAGGGCTGATCGATTCGAGGGGCTTCGTATGGACCATCTGTAGAGGTCGGATGCTTGTGTGGCTACTCGACATCAGTGAGAGCTTCATACCATACTTACCAGTAGTAGAGATCATCAACCCATAAAAAGGTGATGAGTTCTGAACTTTACTAACATAATCTAAAGATTAGATCAAATTTAGGACATCGACGTAAGCGATGCAGTTTTTTATTTTATTTTAGATTTTATATGTAAATTTTTTATATTATAGATCCTTAATGGTAGTTTAGATCTGATCTAAGACATGTTTATAAGATTAAAATATTTAATCTTTTATTATTTTACTGTAAAATTTTAAAAATATATGCTTTGAACTATCTATTTTTTCTTCATCCTATAGATCTTTATACTAAGTATATAGGATGCTTCACCTAAGTCTTTCATAAAAAATTTTTGCGATAGTCATGTCTTGATCGATTGCAACATCAGGATATCATTCTCAATGAGCAGTATATCATCCACATACAAGACCAAAAAGATAATAGCACTTCCATTTGTCTTCTTGTACACACAAGGTTCATCCATATTTTTGATAAAGCCAAATGATTTGACTATCTCATCAAAATGGATGTTCCAGCTCCTCGATGTTTGTTTTAATCCATAAATAGATCTATTCAGCTTGTATACCTAATTTGCTCTCTCACTAGAGACAAATCCCTCTAGCTGAGTTATATAGACTTCTTCCTCAAGATTTTTATTGAGGAAGACATTCTTGACATCCATCTACCAGATCTCATAGTCATAGTATACTGCAATAGCAAGCATTATCCGAATAGACTTGAGTATGGCTACCGACGAAATTTTTTTTTCATAATCAACACTTTATTTTTGTCTGAAACCTTTTGCCACCAGTCTGGCCTTATAGGTCTCTACCTGCCATCTGTTCTAATCTTTCTTTTGAAGACCCATTTGCAGCCTATTGGGGTCATACCCTCAGGTGCATCAACTAAAGTCCAAACTTGGTTGTTATACATGGAGTCTATTTCAAATTTCATAGCATTAAGCCATTTGTCAGAGTCACTATTCATGATAGCTTCTGAATAGGTCGTGAGATCATCATTCTCAATATTGTGGGATGTGTTGTCATTCTCAATGACAAACCCATACTTGAGTGGTACATTACACACTCTACTTGACCTTCGGAGAGGTGTGTGTAGTGGCAGTGCCTCAACAATGGACGCATCTGATTGAGAATCAGTTTGTGCATCCTGAATGGGTTATAGATTTTGAACTTCCATAAGTTCAACAGACCTCCCACTGCCTCATTCTTGGATAAATTTTTTCTTCAAGAAAATAGCACGCCTACCAACAAACACCTTTTGTTGAGTAAGATAGTAGTAGTATCCTATACTCTCCTTGAGATAACCCATAAACCTATTTTTTTGTCTAACATCCAGCTTATGTCCATCAATATTTTTCACATAAGTTGGGCAATCCCAAATCTTAAGATGCTTAAGACTGGATCTCTTTCCTTTCTATATCTCATATGGGGTGCTAGAAACAAATTTGGAAGGCACTTTATTTAAGACATACGCTGTGGCCTCGAGAGCATATCTCCAAAAGGATATTGAAAGATCCGTGAAACATATCATAGACCGTACCATATCTAATAAGGTGTGATTCTTTTTTTTCATAATTTCATTTAATTATGGAGCATAAGAAGGTGTCCATTTAGAGAGTATTTTATTTTGTTTCAAATAATCGAAAAACTCGCAAGACAAGTATTTTCCTCCTCAATCAGATCGAAGAGTTTTAATACTTTTACTGGTTTATTCCTCGACCATTCTTTGATACACTTTAAATTTGTCAAAGACTTTGGATTTATATTTCATGAAATATCCATATCCAAACCTAAACCTATCATCAGTAAATGTGATGAAGTAAGAGTATCCACCTCTAGCTTGAGTCGATATTGGACCACATACATCAGTATGTACAAGGTCCAATATGTCACTCGTCCTTTCTCTATGTTCAGTAAATAGAGTCTTGATCATTTTTTTTATGAGACAAGATTCATAAGTTTCATATGATTCATAATCATAAGGATCAAAAAATTTATCTTTGTATAACTTGTTAATTCTCGACTCATTTATATGACCAAGTCGGCAGTGTGAGAGGTATGTAACATTCACATACTCTCTCTTTCTTTTCTTCATATCATCAATATGAAGTACATTATCATTAAGTGAAAAAAATAAAAGACCATTATCAATATGAGCATTTCCATAATATTCGTTAAAATATATATATAGAACAATTATTGTTCTTTATTTTTATTTCAAAACCTGGTTCTAATAACAATGGTATAGAAATAATATTTCTAACAATATTAGAGATATAATAATAGATCTTTAGTTCCAAAATTTTGTTTGAAGGCAACTTCAAAACTCTGGTTCCCACAGCTTCGGCCTGAATAGACTCTCCACTAGCGTCGAATAGCTCAAAGTCACCTTTATTCAGACTCTTTATTTCCTGCAGACCCTATAATAATTTGCAAAGGTATGGCCACAAGCGATATCTAATACCCAAGAATCTAAAAATGAAGTACTTAATGATAAGTTAGTTTGAATCATATACAAACCTTTAGCAACATTTGCCAGTTTCACTATTGTCAGGTATTCCTTGCAATTTCTCTTTCAGTGGCCCTCCTTGCCATAGTGATAGCAAGTACCTTTGGCGGAGACCTTCTTCATCTTTTTCTTGGAGATGTCAATCTTAGGGTTCATCTTTTTCTTAGTATCCTTCTTGCTTTTCTTCTTGTTGATCTTATCAACAAGAAGTATCGAAGCCTTTTCATCCTTGAAATGACTCTCTGTTGTTTTCAACATGTTCAGCAACTCAGACAGGCTACTATTTAGTTTGTTCATATGATAATTTATGACAAATTGAGAGAAGGAGTTAGGGAGAGACTATATGATCAAATTCTAGCTTAATTCATCATCCATGGTAAAATCCAGTTGTCCCAAATGAGTGATCAAATCAATCATCTTCAGGACATACATTTGCATAGAGGTGCCTTCAGTCATGCAGATATGAAACAACTGCTTAGATATCTCATATCTAGTAGCTCTACTTTATTCTCCATATAACTTCTTAAAATTAAGGAGTATAGAGGGAACATCCATGTCCTCATTGTTAGAAAATCGGATAGGCGGCATGTGTAGGTTTCAAAACTTTAAAAGCAGACAGCGAAAAACAAAATGGGTTAAACTTTTTAACCCCACATGCTAGATACCAGATCCAAATCTACCAAGCTTAGGAGAAAGCACATATTATCAATCTAAAATTTAAAAAAAAATTATGAGATCAGATCTCATTACCTTTGCATAGGTAGACATTCACCGCTATTGATGACCTCGAATTCATAGAAGGTTGAGCCGTATACGTGTTCGACCTCTACGGATATCCATCGAGATCGATCTTGAATTTTTTCTTCTCGTATGAGATTCTTCTACTCAAAAAAAATCTTGGTCTTGAAGTCTTTGATCAACTCCTTTGATCTTAACTATGAGATCAACTCCTTGATTTGCAGCCTTCTTCTTCTTCTTCTCGATCCTTGATCTCTAAGTCACCAGAACTTCTTCTAGGCATGTGAAAAAGAAGCACCCAACTTTTGGGCATGAAAAAGAAGAAAATGATGAGAGGAGGTGTGGAGATAGAGAGAGAGAGAGTTTTTGTTGATCAAAAA
This sequence comes from Elaeis guineensis, assembly GCF_000442705.2. Classification (NCBI taxonomy): domain Eukaryota; kingdom Viridiplantae; phylum Streptophyta; class Magnoliopsida; order Arecales; family Arecaceae; genus Elaeis; species Elaeis guineensis. The sequence continues at coordinate 52,042,948 of NC_026000.2, forward strand.
TTCATTCTATGAAATCCTAGAGACCACCCTTTATATATAGACACTGTCCTGACACATATCAGAAATCCTATCAACTTAAAAAGATAGATTCTTATCTCATAAGAATCTTCTACCTTTTAAATCTATTTTATGCTAAATAAAATTAGATATAAATGGTAATTAATCAGTCCTTTTAAGTATGTACAACAGGCATCCATAGAATACATGTCAGGTGGTTGGGGTGCCAACTCTTAGCGCCCCTCAAAAGGATCTCTAGCCAAAAGAGATGGGGCGTGGACCCCACTCTCTCTCCTCCATACCATGACACATAAGAGGGGGTGGACCCCTCTAGGATATGGCACCCAATAATTTTCAAAAAGAAAAAGATGCGTGACATATTCTTCCATCTATTTCACATGCATACTTAGAGATAATTAGAAGATAAAGAAAAGATAATGTTAGGATAATTATGCCAACTAATTGACTTAATCAAATCCTCTTGGACTCACAATTAAGAGCTCAATTAAATTCAAATAAATTAAGGTTAGGTTCAAGGCTATGGACTTGATCAAATCAAAGTCTCGAGAAGAATTTGATTTAACTATGTGCTAGCATGGTTCTCATAAACCTAATAGGATTTCAATAAACCCTAACCCAATTGGAACTTCATAAGCCCAATTGGTAAATTCGAGATTAAATCCCTTAATGTGTGACTCCATAGATTTCATTCTATCTAATAGTGAGATATATTGTGATCTCTATCACAATATCATTGAAACTCTTTTCGATGGATTGGAACATTTTCAATTCTATCCTTCGAGGATCATCGATCATCAAGATGACATTCGATGAGTCTCACAATCCACCAATGACACCCAGCAATATATAGTGGCAACCCAGTAGGATGAAAGTATAAATTTTTTGATACAGTTATCGTATGATTCAGTCCTTCTATCATGAGTCCCAACTTGACGAAGGTCATGGAGAGCTCGTCAGATTCCATCGTCAGTCATATGCTAGATTGGCTCGACTCGAGTTTATTTGTGAATCTCATGAAATTTCTTTTTCAGTATTCATACTTACTTTGGCCAAAAATTTTTTGAACTCTATCTCACAAATTGCACAGGACTTCTCTTTTTTTACCAAGATCGATAGATCCCATCTAGGTGCATCCTACTCCAAACAATGAATCTAAACCTACTGAAGCCAACATACACAGCAAGGATCCAAATGGCTAGGGACCTAGAGAACGTACAGTCAAATCCAGTAGCCTCACTGCGAATAGCCAATGACATTGCAAGTCAAAGGATCACTCACACCACTGCAGCATCGAGAAGACTACTGACGAGTGAGTAGACATCCATGTGGTTCTCGTGTTGGTCACGCTCAGTGCAAGTTGTTCTCTAAAAACCACCTGCACCTTCACACCAGTGTCTCTATACCGCAGATTTGAGACTCATCTATCCATAAAGGAGGTGAACCATGCACTGATCTCAATGGATTGATCATTGTCCTTCGTAACGATCTTTTGATCGGGAGCATTTAAAAATTAACTACTAATTAATGTATATCTCAAATTCTTAACTATTTAAGAATATACAAAAATCATCTTTGTTAATTTTTAGGACAAATCATGGACACATAAACATGATTGGAAAGAAAAAGCTCTTTATTAATAATAAAAAAATTACAAGTACAAGTATAAGCCCAAGAATTACATAATGTGTCAGCCAATAATTGGCTTCTAGGGCACAAATCCAACACTCATGCTGCCTCTGAAGCTCGTTGCTCATCGAGGCAAGCATGATGCATTTGGCAGTCATACTATTATCTTTTTACATCTTGTATATGGCTCTTTCCTCCTTGAAAATACTTTTTTCAATTATATCAGGTGCAGGTGTATCCAGAATATAGGAGACTTTCTTCTAAGTGAGAACTATTCTCAAGTTTCTTAACCAGTCGATGTAGTTAGGTCCAATCAATTTGTTTGCATCTAATATGCCCCTAAGTGATGTAAGGATGCCATATGTATAGTTAATCTATAATAACAAGAACACAATATAAGCAGACAACTCATGATGACATGCACAACTAGATTAGGACTTATGTCTAATTGTGTCTCTCACTATTTTATCAAACTTTATAGCTCTCAAGTATGAAACTTGAGAAACATACTAATATTTTTTAGTGGGGTTGAGATCCCTATTCCTCACAAATACCTTATAGATAGTACAACAAGCATTCATGAGTTCAAAAGTAGGTAACTCTTTACCAATTATACTTATACAATTCTCAACATTTTTCTCTCTTACCTCTAGATCACATATAGTCATGTGGATAGCACAATAAACTATAGTGTTCTAGTTAAGTTAACCCTTCAATTTCATATGGTCATACTTAAACAATACTATCCTTGTGGATAGCACAACAAAGCAATACTATTCAAATATGCCATAAGCATCAATATGCACTTGGTCAATATCATATCAATTTCTATTGTAAGCCTTGTGGATAGCACAACAAGCTCACTAAGATCTTGACATACTCTATTAACCAAGTTTGAAGGAAGGCTCTTGTAGTGTCTACATCACTAATCAATCTAAGTCTGAAATTCAATAAGACTAAATTGACTAGGTCAGTAGGTGGGAGGCTCCTCGTAGCTTTTCTTAGACACTAGCAAAGTTGGTCAGGCCAGTATACGAACCTAATTAGAAAATTACCTTTCATACTTTCCTCAATACCAATTGATCTAATGAATTCGATATTTGAATTGAAAGTGAATCCCGACATTACAACATAATATATTTTTTAAGAAGATCTTTGAACTGGTCTCGGCAATCCTAACTACAACTACATAAAATGTGCTAAACATATTATGTAATTTGACATACTTTTACAAGTCATACTAGCAATCATATAATCATGCCAGGAATCATATAAGGGTGCAAAAGAAGACATAACATATGTCAAGCATATTCAAGTAATAAAGCAAATCCTAATCATATTAGGCATGCATAACACCCATAACCATAAATCGATCTAAGCATCAAGCTACCATAAAAATATAAATTTCTAATTATCATAAATTTATAAATTTAATAATTAAAATTTAAGTTCATGGTTCTTATAAAGTCAAAAATAATTTTGGATTCTAAAGATCGATGCTAAAAATCGAAGCAATATTTTTGGCAATATATGAACAAGAACAATTCTACACTATAACTTTGTACTTGTTTGATCGAATCTAACAAGGATGGCTTTAATACCAGTTGTTGGGTATAAAATACCCTCGATCGAAGTTCTTGGCGGAATTGACCCTCGCAAGTCACTTCCAACTTTCGACTGCCGTTGGTGAACTCCCATCACTCCGCCCGGACTTCTACGGGAGCCGGGCTCTGTCTTCAACTTCAACTGCTAGAAGACTCCGCCCGGGTTCCTACGGGAGCCGGGCTCCATCCTCGACTCCAACGGTTGTAGACAGACTTCGTCCGGACTCCTATGGGAGCCGGACTCCACCCACGACTTCGACCGCAAGTAGACTCCGCCCGGACTTCTACGGGAGTTGGGCTCCATCCTCAACTTCAACTGCTAGAAGACTCCGCCCGGGTTCCTACGGGAGCCAGGCTCCGCCCTCGACTCCAACGGTTGCAGACAGACTTCGTCCGAACTCCTACGGGAGCCGGACTCCACCCATGACTTCGACCGCAAGTAGACTCCGCCCGGACTTCTATGGGAGCCGGGCTCCGTCCTCAACTTCAACTGCTAGTAAGCCTTATCCGGACTCCTACGGGAGCCGGACTTCGCCTTTGATTTTAATTGCAGGAAGACTCCGCCCGGGTTCCTACGGGAGTCGGACTTCGCCTTGATTTTAATTACAGGAAGACTCCGCCCGGGTTCCTACGGGAGCCGGGCTCCGTCCTCGACTCCAACGGTTGCAGACAGACTTCATCCGGACTCCTACTGGAGCCGAACTCCGCCCATGACTTCGACCGCAAGTAGACTCCACCCGGACTTCTACGGGAGCCGGGCTCCGTCCTCAACTTCAACTGCTAGTAAGCCTTGTCCGGACACCTACGGGAGCCGAACTTCGCCTTTGATTTTAATTGCAGGAAGACTCCGCTCGGGTTCCTACGGGAGTCGGGCTCCATCCTCGACTCCAACGGCTGCAGACAGACTTCGTCCGGACTCCTACGGGAGCTGGACTCCGCCCACGACCCCAACTGTAAGTAGACTTCGTCCGGACTCCTATGGAAGCTAGGCTCCATCTTCTATTCTGACTGTGGGAAGACATCGCCCAAACTCCTACGGGTACCGGACCTCGCTACTGACTCCAACCGAACTTCGGCCGACAAGTCTGGACCCCGTGGCGGGCCACAGTAACGGCCACAACACTGCTCCACTCCCTACGACGGACCCTACGTAGCTCCATCACTCCCTGACAGACCGTATTAACGGCCACGATTTTACTCCACTCCCTGCGGTGGATCTTGTGCAATTCTACCACTCCCTGACAAGTCACGACAGCGGATGCCGCTCCACTCCCGTAACTGATTCCACGTGGCAAGCCACGATCCCACTCCACTACCCTCCGCAATAAATTCCTCCTGACTCTGGGTGGCCCACTATCAGACGGTTACAGGCGTCGCTATCAATTTATCGCCCCCTCCGTCTATAAAAGGAGAACCCCAGATACGTTATTCTATAAGCTCTCATTTTTACCTAAAAACTCTGCTAAAATTTTCGTTCGAGCACTCCATTCTTGTTGAGGCAGAGAACTGACTTGAGCGTCGGAGGGTCTTGCCGGAGTAACCCCACCTCCGGTTTAGACTTCTTTTGCAGATCCCGACGGCGACCGCGACTCCCTCGACTCCAGCTTCTCCGGTGCAAGCGGATTTTTGCACCAACAGGATTGGCGCTAGAGGAAGGGCTGTGTCTTCACAGTATCCTTGTTCTTAAAGGAGCGCTCAACGGAGCCACCTCCGATCATCTTCTCCGGTGCCCACTCCTTTCCCCCACTGGATCCTCGTCTGATGCCTTCTCGTGAAGCATCCGCGCAGCTACCCACGGCCTCCGCAGCCATATTTCGGACCCCAGTCTCGCCTCTGGTTTCCCAGGCCTCGCATCCTCCGGCTATGGTCACCGACATGGAAGGCCGGGCGATCGACCTCCGACGGACTCCGCCAACACCATCTCGGGAGGATCCCGCAGAAAACGACCGACATACCGGTTGTATTCCCCAAGCGACAAAAGACTGAAGAGCCCATAACCTTTACCGAAGAAGACACTCAGGGAGTCCAATTCCCTCATAACGACGCGGTCGTTGTTTCCTTGAATATAGCAAATTACGACGTCCGTCGCGTTCTTGTCGACAATGAAAGTTTGGCCGACATCTTGTTCTACGACGCCTTTTCAAGAATGTCCACCCTTGACAGCCATCTGAGGCTGATTAGCTCCCATTTGGTAGGGTTTACCGGTGATGCCGTTCTGACGGAAGGAATAATAACTTTGACTGTGGCCGCAGGTCAATATCCAAGACAATCCAGGGCCCTGGTGAATTTCTTGATGGTGAAGACACCATCAGTCTACAATGCAATCCTCGACCGACCTGGCCTCAACGCTCTCCGAGCCGTCGTATCGACCTACCATTTGAAGTTGAAGTTCCCCACCAACCAGGAGATCAGAGAGGTCCGGGGAGACCAAGCCCTGGCCAGACACTACTACAATATAGCCTTGCAAAGAAGCGATCAATCTGACCCCTACCCCATCGATGGACTGGATGCTCGCGATGACCTCATCGAAGAAAGGGGTGCCCCAATCGAAGATCTGGTACCAATCCCTTTGAATGACGGGAATGCGGAGCATGTAGCGATGATCGGCTCTAACCTAGGGGAGGAGGTGCGGATGCGTCTCATTGATTTTCTGCGAAGGAATGCAGATGTTTTCACTGGGGTTCCAGCAGACATGCCAGGGATTGACACGGAGGTCATGAAGCATCATCTGGCCGTCGATCCAAAGCATCGACCGACGAAAGAAAGAATCCGGAGTCACACTCCAGAGAGGCAGAAGGTGATAGCCGAGGAAGTGGATAAGCTCCTTAAAACCGGATTCATTAAGAAGTCAATTATCCCGATTGGATTTCCAACGTTGTCCTGGTCAAAAAAGCAAACGACAAGTGGAGGATGTGCATAGACTTCAAAAAGCTGAATAAGGCCTGTCCGAAGGATAGCTACCCCCTTCCCAGAATCGATCAACTGGTGGATGCGACCTCGGGCCATGAGCTCCTCACCTTCATGGATGCGTTCTCCGGCTATAATCAAATTAGAATGGCACCAGAAGATGAAGAAAAGATAGCCTTCATCACTAATTGTGGCCTTTACTATTACAGGGTCATGCCTTTCGGCCTCAAGAACGCGGGCGCAACCTACCAACGGTTGGTGAACAAAATCTTCAAGGAGCAGATCGACCGTAACATAGAGGTCTACGTGGATGATATGCTCGTAAAAAGCAAGTCTTCCAGAGATCATGTTGTCGACCTCGAGGAGACCTTCGATGCTCTCCGAAAATATAGAATGAAGCTGAACCCAACTAAATACGCTTTCAGAGTAACCTCAGGAAAGTTTCTGGGCTTCATGGTATCAGGGCGTGGGATCGAGGCCAATCTAGAGAAAATTCGCACCATCCAGGAGATGGCCGCCCTAAAGTCAATAAAAGAGGTTCAGCGCCTCACGGGGAGGATAGCGGCCCTTAATCGCTTCATCGCAAGGTCGGCCAAACGATGCTTGCCCTTCTTTCAAACCCTCAAGCAGCCGAAGAACTTCTGTTGGACCTCCGAGTGCCAACAAGCGTTCGAAGAATTGAGGAGCTACCTTGGCTCACCCCCACTGTTAGCAAAGCCTGAACCTGGGGAGGAGCTATTTTTATACCTAGCGGTCTCTCCCATGGCCCTTGCGACCATTCTTGTCAAAGAGGAAGCGAAAGTCCAGCGGCCAATCTACTACATTAGCCGCATGTTGAGGGACGCCAAGACCAGGTACACCAAATTAGAAAAACTGACTTATGCCTTATTGATTGCAGCCTGGAGGCTCCGACCCTACTTTCAAGGGCACACTGTGACGCTACTCACCAATCAACCGATCAAGGCAGTTTTGCACCAGGTGGACACCTCCGGGAGGATGGAAAAATGGGCGATCAAGCTCACAGAATTCGACATCAACTATCGACCCAGGCCAGCGGTGAAAGCCCAAATACTGGCAGATTTCATAGTAGAGTGTACCATCCTAGAGGAAGCTGAACCTGAACAAAGCAAAGTTGACGACCTGAAGTCCCAACCGAACTCCCCCGAAGAAGAGGCCGATCCCTCCGATCGCTTTTGGGCCCTCTATGTGGATGGATCTTCCAACATGTCGGGCACAGGTGCAGGCCTGATCTTGATCAGTCCGGAGGGAGTCATCGCGGAATACGCTCTGCGTTTCGAGTTCTCCACAATAAATAATGGAGCGGAATACGAAGCTCTGATCGTAGGACTAAGGATCGCCAAAGAGCTGGGAATAGGTCAGCTCTGGGTGCACAGTGACTCTCAACTAGTGGTGGGACAAGTCAGCGGGAGTTACGAAGCGCGGGAGGACAGTATGGCCAAATACCTTGAGAAGGTAAAGGAGCTCACTCCCGCCTTTAGCAGCTTCAACATTAGACAGATTTCAAGATCGGAAAATACCAGGGCTGACCTTCTCTCCAAGCTGGCGACGTCGGCTCTGACCGAATTGCCCCAAGGCGTTCTCTTTGAAGTTCTAAAGCACCCGAGTACAGAAGAATCGCAGCCCGTGATGGAGATTGACCACGAGTCCAGCTGGGTCGACCCACTGATAATCTATCTCAGAGATGGAGTTCTCCCCCAGGATGCGAAAGAAGCCCGGAAGCTCCAAAATCAGGCCTCCCGGTACATCCTTTATGAGGGCAAGTTGTACAAGAGATCATACTCCTTGCCCCTCTTAAAATATCTCCGGCCCTCGGAAGCTGACTACGCCTTGTGGGAAGTACATGAAGGAATTTGCAGAAACCATTTGGGGGCTAGATCTTTATCCCACAAGTTGCTCCGCCAGGGATATTACTAGCCAACAATGCATCATGATTCGATTGAATATGTCAAAAAGTGTGATCGATGTCAGAGATACGCCAACATCCAGAGACAGCCCACCACCGAGCTCACACCCTTGAGTGCCCCATGGCCTTTTGCACAATGAGGGATGGACATTCTCGACCCCTTTTTCCTGGCATCTGGGCAAAGGAAGTTCCTCCTTGTAGCGATCGACTATTTCACCAAATGGGTTGAAGCCGAACCACTAGCAAAAATCACAGAAGCAAAAGTGCAAGATTTCATCTGGAAGTCGATCGTGTGTAGATTCGGTCTGCCTAGAACCCTAATCACTGATAATGGATGGCAATTCGCGGGAGCAAAATTCATCGAATTCTGTGAAGATCGGAACATCTCCCACAACTTCACATCAGTAGCCCATCCCCAGGCGAATGGCGAAGCTGAGGTAACTAATCAAACCCTTTTGCAGGAGATTAAGACAAGGCTCGAAAAAGCGAAGGAAACTTGGGCGGATGAACTTTATCATGTGTTGTGGGCGTATCGAACTACCCAGAGGCTACTTACGGGGGAGACCCCCTTTGCTTTAGCCTTCGGTACGGAAGCCGTCATCCCAATCGAGCTTAAACTTCCGTCGGCACGAGTCATGGCATTTGACGAACACCAAAATTTGCAAAGTCTTAGAGCCAATCTCGACCTGCTGGAAGAAAGATGGGAGATAGCTCAGGTTCGAATGGCAGCCTACAGACAGAAAGTCGCTCGATATTACAACACCCGGGTCAAGAACAAAACCTTTAGAGCGGGAGATCTAGTGCTTCGACGAGCCGCTGTCTCGCAACCTCAGGATCGGGAGAAACTCGCCCCAAACTGGGAAGGACCGTATGAAGTCAAAGAAGTAGTCCGGCCTGGAGCTTATTATCTTAAGAAACTCGGAGGAGCCGACCTCCCACGACCATGGAGCTTGAAAAACTTATGGATGTACTACCAATAACTTCATTTTAATCAAAAGTTGCATACCTGTATGTCTTTGGACAATTCAAACAAACTAAAGGGAAACATCATCCCGACAAAGTCGAAGGCCCGGTTCCATTTTGGCCGGATGGGGGGAGAGGCCCTGCAACGCCCATGTGCGCCCCCACAGCCCTGTTAGGGATAGGAGGAAAACCTCGCCCTAACTTGAGCAAAGTCGAAGGCCCGGTTTCATTTAGATCGGATGGGGGGAGAGGCCCTGCAACGTCCATATGCGCCCCCACAGCCCTGTTAGGGACAGGAGGAAAATCTCGCCCTAACTTGAGCAAAGTCGAAGGCCCGGTTCCATTTAGGCCGGATGGGGGGAGAGGCCCTGCAACGCCCATATGCACCCCCACAGCCCTGTTAGGGACAGAGGAAAACCTTGCCCTAACTTGAGCAAAGTCGAAGGTCCGATTCCATTTAGGCCGAATGGGGGGAGAGGCCCTGCAACGCCCATATGCGCCCCCACAGCCCTGTTAGGGACAGGAGGAAAACCTCGCCCTAACTTGAGCAAAGTCGAAGGCCCAGTTTCATTTAGACCGGATGGGGGGAGAGGGCCTGCAATGCCCATATGCGCCCCCACAGCCCTGTTAGGGACAGGAGGAAAACCTCGCCCTAACTTGAGCAAAGTCGAAGGCCCGGTTCCATTTAGACCGGATGGGGGAGAGGCCCTGCAACGCCCATATGCACCCCCACAGCCCTGTTAGGGACAGGAGGAAAATCTCGCCCTAACTTGAGCAAAGTCGAAGGCCCGATTCTATTCAAACCGGATGGGGGGAGAGGCCCTGCAATGCCCACATGCGCCCCCACAGCCCTGCTAAGGATGGGAGAAAAACCTCATCCTAGCTTGAGCAAAATTGAAGGCCCGAACTCCTACGGGAGCCGGGCTCCGCCCGTGACTTCTACCGCAAGGAGGACTCTGCCCGGACTCCCACGGGAGCTGGGCTCCGTCACCAACTTCAATCGATGGTAAGTTCCGCCCGGACTCCTACGAGAGCCGGGTTCCGTCGCCAACTTCGACTAATGATAAACCCCGTCCGGACTCCTACAGGAGCCGGACTTCGCGCCTTACTTTAATTGCAGGAAGACACCACCCAGACTCCTACGGGAGTCGGGCTCCATCCTTAACTCCAATCACAGGGGGGACTCCACTCCGCCCAGACCCCTACGGGGGTCGGGCTCCGTCACCAACTTCAACGGCTGGTAATCTTCGTCCGGACTCCCACGGGAGCCGAACTTCGCCCCGACTTCACCTACGGGAATCGAACTCCCGTAGCCTCGCTGAAAGCAGAGGAAAAATTTTAGGCAAAAAAAAAAAAGGAAGGCGATGGGCCACATCAGCGATGATTGAAAAATAAACAACATCCAAAGTGCGGAGAACCCTGTCGCGGCAAGGATTGGGGCCCTCATCAGGAATCCCAGCTTTCAAGAAAGCTTTCTACGCAAATCCAAGGTAGGACAACTTCCTCGGGGTGACAAAAGCTCAAACCTCCGAGCTCAAGCCCTGAGGGGGGACACCAAGCCCGAATGGCCCCCAGGCGAGTCCGCGGCCACTGGCGGAAAGGATGGATCGATATGATGGCAACCGAGTATCTTCGAGCGATGCAAAAATTGAAAAGGAGCTCGGCAAATGACAATTCAACACGAATAAAAGAGCCGTCGGTGACCTAAGGACGACGTCAAAAAAAAAAAAAAAAAAAGAGAAAAAAGAAGATGAGAGAAGGAAGGAAGTTCGGCAGACAGCAATTCACGAGGTAAAAAATCTCCTTCTCATTTTTCAACTAACAAGATGTACGTTACAAGACCCGGAGGGCCAGAAAAGAATACATTATTAAAGGCTCAAAATACGGCTTGGAAAGGATACCCCGGAGGCCACTTCAAGCTGCAAACTTCTCTTCCCGTTCCTGTCCTTCCCGACTGCATTTTCCAGTGCGTGTAGCAGACCTATCGGCTCTTGCCCCGTCTTGTTTCACTCCACCTCCAAAATCCCAACCCCGGGGGGAAAAGGATGGGATAGATTCCAGGGGGCAATCAAGGCGACGGCAGCGGCGAAGAAGACCTGTTTCAAGAAGAACCGGAGTCACCTCGGAGGCAGCGGCGGCGCCAGAGATATGCGCTATCACCAAATGCTCCATGACAACCACCGTCCAAAGTGTTCCGACAAGGTCGGCATGCGCTACTTCCACCGTCCCCACAACAAGTTTTGCTGCCCCTCCGTCGATGCCGATCGCTTCTGGTCCCTCGACACCGACGACATCAAGGATCCCGCCACAACTTGCGACGACAGCTCTGCCCTCCTGACCGGTGTCACCCCGTCTTACTACTCCGAAATTCTCAGGCAGAATGCCTTTACCGGCGGTCTCCATCATTAAATCCCTGTTGTTGAAGAATTCTTCCTCAAACCCCCTTTGAAGCGACGGAGACCTTCAGCGGTCGCTCGATGACTGGAGAACTCGCAGACCACTGTTCTCCTCCTTGCCTTCCTCCAAGCCCTAGGCATCCTCTTGAGGATGGCCTTGGGGTGGAGGACCTGGCGGGGTAACCCCCTAGAGAGAAATCGGGGGCTGAGGACGGCAGAGAGACGGCAAAGATCGGTGCGGAGGACGCTCGGAGTTGGTAGGGGTACCGAGGGAGTGGCTGAGTAGCCAGGCTCTCAGATGAAAGAAAGGTGCCGTCTTTTAGGCGGAGTAAAGCCCCGAAGGAAGGGTAGGGGATTTAAATAGGCAGCGGATCTTAGCGCAATTATGGTGGCGGATATCCCTAGACCAACCGGTGCTTACCACGTGTCCCGCATGTCCCACTCGTCGCTATCGAGGATTGACTGTTCACAAATTTCCACGGCGTGACACTTGGGATTGCATCTCGGTGAGAGTTCCGAAAAGACTCTTCGGATCACCCTAATCGAAAAAAGGGCTCTGGCATGAGCGCATTAAATGCTGACATATCCGAGGGTGGTTGCATCGAGACGTCAGAGGGGGAACTTCGGCTGCGACAACCTCTCTGAATTTCTTCATTCGAAATTCAAACTCGGAAGTGGGGGGACTGGTGTTGGGTATAAAATACCCTCGATCGAAGTTCTTGGTGGAATTGACCCTCGCAAGTCTCTTCCGACTTTCGACTGCCGTTGGTGAACTCCCATCACTCCGCTCGGACTTCTACGGGAGCCGGGCTCCATCCTCAACTTCAACTGCTAGAAGACTCCGCCCGGGTTCCTACAGGAGCTGGGCTCCATCCTCGACTCCAACGATTGCAGACAGACTTCGTCCGGACTCCTACGGGAGCCGGACTCCGCCCACGACTTCGATCGTAAGTAGACTCCGTCCGGACTTCTACAGGAGCCGGGCTCCATCCTCAACTTCAACTGCTAGAAGACTCTGCCCGGGTTCCTACGGGAGCTGGGCTCCGTCCTCGACTCCAATGGTTGCAGACAGACTTCGTCCGGACTCCTACGGGAGCCGAACTCTGCCCACGACTTCGACCGCAAGTAGACTCCGCCCGGACTTCTATGGGAGCCGGGATCCGTCCTCAACTTCAACTGCTAGTAAGCCTTGTCCGGACTCCTATGGGAGCTGGACTTCGCCTTTGATTTTAATTGCAGGAAGACTCCGCCCGGGTTCCTACGAGAGCCGGACTTCGCCTTTGATTTTAATTGCAGGAAGACTCCACTCGGGTTCCTACGGGAGCCGGGCTCCGTCCTCGACTCCAACGGTTGCAGACAGACTTCGTCCGACTCATACGGGAGCCGGACTCCGCCCATGACTTCGACCGCAAGTAGACTCCCCCGGACTTCTACGAGAGCCGGGCTCCATCCTCAACTTCAACTGCTAGTAAGCCTTGTCCGGACTCCTACGGGAGACAGACTTCGCATTTGATTTTAATTGCAGGAAGACTCCGCCCGGGTTCCTACGGGAGCCGGCTCCATCCTCGACTCCAACGACTGCAAACAGACTTCGTCCGGACTCCTACGGGAGTCAGACTCCACCCACTACCCTAACTATAAGTAGACTTCATCCGGACTCCTACGGAAGCCAGGCTCCATCTTCTATTCTGACTGCGGGAAGACATTGCCCAAACTCCTATGGGTACCAGACCTCACTACCGACTCCAACCGAACTTCGACCGACAAGTCTGGACCCCCTGGCGGGCCACAGTAACGGCCACAACACTGCTCCACTCCCTGCGGCAGACCCTGCGCAGCTCCATTACTCTCTGACAGACCGTATTAATAGCCACGATTCTACTCCACTCCCTGCGGCGGATCCTGTGCGATTCTACCACTCCCTGACAAGTCACGACAGTGGACGCCGCTCCACTCCCGTAACTGATTCCACGTGGCAAGCCACGGTGATAGCCACGATCCCACTCCACTATCCTCTGCAATAAATTCCTCCTGACTCTGGGCGGCCCACTATCAGACGGTTACAGGCATCGCTATCAATTTGTCGCCCCCTCCGTCTATAAAAGGGGAACCCCAGATACGTTATTCTATAAGCTCTCATTTTTACCTAAAAACTCTGCTAAAATTTTCGTTCGAACACTTCATTCTTGTTGAGGCAGAGAACTGATTTGAGCATCGGAGGGTCTTGCCGGAGCAACCCCACCTCCGATTTAGACTTCTTTTATAGGTCCCGACGGTGATCGCGACTCCCTCGACTCCAGCTTCTCCGGTGCAAGCGGATTTTTGCACCAACACCACTGTTGGATTTTGATCACACAAAAAAAAATAATTTTTAAAAATTTTAAAACTAAATAAGTCAATAGCCTTAACAATTAGGACTATTGAGTGAAATCCAAACCCCAGAATCATCTTGCCGATGTCGATCAAAATAAAACAAGCATACAAAGGGATAAAATTTTTTACTTTCACCAAAAAGATAATGTGGCGCATTGGTGATCTCCATGAGATTTCAAAGTAGAAGCCCTCCAACAATGATCCACATGAAAGTTAGCTAAGGTCCTTCCTAACTGATACGCTGCCGCAGTCTTGTCTTCTCAAGAATATTGCCGGCTTCGAACTTGAGGAACGATCACACCAAAGCTCAGTTGCTTTCGATCTTACCACCAAAATTATGTTAAGAAGATACTCTTCAGATATCTCACAACCTAAGATTTGATTTTGAGCTCTAACATATGAAAAAATCAAATCCTAAGGCATACTAGCAACACTTGCTAATTCTCTCACCACCCTTCTTACAACTTTTGCCTCTCAATTTTTTCTTACCTTTTTCTCAAAATTTTTCCAAAATTTTTCTTCTCATTTATGTGCCACTTATATCTGGTTTCCATCCAAAAATGTGGCACTTTGGCCATATGGGGCATCCCATTTAAATAGGGGACCAAGGGACATGAGAAGGACCAAGGGGCGCCAACCTTTGGTGCTCCACTTTCTCATGTGGTGAATAAATTCACCGTGTATCATTTTTAGTGTAGGAGAGCTTTCACATAGAAGGAATCCTCCTCTTCTATGCCTCATAAAAATTTCATAATAAATTGGCATCAATACATAAGGTATCTGGATAAGAACTTAAGGCAATGCATTAAGATAAGACCCTTCATGAAGAAGGACTCTTCATCTTTACATGCTAAAAAGAGATGGGCAGCATTAATATTTTGGTGTGGCATCTGGTGGGCACAGAGGAGTCCTTCTTCTTAAAACTATTTCAAGTTGGATAAGAATCCAATCAAAATTGACTCAATCCCATTAAGTCAAAGACAACTGGTCTAGGTTAGCTCAAACACTTTGATCTAAATCAATTTAGAAACTTAGGTTAATACAATGTGCTAGCATATCAAATTAACCCTTAAAATTTATATTAAATTTTAATTAAATTAGATCAAGATCAAATTTTAAAGTGTGTGACCCATTAGATTTCAAATCTTGCCAGCAGTGGACTCAGACTTTTGACATAATCCTAATCCGATCAGATTAGGTCACCTAAAGAGTCCCAATCAACTAGAACTCTTCTTAATTGATTTTTAAATTAAACTCTTTTAATTTTGATGAGTCCACAAGTCAAGATTGATATCTAGCAATGTATCATGACTATCCAAAAGATTTAAAATTTTGATAGAAAATTATCAAAATATTCTTCAGTGATAAATTATCGTGTAATTCAATCCTTCAGTCAAACAACATTCCAAATAAGCTATGGACATGAAAACATATCAAATCCAATCACTTATCTTTATATATTTTAATCAAAAGATGATGATTCAGTTGATGATACATTAAAATTTTTTTTCTAATTATCATCCTACTTTGGCCAAAGACTTCCAAAATCACCAACCTATGAGATCATATAGGATATTCGCTTCCCTTATTAGGAGTGACTGATCCCTTATTAATTACTCACAACCTCTATGCATACTTCATCATATTTAGAACACTCCATACAAAGATCAAAGAATTAAGTTAGAAAGTGAACCAAAATATAGATCCATGTATACAAGGTACCATGGCGATCTTAGGTCAAAGGATTACTTATACAACTCCCACTAGAGAATTATCTGTTGACATGTAAATAAAACTCCATCTGATATTCTCTCGCAGGTCTATTCAGTGAACTCATTCTTTAATGAGTATCTATATCTTTGTATTAGTGTCACTACACTAGTGGTTGTGAGATCAACCACCCTCATTTCTAAACATACATAGGATATGCCAATCTTACCGGTATTATTGATCTCCGACTCAATGAACCAATGATTGAGAATATTTTAGGCCATGGCTATCAAAGATTTAGGTCTCACTGGTGTGATCTTATCACAGCCCAAAATCATTATCCAGACCTATGGGGTTCATTATAATCTTAAGAATAAAAAGATGTAGCATATAATGAATCGAAAATATCTATTTTATTAATAATATTAATATCAATTACATGAGTCTGAAAGATAAATTATAAAAAATATCCTATTACATTTCGTATGCGATTGGCTTATAGAGCATTATTCTTTCACAAAGCTAGGTTGGTGACGAAGGGTTTCAGATAAAGGCAAAAAATTGACTAAGATGAAACCTTCTCACTAGTGGCTATGCTCAAGTCCATCCAAATTTTGCTTGCTATAACGGCATACTACGACTATGAAATCTGACAGATGGATGTCAAGACTATCTCTCTGAATAGTAATCTTGAGGAAGAGACTATATGACTCAGCTAGAGGGATTTATCACAAGTAGGAGGATAAATCAAGTATGCAAGCTAAAGAGATCCATCTATGAATTGAAGCAGGCTTCGAAGAGTTGGAACATCCAATTTGATATGACAGTCAAAGAGTTTGACTTTATCAAAAATAAGGATGAATCATGTGTGTATAAGAAGATAAGTGGGAGTGCTATTGTGTTTTCGATTTTGTATGTCGATGATATACTATTCATTAAAAATGATATCCCAATGATGCAATCGATCAAAACTTGACTATCGAATAAGTTTTTCATGAAAGATTTGGGCGAAGCATCTTATATACTGGGTATAAAGATCTATAGAGATAGATCTAAAAGGATGTTAGGCTTGTCTCAGTCATAGTACATAGATCTCATATTAAAGAGATTTAATATGGAGACAAGTAAGAGAGATTACCTGCCTGTAAGTCATGGTATATGTCTCTCTATGAAAATATATCCTAAGACACCAGAAGAGAGGAAGAGGATGAATGAAATCTCTTATGCTTCAGCTGTGGGATCAATTATGTATGCCATGTTATGTATCAGTTTTGATGTAGTTTATGCTTTAGGCATAGCTAGCAGATTTCAGGCCGATCCAGGAGAGGATCATTGGAAAGCTGTGAAAACTATTCTGAAGTACCAAAGAATGACTAAAGATATTTTTTTTATATATGGAGGAGGATATACAGATTCTAATTTTCAATCTAATCTGAATGATAGTAAGTCAATATCAGGATATGTATTTATCCTACATGGTGGGATTGTGAGTTGGAAGAATTTTAAGCAGCAGACAGTAGCTGACTCAACCACTGAGACAGAGTACATCGCTGCTAGTGAAGCCGCTAAGGAAGCTGTCTGAATGAAGTTCATCATAAAATTAAGAGTCATTCTTGAGATTGATGAACTGATGCCACTCTATTATGATAACACTAAGTTCATTATTCAAGCTAAGGAACCTAGATCTCATCAAAGGTCCAAGCACATCCTCAGATGCTTTCACCTCATTCGAGAAATTATAGAGGGACAAGATATTGTCCTTGAACGAGTTGACACAAAGAACAATATAATAGACCCATTCACTAAGATCATACTACAATAGCTATTTGATCACCATCTTGATTGTATATTACTGAAATACAAAGGCGATTGGCTTTAGTGCAAGTGAAAAATTGAAAGAAGAGTGTCCTATAAGCCAATCGCAAGTGTGTTGCAATAAGACTTTTCTTTATAATTTTTCAACTCATGTAATGATATTTATTATTTGATAATAAAAATGAGATATTGATTCATCATGTTAGCTGCATCTTATTATGTCTAAGATTATGATGAACCCCAAAGATTAGGACAATAGTTTTAAAAAATATGAATGGGTCATGTTAGTGAGATCTAAAATCTAAAATTCTAATCTTAAATATTTCTGATCATAGGAGCATTGAGTCGAAAATTAATATTTCGGATAGGCTGGTACATCCTATATATGCTCGACAAAGAGGGTGGTAGATCTTACTAGTCACTTGTGTATGAGACACTAATAAAGAATGTGGGTGCTCATTTGGAAATGAGTCCACTGAATTGACTCAATGAAAAAAAATATCTTAAGAAAGCCTTACTTGCATGTCAAAGATGATTCTTTAAGTGAGAGTTGTGCAAGTAATCCTTAAACCTGAGATCACTATAAAATTTTGTGCACATGAACTTATATTTTGGTTCATAATTAGGTATGGCATTTAGACATGTACAGGATGTTCTGGATATGGTAGAGTGTGTATGAAGGTTATGAGTAGGTCAACATGAAATCGATCACTCCTAGTAAGAGGAGATCGCATCCTGTGAATTTTTATCCCTAGATGACTCAAAAAAAGACTTTTGGCCAAAAGTAGGAAAGAGAATAGAAAGAGTTTCTAATACTCCATCATTGGAGTCATCATTGGTTAATCAAAAATTAATATGAATATGTGTTTGAGTTTAACATAGTTTCATACTCATGAACATATTCAGGATGCAAGGATGATCGAAGGATTGAATTCCACGGTAACTTACCACTGAAGGATATATTCGATATTTTTATGAAATTTTACATCTTCTGGATAGTCATAATACGTTGCTAGATGTCAATCTTGACTTGTAGGTTTGATCGAATTAAAAAATTTAATTCGATCATCAATTAGAAAGAATTCTAATTATTGAACTCGGGTTAGCTCGATTAGACCTAAATTGGTTAGATTAAAATCTAATCAAAATTGATCAACTTGCACCCAGACCTATTGCTGGCTAGATATGGAACTCAATGGGTCACACATATATAAAATTGGCCAAAGACCCTTTTGATAAGGTTGATTGAAATTTTGGATTCAATTAGGATTTTCGGTAAGCATGCTAGCATGTATGAAAATCCTAGCACCTTGGGAGATCAATTTGATCTCATACCTTACAAATTAGCTAGCTCAATTTGGTAGACATTTGTGTCTAGTTGTGCCACCTGAAAGTAGCCCAAAATGGGGTGCCACATCTCAAGTTAATGCCATATATGAAGAGTCCAAGTTGTGGAGGACTCTTGGTGTAAAAAATAATTTGCGTGCGCATGTTGGCGTGAGTAGAAGGAGGAGTCCTTCTGGCTTGAGATTCAAATACGTGTGGTAGCCCATATCACCTTCCATCCTCTGGTGCACATCTCAAAGTATGAGATCAATTTTTTTTAAAAATTATGGGGTGGAGAAAAATTGAAAAGAAAAAGGATCTCTGGTCTCATGTGTAGGTGAAGGTGCTGATCGACGTATCATTGATAAGAGTCCTTCTGCTTGAAGAAACTCTTATCTCTGATATGTAGATTACATAGGCCTCTTGGATGATGCATGTCCCTCCTTTTTGACACCCCTCTGATGGCTATAAAAGAGCCTAGACACTCAGTGTCCGATGTAATTTAGAAAGCTTTCTAATTTTGTCTCTGTTGCTCTCTCTTCTTTCTTACAACCTATCGTAGTTTTAGGACAAAGCTTTGAGATTTAAGACAAAATCTTATCTGATCCAAAAAAGAGTTGTGAAGGTCCTAAAGAAGGAGATTCAGAAGTTTAGAGGAGATTTTGAGAGGGTTGAGTCAGGTTCTTGGAGAAGCCTGACCAATATTGGGCTAGTCAAGTTCTAAGGGCTAGAACTCTAGAAGCAAAGTGAAGGAGTGCTGTTTTTGGTCCAATTTTCATGTGGATCACCATTGGAGGATGGACACTTAGATGCTTTTTGAAATTTGGATTAGCGCTATAGGTATTTTTCTTATCCTAGTTAATATTAATTATACTTTGATTATTATAGTTAAGAATTTTTGGGTATTAGGGTTTTCGATGCATCAGATATTTTGAATAAAAATTTTAAACACCTGGCCCTTTTGTTGTGCCATTGGAGCCCATCATTCCTTAGCCGATGCTCTCTTTAGCACCTCTTCTTCCGCTGACGCCTCCGCATGCACCCCTCCGACCAACATCTCCTTGGCACACGTGCTTCCCTCGACTGACTCCTTCTCTGCATGCCCCTCTACTGGACGATGCATCCTGCGTGCTCCTCCGATGGTGCCAAGGCGGTCCCTGCTTGCTGGTCCAAAAAAAAAAAGAGAGAAGAAGAAGAAAAGAAAAGAAAAAGAGAAGAGAGCTTGATATGAAGTCAGAATTAAAGTGATCTAAGACACAGATTCATCCTAAGCCAAATAATGAGTCAAGTAGAACTTAGGGGCTTTCGAACAAAAACTCATGGTAAAAGGCTTTTAAGCTTCCTTCCATGATCCTCTATCTTTTCCTTCTTGTAGGACCATAGGACACCCAAGCCAAATTCGAGCTAAGGAAAAAGTCAAAGCCAAGCTTAGGAAAAAATCAAATCCAAGCTAAGCAGAAAATCAAGGCTGACCTAAGGAGAAAATCAAATGCGAGCAGAGGAGAAAAACAAGACTGATCAGAGCCTAGATTTAGATGACTAGAGCTCAGATCCAGACTGATCAGAGCTCAGATCCAAGTTGATCAAAAGCAAGATTTAGATCGAGTAGAGCTCAGATCTAGGCTGATCCGAACTGAAGTCAAAATGAGGCCAATCTGAAGAAAAAGTAAGCCTAAACTAAGGCAAAGTTCCAGTTCAAACTGAGGCAAATAATAGAAAGGAGTCAAACAAAATCTAAAAGCTCTCAAACAGAGCTCTTAACTCTCATGGTAAAAGGCTTTCTGGCCCTATCTATTATTTCGTATCATTCTTTTTGTAGAATAATAGATTTTTAAGCACTTAAGCTGAAGTGAAGATCAAACCAAGGCCACAAAGATATGGTGAGGACCAAGCTGAGGCCTATGTCATCAGAAATACAACTTTTAAAAGCTAGTCTCAAATGGTCAACATCACTAGAAGTCCAAGGTCATCATAGGATCAATCTAAATAAACCAAGGTCATATTATCAAGTAAAAGGCTAATAGTTGAAGTAAAGGACCAAGTAGAGCTCACTGCTAAGATGAAGCCTAAGATCGATCTGAGATGGCCAAGCCCCAATGCAGATCAAGAATCAACCTCCAAAGGTCAACCCCCTAGGAGTAAGTTCTCAAAAGTCAAACTCTTAAGGACAACCTCCTGAAGTCGAGCTCCCAGAAGCCAAAATGCCAACTAATGAAAGTCAGTTGAAAATTGATTGAAACAGGGTAATACAACTATAATCACCTATCATTTTCTTTACTTTAAAGTCTAATTTAACTTAAAAATCAGAAGGCCCAGCCAGAGCTGATCCAGCGAGTTCTCTCATTTTTTATATGCAGATCAACAACTCAAGACCTCAACGACTAAGCAGCGGAGGATAACCTATTTCGATCGTCGAAGGCCGAACTCACTTTTCAATGAGTCAACTCGCACGAGAGAGAGCTGTAGGGCAGAAGACCTCTATGGTTAAGAAGTAGGGGATGACCTATGAGGGCTGTCGAAGGCCGAACTCTACTTTTCAATGAGTCAACACTCATGAAGACTTTAACCATATGAGAAGCGGGGGTAACCTATAAGGACCCTCATTCTATCAACTCTGACAATGAATAAGACAGCCTTTGATCGACTTAGTCAATTAAAGATAATAAGACATCTTTGATCCGCTTAGTTAATTAAAGACAATAAGACGATCTTGATCGACTTAGTTAATTGAAGACAATAAGACAGCCTTTGATTAGTTTAGTCATTGAAAATAATAAGATGATCTTTGATCGGCTTAGTTAATTCAAGATAAATTGAAGACAATAAGACGATCTTTGATCAGCTTAGTCAATTGAAGACAATAAGACAGCCTTAAATTGGCTTAGTCAATTGAAGATAATAAGACGGCCTTTGATTGGCTCAGTCAATTGAAAAGCTGATCTTTAATTGACTTAGTCATTGAAGATAATAAGACAACTTTTGATCAGCTCAGTCAATTGAAAAGATGATCTTTGATCGATTTAGTCAATTGAAGATAAAAGAGGACCTTTGATTGGCTCGATTAGTTGAAAAGATGGTCTTTGATCGTCATAGTCAATTGAAAATAAAAGATGGCATGTATTTGGCTCGACTGAAGGAGCCTTTGATCTGCTTTAAAAAATCAATGGCCTTTGATTCACTAATTTTTCAAAAGCAGGATCGAGACCCATACAACGTGCCCTCATTGGCTCTAAGACTGCCTAAAAATGGCCTCAAGATCTCCCATGCATGCCTAGTTTCAGATGGTGCCGAGGCCACCCATGAATGGTTGTCTATGCACCAAGCCTTTGGCCTTAGTCAAATTCTAGAGCGATGATGGGCTCCACGTGCATCTCCCATATATCTCGTTAATCCTAGAATTGCACTGTCCACCATATAGATACTTAGGATTTATCAAGATTAGTGCATGCACTTTCCCCCTTCTCGTCCCGGCCTATCCCAAATGATAAAGAGAAGAGGGGAGAAAAATGATGGGAGTGGTGAAGAAAAGAAAGGAGGCCACGTGTCTCCATGCACCTGTCGCACCCAATCAAAGCCTCTCCGACCGTCTCCCCCACCTGTCGTGTCCGATCGAAGCCACACAAGCAGCTCCCCTGCACATCCTTCGTGCGCTTTTACATGGTGATGAAGCTTGTGGCAGCCTCCCTACGTGTCTTTCGCATGCTCTCGTGCGATCGAGGAAGCTTGCAATGATGCCCGAAGCCTTCCATATGCCCACATGTCTCTGACGAATCCAAGGCCAGCTACAATGGCCCTAAGGCTCCCATGCACCTCCACATGCCCGATGATGTAGAAGATATTGGAAAATATGTCTCAAAGTCAATCGTCAGCCTGTTGATGGTTTTGCTATTTGATGTAATTGCATATGAATTAATTAATAAAATATTTATTTGATAATTTTTATCATAAGCTTGTACATCTTCTATATCGAACTTCTGTGTAATGATGAAAGTTCTTAGGAACTATTTTAAATTGATAAAGGAGGATTTATCATTTAGTCCTTAAATAAGTTCATGACCAAATAATATACTATTACTAGGACAATAGACATATCAAATGTAGATCGTTGTGTACCATATAGGTTGGTTGTCCTCCTAACCAAAGAGTGTGGAGACACTAGTATGACATGCAGGTGAAATGTAGGAGTATATTTCACTAAACGTGACCAACTACGGAGCACTTTGCTGTCAAGAGTCACTCCGAAGGGATATGGATATAAGTATCCCTCCAACCTGAAATCACCACGGTGACTTGCAAGCAACATACTGTGCTTTGGTACCAGACTACCTGAATTTTTAATTCAGGATCGGAAGGTTTCTGGACACGGTCAAGTACTTGTGAAGTCGGTGCGTGAGTCAAAATGAAATTGATCACTCCAAGAGATTGGAGAGAATGCTTTGTGTTTCAATTTAGTAAGACATTGGCCAGGGCAATCCTTGTGAGGAATCATAGGATTTATCAGGTTGAGACACATAATGGATGTACTGTTAAGAGTTGACAGTTTAAACTCTAGATTATTCAAGCATCAAGGGTCAAAGAGATGAATTATATGGTAACTATATCCAAATAGATTCTTGAGTGTTACTTTACATACATTCGGCCTATCCTGATGTCAGGTACCATTACTAGATGGTTACTCTGATTGGTACAGTAATCAGTTCCTGTGCTACCGACTTAGGTTTGAATCTATGGGGTCACACATATTAAAAGTTTCTCTCCGATCACATGACTAATCTGAAGAGTCCCAGTAGATAAGGACTTTGGTGAAGAGTCTCACTGGATGGAGACTCTATCGAAGAGTCCCACTAAACGGAGACTCTAGAGAACAGTCCCACTAGACTTGGACTCTATCTTTAATAGAAGATTAATTAGTGATTAGATCATTAATTATCTCAATTTGATTAAGCATTAAAGTCTGAATCAAGTTTGATTGAATTGGATTCAATCAGGTCAAGTCTGATTAGGTTATGAGATGACCTAATCGGTAAGGGAGAAATGATCTTGATTTGATCGGATCTATGGCTCAATTAATTTATTGATTTGATCAGATTTAATTAAGATTATAGAAATCTAATTAGATTAGATTCATCATATTTTAATTAGATCTAATTGGATTGGGTTTGAAAGAAATCTAATTGGTTAAACCCTAAAGACTCAAATGAATAGGACTCTCTCCCTCGTGTCACCCAAATTGTCTCATACCTTTTCTCATTGCACAAAATCAGTTTGTGTATGAGAAAATCAAAAATAACTCTTTTTCTATCATTAATTAAGGATAGAATTTGATTGGTTTTGATTTGAATTCAAAATGGTTTGAATTTCAACTTGAAACCTTATCCCTTTCCTTCCACACGTCGGTAATTTTTGAAGGTGCCCATTGTGTGTGGAAAAGGAAGTCTTTCTGATAGTTTTTTATGCCCAATTTCTTTTGGTAAGTTTTTCTTTAAGTCAGATAAGGGTGAGAAAAAGTTAAAGTCAAATTAAAATTTAAAATGATTTAAATTGCAATAAACTCTGGCCCTTATCCTATCTTACCTGGTTTGCGCGACAACCATAAAAAGGCCATAATTTTGTTTACCAAACATAGAGAGCTTTTCACTGTGAGATACCAGAGAGAAAGAGGGGTGAAAATCCTTCTTCAGGGTGTGAGGTTTGGGTATGTTTCCTTCTTCCTTGGCATGAACAAAAGAGGAGACCGTTCTCCTCTCGGGTGAGCGACCTAGAAATATTCTAAGATTTTGAGTGAGAGAAAAATCATAGAGAAGAAAGTCTTTATCAGACTTTTCTCCATTATCCAGTATCTCTCTTTGCTCCATCTTTGACATCAAAAAGATTCAAGGTGATCAAAAAAAGAGATTAAATCAGATCTGCCATCAGAAACTGACTGTGCGAGCTAGCACTCCCACGAAGAGCTGATCAGTCTGAGGACTTCGTGTGGACCATCCGTAGAGGCCAGATATTTGTATGGCTATGAGTGACCATAGATGACTTCTAGATCTATATTCTCAATTATGGAGTTCGACTATCCATGCTCAGGTATAGGTTTGAAACCCTAGAAGTGGTAGATTAGATCTATCACTAATTACTATTCTTGTTCAAACGCTTGTAATTTTAGATTCAAAATTTTATGCATATAAATTCATGTTATAAATCTATTTATAGAAATTTTAAAATTAGATCTTATGTATATATTTATATATTAAATATTTTAATCTAATATTATTCATTAAAAATTTTTGAAATGCATGCATGAAATCCCTGTAAGATCCTACAGTGGGCTCAGAGCCAGGTTGCTTATAACATAAATTTATTCTTGCATATAATCTGATATTACATGTATTTAGATCTATAATTTAATTTAAATTAAATTTGATATATGATATTTAGATCTAAAATTAATTATAGATTTGATCGCATAAACTGATATAAGGTTGTCCTGCTGTAAGGTTTACCTCTTATAATGCAAAGGTTGTCCTAGTTTGTGCTGATTTTTATATAATCTGATTTTAATTATTTAAATTAGATCTCAATAATTAATTTAGCATCTAAGTAATATAGTAATCTGACTGGATAGATCCTCATAGTCATTCGATCATAAGAGAAATTAGGGTATCACAACTCTATTTGCCCATTTGATGGGATCTCCTATAGCGTGTAGGGGTGCTGCACGATCTTTTTTATGATGATGAACAATGAAAAAAATTTAAAATTTTATTTTAGATCTGAAATAATATATATTAGATCTAAAATTAATATTTTATTATTAGATGATTGATTATAAAAGTATTTTATAAAATTGAAAACTATTTTCAAACACCGAATCTGAACCCATGTCAGTCCAAAACTTAATTGAGAATTAAGCGATCTAGATTTGAGAATCAAAGATCTAAGGTGCTAATTTCATAATTCATGGGTTAATGGGTTAGCTCGAGTCAAGTCCATTTAACTGGATTAGACCTAGGGTTAGAAATCATTGATAATGGACCATGTTAGTAATTGATCAAATCTAATTAGAAGTTAATTCTGATTGGGTCAATTTCTTTTCTTGATCAATTTCAATAGTTATAGTTGGTGAAGTCTATATCTTTGATTAGACCAATATGGACTTTGATCATGGCTCCATGGTCGAATCCAAGTCTATAAGTTGATCAAATTGAAAGTAACTAACCAGTTGGTGTCTAAGGTAAGTATGACAACTTTGATCAGTGGTCATTAATTGAGAGCTATTCGCATAGATTGAGTCTATGTCGAGTTAATGGCATATCCCTCCCATCGATCTCACTTATTTAGCCAACATGGTGAATCATATTTTGATTAGATCACTTAATGATTGGGGTTGATCCATGCTAACTAGGAAATCAGTATGACTGTTTTAGGTGCCCCTAGTTCTACTTGTTCTGAGTCCTCTTTATGACTTGATGAAGTTAGTGGAAAGATTCATGATTGGTTGGCTAGAGTAGTTTATGCCTGATCTTCTTTAATCTAACTTGGTGAAGTCAGTGGGAGGATTAAGATTAGCTAGTCAAGTTTCTTCTCATCTCTTAATTCAACTAATTAAATCCTCTAAAATTATAAGGTCCCTAAAATGAAATAGTTATGGTGATAACTAGATCATAGCCTCCCATTAAGTTGGATGATAATGAGTCCAACAGTTTAGATGATCATTGAAGGTGCCACACGCCTGATGCTCATCTGACTGTCAGAATTATCATTCATAATATGTTAATTTAGTTGTATCTTTCTGATAATGGTCAGGTTGGCCTGCAATACTCGGATCTGGTCACTCGTTTGTCAGATGCACTAAATTCTGGCATGTTAATGGTTGGACCTAACCAGAACTTTCAGTGGAGGTGCTACACACCTGCTGAAGAGGTTTCTAGAACAAAATTGAATGCTAGAAATTATTTGGAGAAACAATTGGTTAAGAACCTACCTATGGGTGCACAAGGGTTGGCCGAGCCATACTCGGGCCCATGTGTAGTCCATGTAGATTTTAGTACCCACTAAAAAATTATTGTAATTCTTCGAATTAGAGGTAGAGGCTATCAATTTGAATAAAATAGTGAGAGAACCTTTAGATTAAAAATTATGTCTTTAGGCTTAATCAATTCATGTACTAATTAGGTTTTAGTTTTGCTTTTACAGTTATGGCCACCACCTTATCATTTCGATTACTATTAGATAGTGATAAATTGATAGGACTAAATTTTGATAGCTGGTATCAAAAGCTCAAAATAGTCTTAGAGCATGAATGGATCTAGTATGTATTGACAGATCCGACACCCAAGGAGCCAGCTCCGAATACGCATAGCACGGTCAGAGATACTTATCAGAAGTGGCTCAACGATCGAACTATGGTTCATTGTATTATGTTGGCGATAATGAATGATGAGTTCAGTCATCATTTCGAGAATGCTCAGCTACAAGATATGTTACAAATGTTGAATGAATCTTTTAGCACACTCGACGATGTTGAGAGGTGCAAGACTAGTTATGCCATCTTCAACGCTCGAATGAGGAAAGGAGCATTAGTCACCGATCATGTACTGTATATGATTGAGATGATTGAGCACTTAAACAAGCTTGATTTTCTCCGGCATGAGCAGTTGGAGAAAGATGCCATTCTGAACTCTCTGTCCAAGTCCTACCTCTCTTTTCTTACTCATTTTCGAATGACAAAGCCTGCAGTCAATTACCATGGTTTGCTGGGTTGCTGCAAAACTTTGAGAAGGATCACCAGCTCTACAAAGAGTTGGTGAATATAGTGGGAGGGTCTTCTTCTGGATGTCAACCCTTTAAGAAAGGGAAGAAGAATAAGAAGAACAAAAAAAGGATGCAAAGTGCTAGGGCATCCAAACAAGTCAGACCAAGAAATCCAAGTCCGATCAGAGTCAGGCAAAATGCTTCTATTATAAGAAGGAGCACTGAAAGAGAAATTATCCTCAGTACATTGCCTCCTTGGATTCGAACAGGCCGATAAAGAAGCAAGTTGTTGTTGGACAAGATAATTATATGATAACACCTTATAATTTCTCAACTTATGATTCTACTACCTAGGTATTAGATACCGAAAGTCTTTTAATATTTACAATTTATTGCAGAGTCTACAAGTCAGTAGGAGATTTGAAGAAGATAAAAAATTTCTTAATATTGGAGATGGAAGATCAGTTCCAGTTCTAACATTAGAAATTATTAAGCTTGTATTCAAATCGAATATAATTGTTCTTAGTGAACATCACTTTTATCCTTCTCTTTTTTTGAACATTATTTCTGTAAGCCTCTTGGCCATGTATGGTTATGAAATTTAAATAAAAAAATAATTTTAATATCATTATGAATGGTGTTAATGTGATGAATAGATAGCTGAATAATGATATTTACATATCGTCACAATCTGTTAGTGGAATGTACACATCCAGCGAACGCCTTAGAATTAGTGATGTCTCTGATATCTACCTTTGGCACTGTAGGTTAGGTCATATTAACAAGAACAGAATAAATAGGTTGATACAAGAGAAAATTCTCGAAGTTAGTGATTGTGAATCACTTTCAACCTGTGAGTCCTGTCTTCTTGAAAAAATGATCAAGTCATTTTTTACTGAAAAAGGTGAGCGAGCTAGTAAAGTTCTAAGTCTGATACATACTGATGTATGTGGACCGATGAACACCAGTACCAGAGGTGGATATTATTATTTTATTACTTTTATAGATGACCTATCGAGATATGGGCACATCTACTTAATGATGCATAAGTCAGAATCGTTTAAAATATTCAAACGATTTTGTAATGAAGTAGAAAAATAAACTGTAAAGAGTATTAAAACTCTTCGATCTAACTGAGGAGAAGAATACCTCTCCAGTGAGTTTCTGACAAACTTAGAAGAGAATAGAATTTTCTTACAATGGACCCCTCTTGGAACACCACAGCCTAATGATGTATCGAAAAGGAGGAATCGAATCCTGTTAGACATGGTTTGATCCATGATGGAGTTTGCAAGTCTGTTGATCTCTTTTTGGGGATATACACTCGAGTTGACTTGTTATATTTTAAATAAAATTTTAAGTAAGTCTATAAGTAAAACACCACATGAGATGTGGACAGAACGTAAGTCAGCACTCTCTCACCTTAAGGTTTGGGGATATTCGACTTATGTCAAACATCTAAAAACTGACAAGCTTGGATCTAGGTCTAACAAGTGTCTATTTGTAGGGTACCTAAAAGAGACCAAAGAACATTACTTCTATCTTGTTGATGAACAGAAGGTGTTTGTCATGTTGGAAATAGTGTCCCAAAGCCAATCGTCAGCCTGTTGACGGTTGTGCTCATTTTTATATATGTACATGAATTATGAATTAAAAATTATTTTGATTTTTTTCATCACAAAATATTTCATCTTCTAATGAACTCCTATGTTGTGATGAAATCCTTAGGACTATTTAGACTCGACAAAGGAAGATTTATCGTTTAGTCCTTAAATCTGTTCGCGACCAAATGATACGTTGTTACCAAGGACGACAACGTTTATCAAGCATAGGTCATTATGTGCCATATAGGTTGGTTGTCCTCTTAACCAATGAGGGTGAAGACATTGGTATGGCATACTAGTGAGATGTAAGGGTACATCTACACTGAACGTGACCGACTCCGGAGCTATTTTTGCTGTCAAGATTTGCTCCGATGGAATATGGGTATAAATATCTCTTCGACCTGAGACCGCCATAGTGACTTGCAAGAAACTCACTGCACTTAGGCACTGAACTACCTGAATTTCTAATTCAGTGACGGAAGGCTGCTGGGTGTAGTAAAGTACTTGACTTGTCAGTGCGTGTGTCAAGATGGGATTGACCACTCTAGTTTAGGAGTTGTGTACAGTCGTGTTTTAATGTAGCAAAATCTTGGCCAGGGTAGTCCTTGTGAGGAGTCACAGGACTGTTTGAGTTGAGCACGATTCGGATGATCTGATCAGGGTTGACAGTTTAATCCTAAGTCATCCTAAACACAGGAGTCAAAAAGATGAATTATACAATAACTATATTCATGTAGGTTCTGAGTGTTGCGATTGTGACTCTTCGACCTATCCAGACGTTGGGTACCATTGCTAGATGGTCACTTCGATTAGTACAGGAATTAGTTTCTGTGCTACCAGCTTAGGTTAGACCTGCAAGGTCACACACATTAGAGGTTTCTATCTGAACTGATGGCTGATGTAGAATTCTACATGTTTGGAACTTAGTGATCGAGAATCAAGATTCTCTGATCATGAGTTCCACACATTATGGGTACCGGGGTCAAGAGTCCCACTGGTTGGGACTTTTCGATCAGGGTTACATATCGATGAATTCTAATGCCCGATTGCCCATCAGATTTGGACTCAGTATTTATGAAAGATTTAATTAATAATTTTATCACTAATTAACTCAATTTGATTGAGTAATTATTTTCGATCAAGTCCAATTAAATTGGATTCAGTTGGGTTTGACCCGATTAGGTTAAGAGTTGACCTAATCGTCAGATGGTTTGGTCCCTGATTTGATCAGGGGTTGGGCTTAATCAATTTCTGATTTGATTAAAATTTTATTGAGCCTAATTAAGTCTAATTTAGTTGGATTTAAATTAGTCTAATTAGACCTAAATTATTTGGTTCAATTAGGTTGGTTTAAATAATTAAACCATCTTGACCCAATCTCCATGCGCCACCTCACTTCCATTGCACCCATTTGAATTCATGAGAAGGAACTTCTCATGAATTTTTTTCTCATGCCAAGCCCTTCTCCATGCCCCACTTTAATGTTCCAAATGAATGGATAAGGATGATTGGTTGGCCATTCAAATTCAAAATAAAGTTTGAATTTGAATAGGCAATCAATCTTTGCACCTTATCCCTTTTTTTTACGCCCCATTTATTATATGAGAAAAGATTTCTCATGAAATCACTCCATGCACAATTTAAGCTATGCCTCACACCTTTAGTGGATAAGGGATGAGTTGGTATCCATTTGAATTCAAATTTGATTTGAATTCAAATGTGCAATTACTCATCTTTATCCTTTCTTTTGGATAAGACATTTGATGTTGTTATAAAAGGAGGAGAAGAGTGGGGCATGCAAGAAGAAGATTTTTTGGAGAAAAATTTTGGGGTGTGAGAAGTCTTGTGCATGAGAAGGAAGTCCATATCCATCCAAGAGAAAAGGAAAGAAAAGAAAGAAAAGTGGGTGCAAGGTTTCTGGTGAGTTCCCTAGAGTTTTAGCCTAGGGTTCGGGAAGTGAGAAAGTGAGCTACGAGTGTCGTGAGCCCATAAAATCTTAGGAAGATCTTCAACATCCTCTCAAGCATGTCTGTTGACGATTCGAAGCATCCAAAGAATCGATAGAGATCGATCGAAGGAGTTCGATCAGCATCGCCGTCAAAAGGGCTCTACAATGAGCTAGCACTTGTGAGGAGTTGATCAGATCGGAAGCTTCATGTGGACGATCCGCAGAGGCCAGACACACTGTGTGGCTGCATCGTGATGATCAGACTCTCCCGACGATGATCAGATTGCGAAGATCTACTACCCGCATAAAGGTATTATGTTCTGAACACATTACAGTAAAGTATTTATTGTTTGAATTTGAAATTTAAATTTAAATGAATGCATGCTATATATCATATTTAGATCCTAGTGTAGGATAAATTTATGTTAATTAATTAGATTAATTAATATTTTTTCACTGTAAAATTATAATTTTGAAAAAGTTTTAAAATTATCATTTTACCCCTGCACTGAATTTTTCCCACAAATGATATCAGAGCGGGTTCTTAGATATGATATATATATTTGCATGCATAGATTAAGTTGTAATCTAAAACTTTAAATTTAAAATTTGAAATTTAAAATTTAAAATTTGAATTTTGAAAGTTGTTCAAAATTCAAAATTTTGAAATTCAAAATTTAAATTTAAAATTTGAAATTCGAAATTCAAAATTCAACATTCAAAAATTTGAAATTCAAAATTTGAAATTTGAAATTTGGTTGAAATTTCAAATTTGAAATTTAAAATTTAAAATTCAAAATTTAAAATTTAAAATTTAAAATTTAAAAATTTGAAAATTTGAAATTTAAAATTTATTTGAAATTTGAAATTTAAAATTTAAAATTTGAAATTTGAAATTTGAAATTTAAATTTTGAAATTGGTATATTTAGATATACCTGATCCAAGTAGCAAGTAATCGAATTGGGTTGGTTGCCATGGTCGTCCGATCATAGGAGAAAAGTAGGATTTAAAGGCCCTCTCCTCCATTCGATGGGATCTCCTATGGCGGTAGGGATGCCGCTGTAATTATATCCCATGCAGATGAAGCAGCGAAAGGAATTAATTGTAAAGGTTCATTTGTAAAATTTATCATGAATGTGTTAGATTAGATCTAAAGGAATATTCATGATTTATTTTGATTGAGTTATTTTCTGTTATGTAATTAGCAATAGGATTGCTATTTATGAAATGTGCTGATCTATTTGTGAAATGAGTCAACATATTTGGTGAATAGAAAATAAAACCTTTCAAATTTGAAAATTATTTTTGAAATACCAAACCCTGACTCATCAACCCAAACACTTAATTAAAAGAATTAAGTGTTGTCTAGTAGGTCTAGAATTGTGAATTAAGATCTAAGATAATTGCATAAACTTGTAGGTCAATGGGTTAGATGGATTAGGTCCATAATTGGGTTAGACCTATGGTTAGCTTAAAGAAATGGACTAAATTAGAGTAATTGGTCAAATCTAATCAAAAGTTGAATTAGATTAGGTCAAGGATACTCTAGACTCAACTCCAATAGTTGTAGTTGAATGGGTCCATGTCTTTAACTAGACCAAGATGGACTTAATTCATGGCTACGCGGTGGAATCCTATTTACTAAGTTGATCAAATTAAAACTAATAAACCAGTTGGTGTCTAAGGTAAGTTTGGCAGTTTGACCAGTGGTTTTTAAGTGGGAGCTACTCGCAGTGATTCGATCTCTGATGAGTTAATGGCTTGTCCCCACCACTGATCTCACTTACCTGGCCAACCTGGTGAATTAGATTTTGATTAGATCACTTGGTGATTAGGGCTCACCCATGTCATTAGGTAAATCAGTTTGATTGATTTAGGTGCTCCTAATGCCAGCTTTAATTAAAATTTTTTTTTTAATCTGACTTGGTGAAGTCAGTGGGAGGATTGAATTGGCTGAATATTTTCTTCTCATCTATCCTTTAATAAAATCCTCAAAAATTATTAGGTCCCTAAAAATGATTAAGTTATATTGATAACTAAGTCATAGCCTCCCATTAAGTGAGTGATAATGAGTCCATTAGTTTAATAATCATTGGAGGCTCAAAGGCCTAGAGCTTATTGACTAATGAAATTATCATTCATAATATGATAATTTGGTTTGAGTCTTTCTGATGGTGATTAGGTTGGCCGGCCAAAGTCGAGCCTGATCATTTATTGATCCGATTCACCAAATCAAATCATGCTAATGGTTGGACCTAACCAGATCTTTTCAGTGGAGGCCAAAGCCTACTGATTAGGTTCTGGGGCAAAATTAATTACTAGAAGTTGTTTAGAGAAACAACTGGTTATGAACCTACCCATAGATGCACGTTTGTTGACCAACCAAAGTTGGGCTCATGTGTAGTCTGTGTGGATTCTAGTACCCACTAAGGAATTAAAGTAATTTCTCAAATTGGAGGTTAAGGCTACCAGTTCGTAAAAATACTGAGAGAAACTTTAGACTAAAGTCAAAGTCTTTAGTATTTATAATTTATGTACTAATAGAGGTCTGATTTTTTTTTATGCAGCTATGGCCACTACCCTATCCCTCCGGTCATTATTAGATAATGACAAGCTCATGGGACCTAATTTCGATAGCTGGTATCGAAAATTAAAAATCATCCTTGAGCATGAGCGGATCCTTTATGTAGTAACGGATCTGGCACCTGAGGAGCCAGCCCCGAACGTTAGAGGGACGGTCCGAGACACTTATCAGAAGTGGCTCAATGATCGCACCACCATTCGATGCATAATGCTGGCGGCAATGAATGATGAGTTCAGCCATAGGTTCGAGAATGCCGAGCCTCAGGAGATGCTTCAATTATTGAACGACTCCTTTGGCACGCCTGACGATGTTGAAAGGCACAAAACTAGTTGTGCCATTTTCAATGCTCGAATGAGGGATGAAAACTCAGTCACTGATCATGTACTATACATGATCGAAATGATTGAGCACCTAAGTAAACTGGGCTTTCCCTTGCACGAGCAGCTCGATAAGGATGCGATCCTTAATTCATTGCCCAAGTCCTTCCTCCCCTTCCTTACTCATTTTCGGATGACAAAGCCTGCAGTGAACTACCACGACTTGTTGGGGTTGCTGCAGAACTTTGAGAAGGATCACCAGCTCCATAAGGAGTCGATGAATGTTGTGGGAGGGTCTTCTTCTGGTCGTCGACCCTTTAAGAAAGGGGAGAAGAAGAACAAGAAGAAGAAGAATAAGAAGGTGCAGCTGCATGCTGGGACATCTGCACAGGGTCAGACCAAGAAGCGCAAGCCCGACCAGAGCCAGGCGGAGTGCTTCTTTTATAAGAAGCAGGGGTACTGGAAGAGGAACTGTCCTCTATACATTGCCTCCCTGGACCCAAACAGGCCGAAGAAGAAGCAAGGTACTTATATGATAACACCTTGCAACTTTTTCATTTGTGATACTACTGCCTGGGTATTGGATACCGGAAGTCCTTATCATATTTGTAATTCGATGCAGGGTCTGCAGGTCAGTAGGAGATTTGATGAAGGCGAGAGGTTCCTGAACGTTGGAGATGGAAGCAAAGTCCCAGTTCTAGCATTAGAAATCATGAACCTTGTAATCAATTCTCGAAACATAATTCTGAGTGAATGTCACTATTGTCCAAGCTTTTTATTAAATATTATTTTTGTAGGCCCTTTGGCCATGAACGGTTATCAATTTTTAATAAAAGAAAACGTTTGCAATATCATTTTGAATGGTGTTACAATGTTTGTTGGACAACTTAATAATGAAATTTACTTTCTATCATAACCTGTTAATGTGGTTCAAACCTCTGATAAACATCCTAGAATAGATAATATGTTAGAAGTCTACCTTTGGCACTGTAGGCTAGGTCATATCAATAAGAACAGGATAAATAGGTTGGCTTAAGAAGAAATTCTTGAAGTAGGTGATTGTGAATCACTTCTAACCTGTGAGTCCTGTCTTCTTGGTAAAATGACCAAGTCACCCTTTACTGGAAAAGATGAGCGAGCCAGTGAACTCTTGGCTCTGGTACATTCTGATGTATGTGGACCCATGAGCTCAAGTGCAAGAGGTGGATATTTTTACTTCATAACCTTTACAGACGACCTATCGAGGTATGGGTATGTCTATTTAACGAAGCACAAATCGGAGTCATTTGAAATATTCAAACTATTCTGAAATGAGGTAGAAAAATAAACTGGAAAGAGTATTAAAACTCTTTGATCTGATCGAGGAGGTGAATACCTTTCCAATGATTTTCTGACATATCTTGGGGAGAATGGGATTCTCTCTCAGTGGACTCCTCCTGGAACACCACAGCATAATGGTGTGTCTGAAAGGAGGAATCGGATCTTGTTGGACATGGTTCGATCCATGATGGGGTTTGCTAGTTTGTCGATCTCCTTCTGGGGATATGCGCTCGAATCGGCTTGTTACCTTCTAAATAGAGTTTCGAGTAAGTCTGTAACCAAAATGCCATATGAGATATGGATAAGACGTAAGCCAGTACTCTCGCACCTTAGAGTTTAGGGGTGTCCGGCTTATGTTAAACGTTTAATTACGGACAAGCTTGGACCTAGGTCTGACAAGTGTAATTTTATAGGGTACCCAAAAGAGACCAAAGGGTATTACTTCTACCTAGCTGATGAGCAAAAAGTGTTTGTCAGCCTTAAGGCAATCTTTTTGGAAAAGGAGTTCCTTGGTGAAGGGACTGTTGCCTCTAAGGTCGAACTTGACGAAGTTCGACAGGTGAAAAAACTGACACAAGTTGCTGAACCTGAACCGGATTTGATTAGATCAGATTCGGAGCCCATTGTTCAAGCACCCTTAAGGCGATCTGGTAGAGTACCTGTCAACCAGACAGATACTATGGTTTCTTGGTCCGGGATGACGATCCTATCGAATTTGATGAAAATGATGAGGATCTGATCACCTACATGGATGCAATACAGAGATCCGACTCTGAGAAATGGCTAGAGGCCATGAAATCCAAAATGGAGTCCATGAAGATCAATGATGTGTGGACATTGGTTGACCCACCCGAAGGAGTAAAACCCATAGGGTGTAAATGGGTCTTCAAGAGGAAGAGAGGCGCAGACAGAAAGGTGGAAACCTATAAAGCCCGTCTGATTGTCAAGGGATATCATCAACATTATGGTATAGACTATAACGAGATGTTTTCTTCTGTGGCAATGCTCAAATCCATTTGGATTATGCTTGCGATAGCTGCCCATCTGGACTATGAAATCTGACAGATAGATGTGAAGACAGCTTTTCTAAATGGAGAGCTGGATGAAGAGGTGTATATGATACAAGCTGAAGGATTCACATTCACAGATGAGTCTAAGGTGTGCAGGCTACAGAGGTCCATTTATGGACTTAAGCAGGCATCATGGAGTTGGAACATACGTTTTAATAAGATGATCAAGACGTATGGCTTCGTTAAGAATGGAGAAGAGCCATGCATTTATAAGTGGGCTAATGGTCCAATAGTAATATTTCTTGTATTGTATATGGATGACATTCTTTTAATCGAAAATGATGTCCCTGCGTTACAGGGAATAAAGATTTGACTGTCGTCATAGTTCTCCATGAAGGATCTAGAACCTTCCTACATCCTAGGGATGAGGATCTATAGAGATAGATCTAAAAGGTTGCTTGGTTTATCTCAGTCCATGTACATTGATACTTTGCTGAAGAGGTTCAGCATGGAGAATTTCAAGAAAGGCTATCTTCCCATAGGCCATGGAATTTCTCTCTCGAAGAGGGATTGTCCGACAACACCTCAAGAGAGAGAGCGTAAGGGTAGGATTCCATATGCTTCGACAGTGGAATCTATCATGTACGCCATGACATGACACGACCAGATGTGGCATACTCACTAGGGGTAGTGAGTAGATACCAATCTGATCCAGGGGAGAATCACTGGAAGGTTGTTAAAACCATCCTGAAGTATTTAAGAAATACTAAGGACCAGTGGCTTGTTTATGGTGAATCGGACTTGAGACTTGTAGGATTTACAGACTCTAGTTTCCAGTCTGATCATGATGACAGCAAAAGTGTGTCGGAATTTAGTTTTACCTTTAATGGTGGGGCTATCTACTGGGAAAGTTCCAAGCAGCACACAGTGGCAAATTCAGTTTGCGAGGCGAAGTATGTCACTGCATCAGATGCTGCCAAAGAAGCGGTGTGGCTGAGAAAATTCATCATCGAGCTCGGAGTAGCACCCTCCTTTGTTGGTCCAGTTCTGCTCTACTGTGACAGCTCTGGAGCCATTGCTCAGGCGAAGGAACCCAAGGCA
Organism: Elaeis guineensis; assembly: GCF_000442705.2. Taxonomy (NCBI): domain Eukaryota; kingdom Viridiplantae; phylum Streptophyta; class Magnoliopsida; order Arecales; family Arecaceae; genus Elaeis; species Elaeis guineensis. The sequence continues at coordinate 52,080,237 of NC_026000.2, forward strand.
CACCAGCAGACGAAGCATATTCTGCGCCGCTACCATCTCATCCGAAAAATTATGGATCGAGGTGACGTCGATCTTCAGAAGATCAACAGGAAGGAGAACCTAGCCGACCCATTCACTAAAGCCATTGCGGTGAAGGAGTTCGACAACTACAAGTCGAAGATGGGTATTAGATACTGCACCGATTGGCTTTAGGCGAAGTGGGAGATTGTTGGGAATAGTGTCCCAAAGTCAATCATCAGCCTGTTGATGGTTGTGCTTATTTTTGTATATGTACATGAATTATAAATTAATAAAAATTATTTTGATATTTTTCATCACAAAATATTTCATCTTCTAATGAACTCCTATGTTGTGATGAAGTCCTTGGGACTATTTAGACTCGACAAAGGAGGGTTTGTCGTTTAGTCCTTAAATCTATTCGCGACCAAATGATACGTTGTTACCAAGGACGACAACGTTTATCAAGCATAGGTCATTGTGTGCCATATAGGTTGGTTGTCCTCTTAACCAATGAGTGTGGAGACACTGGTATGGCATACAGGTGAGATGTAAGGGTACATCTGCACTGAACGTGACCAACTCTGGAGCTATTTCTGCTGTCAAGATTTGCTCCGATGGAAATGGGTATAAATATCCCTTCGACCTGAGACCGTCACGGTGACTTGCAAGCAACTCACTGCACTTAGGCATTGGACTACCTAAATTTCTAATTCAGTGATGGAAGGCTGCTGGTGTAGTCAAGTACTTGACTTGTCGGTGCATGTGTCAAGATGGGATTGACCACTCCAGTTTAGGAGCTGTGTACAGTCATGTTTTAATTTAGCAAAACCTTGGCCAGGGTAGTCTTTGTGAGGAGTCACAGGACTGTTTGAGTTGAGCACGATTCGGATGATCTGATCAGGGTTGACAGTTTAACCCTGAGTCATCCTAAATACAGGGGTCAAAAGGATCAATTATACAGTAACCATTTTATGTAGGTTCTGAGTGTTGCGATTGCGACTCTTCGATCTATCTGAACGTCAGGTACCATTGCTAGATGGTCACTTCGATTAGTACAGGAATTGGTTCCTGTGCTACCGGCTTAGGTTCAAACCTGCGGGGTCACACACATTAAAGGTTTCTATCTGATCTGATGGCTGATGTAGAATCCTACATGTTTGGGACTCAATGATCGAGAATCAGGATTCTCTGATCATGAGTTCCACACATTATGGGTACCGGGGTCAAGAGTCCCACTGGTTGGGACTTTTTGATCAGGGTTACATATCGATGAATTCTGATGCTCGATTGCCCATCGGATTTGGACTCAGTATTTATGAGAGTTTAATTAGTAATTTGATCATTAATTAACTCAATTTGATTGAGTAATTATTTTTGGATCAAGTCTAATTAAATTGGATTCAGTTGGGTTTGACCCGATTAGGTTAAGAGTTGACCTAATCGTCGAGATGGTTTGGTCTCTGATTTGATCAGGGATTGGGCTTAATCAATTTTTGATTTGATTAGGATTTTATTGAGCCTAATTAAGCCTAATTTAGTTGGGTTTAAATTAGTCTAATTGGACCTAAATTATTTGGTTCAATTAGGTTGGTTTAAATAATTAAACCACCTTGACCCAATCTCCATGTGCCACCTCACTTCCATTGCACCCATTTGAAATCATGAGAAGGAACTTCTCAAGAATTTTTTCCTCATGCCAAGCCCTTCTCCACACCCCACTTTAATGTGCCAAATGAATGGATAAGGATGATTGGTTGGCCATTCAAATTCAAAAAAAAGTTTGAATTTGAATGGGCAATCAATCTTTGCACCTTATCCCTTTTTTTTACGCCCCATTTATTACATGAGAAAAGGTTTCTCATGAAATCACTCCATGCACAATTTAAGCTATGCCTCACGCCTTTAGTGGATAAGGGATGAGTTGGTCTCCATTTGAATTCAAATTTGATTTGAATTCAAATGTGCAATTACTGATCTTTATCCTTTCTTTTGGATAAGACATTTGATGTTGTTATAAAAGGAGGAGAAGAGTGGGGCGTGCAAGAAGAAGATTTTTTGGAGAAAAATTCTAGGGCGTGAGAAGTCTTGTGCATGAGAAGGAAGTCCATATCCGTCCAAGAGAAAAAGAAAGAAAAGAAAGAAAAGTGGGTGCAAGGTTTCCGATGAGTTTCCTAGAGTTTTAGCCTAGGGTTCGGGAAGTCAGAAAGTGAGCTATGAGTGTCGTGAGCCCACAAAATCTTAGGAATATCTTCAACATCCTCTCAAGTATGTCTGTTGACGATCTGGAGCATCCAAAGAATCGATAGATATCGATCGAAGGAGTTCGATCAGCATCGACCGTCAAAAGGGCTCTACAACGAGCTAGCACTCATGAGGAGTCGATCAGACCAGAAGATTCGTGTGGATGATCCACAGAGGCCAGACACACTGTGTGGCTATGTTGGGATGATCAGACTCTCCCGATGGTGATCAGATTACGGTGATCTACTACCCACACAAAGGTATTGTGTTCTGAACACATTACAGTAAAGTGTTTACTGTTTGAATTTGAAATTCAAATTTAAATGAATGCATTCTGTATATCATATTTAGATCCTAGTGTAGGATAAATTTATGTTAATTAATTAGATTAATTAATATTTTTCCACTGTAAAATCATAATTTTGAAAAAGTTTTAAAATTACCATTTTACCCCTGTACTGAATTTTTCTCACACATCAGCAATAGGGCAGTCATTCTAGAAAAAGAGTTTCTTAGAGAAGGAACTAATGCCTCAAAGATTGAACTTGATGAAGTTCGATCGGTAGAAGAACTGACACAATCTAGTAAACCCATTGAGTTGGACTTGATTAGATGAAATTTGAAATCTGTTGTAGAAACATCTTTAAGGAGATCAAGTAAAGTACTGTATCAACTGAATAGATACTATAGTTTTTTAATCTGGGATGGTGATCCAGTTAAACTCGATGAGAACAATGAGGATCCGATCATCTATATGGATGCAATGCAGAGGTCTGACTCTGATAAGTGGCTGGAAGCCATGAAATTCGAAATAGACTCCATGAAAGTCAACAATGTATGGATATTGGTTGACCCAACTAAAGGGATAAAATTCATAGGGTGTAAGTGGGTCTTCAAAAGGAAGGAGAGTACAGACGAAAAGGTGGAGATCTGTAGGAACCAGATCTAGGGTTTCAGGGTTAGATCTTGAAACTTTTTCAAGATCATACAGCGGAAGACTAAAATAAATTAAAATTTATTTTTTAAAATCAGAGAATTTTTAGATCTAAGATCCTATTACATGATTATTACATAGCATTAAATCAAAAATTAAAATATATAAATATAGCATGAACTACATGTTGATCATATCAACATGTTTCTATACCACATCTAATGTATGTATTAAACAATAGATCAGATCTATTACCTTGCAAGTTAGACGTTCTAACCTCGCTGATCTGGGTTTGAGGATGATGTTGCAAGCCGCACACACATCCGGCCTCTAGGAGTCATCCACACGAGCCCACGAATCTCAATCAGAAGTCCTGCTTCAGGAAATCAGCACAGTATGCTAGTACTGCGCTGATCCTTCTTTGATGGTTGATCAGGTGCCTCCTTCTTCTTGATTTGGGCTCTTCCAAAGATGAAAAATAGAAGGAGGAGTTTTAGATCTAAGACACTCTCAGGAAACTCAAGATGGAGGGAGGAAAGATATGAAAACAAACAACCCTAGAAGAAGACCCTCTTCTTCTTCTCATTTCTCTCTCTAGACATCCTAACTTGTGTCTTTTATATCTCCATGACCCAAAGGTGTTTCTCTATGATTTTTAGATAGATCAAAGGTTTCTCAAATCTCTGTCTTCTCCTAAAATTTTATAAAGAAACTCATTTTATACAGAGAGATATGATAGAGTCCTTGTCTAGGTCAAATACCTAGTCAAGGCTTATCCAAACATGGAAATTTAAGGGGCGCCCAACTCTTGAGCACCTCCTCCATATTTTCATACATGGATCACCAAAAAATGGTGTACAATGTATACCCTAAAAGTTATGAAAATTTCAAAAAAAAATTGGATAAATTCGGTGCAAAATTGAAAGAGTTTTGGATTTCTAAAACTCTATCTCATAGAATTCGAAATCCAAACTTATTCCTTTTTGATTTGATCCAAACCACCTTCCATGTAAGAAAGAAGAGAGGAGACCTTTTGTGAACATGGGAGAGACCTAGGAGAGGGCTTTTGTCACACAAAATAAGAGGAGATTGGCATTGAATGAGAGAGAGGGCGTGGGGAAGGCTTATGTGGTGCAAGGTGGAATCCTAGTCTTACTAGGATTCTATCTTATGACTTGTTTTAATTTGGTTTTCCAAACCAAATCAAACCAAAATTAGATCAACCCAATTAAAATAGGTCTTAACCCAATTAAGAACTTAATTTAATCAGATTAAATTAGATTTTAATCTGATTTAATTTTTTAATCAAATTAGAAATTAGATTGACCCAAGTCCTAGTTGAACTAGGACTAATTTTTCATTGCACTTGGCTTATCCAATAAACCAATTGGACTTGATCCAATCAAGCCCAAATCAAATCTAATTAAATATATTTAATTAGACTTAATCTCAGCCTATTGGCTTAATCAAATTAAGCCAATTAGCAATCGAATTGCTAATCGATCCTCCTGCAACACTTGCACTGGGTTAAATGTCAATCGTATTGATCATTTAACCCTAGAACGATTCTTAATCGTTGATCAACCATCCGATCGGATCATAAACTCTAATGTGTGTGACCTCATAGGTTCAAACCTAAGCCGGTAGCACAGGAATAAATTTTTGTACCAATCAAAGTGACCATCTAGCAATGGTACCCGACGATCGGATAGGTCGAATGTGTAGAACAACATCCTTAGAACCCATGCGGATATAGTTTTCATATAATTCATCCCCTTGACCAAAATGATCATAGGACACCCCAGAGTTCAACTGTCAACTCTGATCAGGTTGTCCATATTGTATTTCAAAATATCAAATCCATCTGATGGATTACCCTGGCCAAGATTTTGCTAAATTGAAATACAGCGACTCATTCTTCTCCAACTCTTGGAGTGGTCAATCCCATCTCGATCACACTCTGACTTCGCAAGTACTTGACTGTGCCCAAAAGCTTTCCGTTCCTGAATTAGAAATTCAATTAGTCCAGTACCAAAGCACAGTGAGTTGCTTGCAAGTCACTGAGGCATCTCACGTCTAAGGGACACTTATACCTATATCCCATCAAAGACATTCTCGACAGCAGAATGCTCTGGAGTTGGTCACGTTCAATGACGATGTACCCTTACATCTCACCTGTATGCCATACCAGTGTCTCCACACTCCTTGGTTAAGAGGACAACCAACCCATATGGCCTACAGCGACCTATGCTCGATAGAAGCTGTCGTCCTTATTAACAGCTTATCATTTGGTCGTGAACAGTTTTAAGGACTAATCGATAAATCCTCTCTTTATCAAACTTAAATAGTCTTAAGGACTTCATCATAACAATGGAGTTCATTAGAAGATGAAAGCTTATGATGAAAATGCCAAATATATTTTATTTATTAACAAATCAATTACAATACTTGGTTGCTCAACCGTCAACAGCTTGACGATTGGCTTTTTGGGACACATTTTCCAACAACTCCCACTTGTCCTAAAGCCACTCGGCACAGTATCTAATACCCATCTTCGACTTGTGGTTGTCGAACTCCTTTATCGCCAGGGCTTTAGTGAAGGGGTCGGTCAGGTTCTCTTTTCTGTCGATCTTCTGAAGGTCGACGTCACCTCGATCCACGATCTCTCGAACCAGGTGGAAGCGGCACAAGATGTGCTTCGTCTGCTGATGTGCTTTGGGTTCCTTCGCCTGAGCTATGGCACCAGTGCTGTCGCAGTAGAGCAGGATCGGACCATCGAGGGAGGGTGCTACTCCGAGCTCAGTGATGGATTTCTTCAGCCACACAGCTTCCTTCGCGGCATCCGATGCTGCGATGTACTCCGCTTCACAAATAGAGTCTGCCACGGTATGTTGCTTGAAACTTTTCCAGCAGATGGCTCCACCATTCAGAGTAAAGATATAACCCGACATGCTCTTGCTGTCATCATGGTCAGATTGGAAGCTGGAGTCTGTGAACCCCACAAGTTTCAGATCTGACTCGCCATAAACCAACCATTGGTCCTTAGTATTTCTCAAATACTTAAGGATGGCTTTAACCACTTTTCAGTGATTCTCTCCAGGATCAGATTGGTATCTACTCACTGCTCCTAGTGAGTATGCCACATCTGATCTTGTACATGTCATGGCGTACATGATAGATCCCACGGCTGAAGCATATGGGACTCTACTCATACGCTCTCTCTCTTCAGGAGTTATCGGACAATCCTTCTTAGAGAGAGAAATTCTTGGCCTATCAGTAGATAGCCCTTCTTGGAATTCTCCATGCTGAACCTCTTCAGCACAGTGTCTATGTACATGGACTGGGATAACCCAAGCATTCTTTTAGATCTATCTCTATAGATCTTCATCCCTAGGATGTAGGATGCTTCACCCAAGTCCTTCATGGAGAACTGTGATGACAACCAAACTTTTATTCCCTGTAGTGTGGGGATGTCATTCCGATTAAGAGAATGTCATCCACGTACAAGACAAGGAATACCACAACTGGACCATTTGCCCATTTATAGATGCAGGGCTCTTCTCCATTCTTAATGAAGCCATACGTTTTGATCACCTTATCAAAATGCATGTTCCAACTCCGAGAAGCTTGCTTCAATCCATAAATGGATCTCTGAAGCTTGCACACCTTGGACTCATCTGTGGATGTAAACCGCTCAGGTTGTATCATATACACCTCTTCGGTCAGCTCTCCATTCAGGAAAGCTGTCTTTACATCCATCTGCCAGATCTCATAATCCAGATGGACAGCTATTGCAAGCATTATCCGAATGGATTTGAGCATTGCCATAGGAGAAAATGTCTCGTCATAGTCAATACCATAATGTTGACGATACCCCTTGGTGACCAGACGGGCTTTATAGGTCTCCACCTTTCCGTTTGCGCCCCTCTTCCTTTTGAAGACCCATTTATACCCAATGGGTTTAACCCCTTCAGGTGGGTCAACCAATGTCCATACATCGTTGACCTTCATGGACTCCATTTTGGATTTCATGGCTTCAAGCCATTTCTCGAAATCAAGTCTCTGCAATGCATCCATATAGGTGATCGGATCCTCATTATTCTCATCAAGTTCGATGGGATCACCGTCCCAGATCAAGAAACCGTAGTATCTGTCCGGTTGACGCGGTACTCTACCGGATCGCCTTAATGGTGTAGGTATATTGGACTCCGGATATGATCTAATTATATCTGACTCAGGTTCAGCTATTGGTGTCGGTCCTTCTACTTGTTGAACTTCATCAAGTTCAACCTTAGAGGGAATGGTTCCTTCACCAAGGAACTCCTTTTCTAAAAAGATTGCCTTAAGACTGATGAACACCTTTTGTTTATCAGTATGGTAGAAAAAATATCCTTTTGTCTCTTTGGGGTACCCTATGAATGAGCATTTATCAGACCTAGGTCCAAGTTTGTCTGTGACTAATCGTTTGACATAGGCCGGGCACCCCCAAACCCTAAGGTGTGAAAGTGCTGGCTTACATCTCGTCCATATCTCATATGGAGTCTTAATTAGAGACTAACTTGGAATCCTATTTAACAGATAACAGACCGATTCGAATGCATATCCCCAGAAGGATATCGGCAAGCTAGCAAAACCCATCATGGATCGGACCATGTCTAACAGAGTCCGATTCCTCCTTTCAGACACACCATTATGCTGTGGTGTTCCTGGAGGAGTCCATTAGGAGAGAATCCCATTCTCTCCTAGATATGTGAGAAATTCACTAGAAAGGTATTCTCCTCCTCGATCAGATCGAAGAGTTTTAATACTCTTCCCAGTTTATTTTTCTACTTCACTTCGAAATCGTTTGAACATTTCAAATAAATCCGACTTATGTTTCATCAGATAGATATATCCATATCAGGATAGGTCATCTGTGAAAATTATGAAGTAGAAATATCCACCTCTAGCACTGGTGCTCATGGGCCCGCATACATCAGTATGTACTAGGCCCAAGAGCTCAGTAGCTCTCTCACCTTTTTCGGTAAAAGGTGACTTGGTCATTTTATCAAGAAGACAGGACTCACAAGTTGGAAGTGATTCACAATCACTGACTTCGAAGATTTTCTCTTGAGTCAACCTGTTTATTCTGTTCTTGTTTATATGACCTAGCTTACAGTGCCATAAGTAGATATCTGACACATTATCTAATCTAGGGTGCTTGCCAGTAGAATAGACTCTTATCAGGCTTGATCTTTTTGGCCTGGCTCTGCACTGATGTCCCAGCCTGAACTTGCACCTTCTTCACTTTCTTCTTCTTGTTCTTCTTCCCTTTCTCAAAAGTTCGAGAACCAGAAAACGAACCTCCCACTAAGTTCACCGACTCCTTGTAAAGTTGGTGATCCTTCTCAAAGTTCTGAAGCAACCCCAGTAACCCATGGTAGTTCTCTTCAGGCTTTGTCATTCTATAATGAGTGAGGAATGGGAGATAAGACTTGGGCAGCGAGTTCAGTATTGCATCTTTCCCAAGTTGCTCATGCAAAGGAAAGTCGAGCTTGCTCAATCATTCCATCAGCTCAATCATGTACAATACATGATCAGTAACAGAGGCACCATCCCGCATTTTGGTATTGAAGATGGCACAACTAGTCTTGTACCTCTCCACATCATCGGGTGTGCCAAAGGCATCCTCCAACACTTGAAGTATGTCCTTTGGTTGAGCCGTCTCGAATCTGCGACTGAACTCGTCGCTCATGGCAGCCAGCATGATACAGCGCACTGTGGTCCGATCACTGAGCCACTTCTGATAAGTGTCTCTGACTGTTCCACATGCATTGACAGCTGGCTCCTCAGGTGCAGAATTCATTATCACATATAGGATCCGTTCATGCTCCAGGACTATCTTCAACTTTCGGTACCAGCACCGAAGTTGGGTCCCACCAACTTATCATTGTCCAACAATGATCGAAGCGATAGGAAAGTGGCCATATTTGCACAAAAGAGAATCATAACCTAATTAGTAATTGATTCATTAAACCTAAAGATTTGGACTTTAATCAAAAGGTTTCTCCCACTATTTTATTCGAATTGGTAGCCTCTACCTCCAATCGAGGAATTACCCTAATTCCTTAGCGGGTACTAGAATCTACTTAGACTGCACACAAGCCCAACTTTGGTTGGCCAACCCATGTACATCTAAGGGTAGGTTCATAACCAATTGTTTCTCTAAATAATTTTTAGTAATTTTAATTTTGCCTCAGAAACCTAATCAGTAGGCTTTGGCCTCCACTGTAAGGATCCGGTTAGGTCCAACCATTAATATGATCATACTTGGTGCATCTAACCAACGAATGATTAAGCCCAACTTTGGTTGGCTCACCTAACCACCATTAGAGAGATACTTCAAGTCATCATATGATGAGTGATAATTCCATTAGTCAACAAGCACCAGGCCTTTGGGTCTGCAATGATTATTGAGTTAATGGACTCATTATCAAACACCTTAATGGGAGGCTATGACTCAATTATCTTCATAACTTTATCATTTTAAGGACCTAATAATTTTAGAAGATTTAAATAATATAGAGGATGAGGTCAGATGAACCAGCTTATCATGATCCTCCCACTGGCTTCACCAAGTCAGCTTAAGGGAGACCATTAAAAGGGCTGGTCTAGGAGCACCTAAATCAGTCACACTGATTTACCTAGCTGATATGGGTAGCTCGAATAGTCAAGTGATCCGATCAAAACATAATTTCACCAAGAGGCCAGGTAAGTTCGATCAGTGGGAGGGTCGGCCAAAGCTTGCCTTAGACACCATCAGAAATGGCCAGGTAAGCGGGCTCCCAATTAAAAACCACCGGTCTGGTTTACCTTAGACACCAACTGGTTTAATTAGTTTTGATTAGATCAACCTAACAGTTCTTGCTAGACCGCTTGGCCAAGAATTAAGTCCATTTGGTTCTCGTTAAAGACATGGACTTGACCAACTACAACTATTGTAATTGATCTAGAGAATTCTTGACCTAATCTAAGACAACAATTGATTAGATTTAGTCAATTCTCTAATTAAGTCCATCTTTAATCTAACCATAGGTCTAACCCAATTAATGGACCTAATTTCCACTAACCCATTAACCCAATGTGTTATGATTTGTGTCTTAGGTTCTTCAATTCACAATCCTAGAACCTAATCAAACAACTTCTTAATTTTTAATTAAGTTTTGGGCTAAGGGTTGGGTTCGGCTTTTCAAAAAATAATTTTTATATTTGTAAAATAATTTTACAATATGATTCTACCAACCATATTGCATGTTTGATTCATAATCAAGATACAAGTGAATTAATCATGAAACTACTTTAGATCTAATCTAAACAGGTTTATGTAATTGAAACAATTTCAACTTTAAACAATTTCTTTGCACAAAAATTATTAACAAAGAGATTTTATTATAGATTTAAATATCTTTTAAATCTAGTAAATCATAAATTTAATCTAGATTATATCTAACAAATTTATGTTTAAAGATAGATCTACACAAACTAGGACAACCTTTGCATTGTAAGGGGTAAACCTTACAGCAGGACAACCTTGCAGTTTGTGATTGATCTAAAATTTTAATTTTAGATTTAATAATCAGATTATAAATTAGATCTAATCTAAGAAATAATCTAAGCATGTATAAATAATCATGTAATAAAGAACCTAGGCTCTGATACCAATTGTAGGAACCAGATCTAGGGTTTCAGGGTTAGATCTTGAAACTTTTTCAAGATCATACAGCGGAAGACTAAAATAAATCAAAATTTATTTTCTAAAATTAGAGAATTTCTAGATCTAAGATTTTATTACATGATTATTACATAGTATTAAATTAAAAATTAAAATATATAAATATAGCATGAACTACATGTTGATCATATCAACATGTTTCTATACCACATCTAATGTATGTATTAAACAATAGTTCAGATCTATTACCTTGCAAGTTAGACATTTTAACCTCGCTGATCCGGGCTTGAGGATGATGTTGCAAGCCGCACATGCATCCGGCCTCTAGGAGTCGTCCACACGAGCCCACGAATCTCGATCAGAAGTCCTGCTTCAGAAAATCAGCACAGTATGCTAGTATTGCGCTGATCCTTCTTTGATGGTTGATCAGGTACCTCCTTCTTCTTGATTTGGCTCTTCCAAAGATGAAAAATAGAAGGAAGAGTTTCAGATCTGAGACACTCTCAGAAAACTCAAGATGGAGGGAGGAAAGATATAAAAACAAACAACCCTAGAAGAAGACCCTCTTCTTCTTCTCATTTCTCTCTCTAGACATCCTAACTTGTATCTTTTATATCTCTATGACCCAAAGGTTTTTCTCTCTAATTTTTAGATAGATCAAAGGACTCTCAAATATCTATCTTCTCCTAAAAGTTCATAAAGAAACTCATTTTATACAGAGAGATATGATAGAGTCATTATCTAGGTCAAATACCTAGTCAAGGCTTATCCAAACATGGCAATTTAAGGGGCACCCAACTCTTGAGCACCTCCTCCATATTTTCATGCATGGATCACCAGAAAAGGGTACACAATATGTACCCTAAAAGCTATAAAAATTTCAAAAAAAAATTGGATAAATTCGGTGCAAAATTGAAAGAGTTTTGGATTTCTAAAACTCTATCTCATAGAATTCGAAATCCAAACTTATTCCTTTTTGATTTGATCCAAACCACCTTCCATGTAAGAAAGAAGAGAGGAGACCTTTTGTGAACGTGGGAGAGACCTGAGAGAGGGCTTTTGTCACACAAAATAAGAGGAGATTGGCATTGAATGAGAGAGAGGGCATGGGGAAGGCTTATGTGGTGCAAGGTGGAATCCTAGTCTTACTAGGATTCTATCTTATGACTTGTTTTAATTTGATTTCCCAAATCAAATCAAACTAAAATTAGATCAACCCAATTCAAATAGGTCTTAACCAATTAAGAACTTAATTTAATCAGATTAAATTAGATTTTAATCTGATTTAATTTTTAATCAAATTAAAAATTAGATTGACCCAAGTCCTAGTTGAACTAGGACTAGTTTTTCCTTGCACTTGGCTTATCCAATAAACCAATTGGACTTGATCCAATCAAGCCCAAATTAAATCTAATTAAATCATATTTAATTAGACTTAATCTCAGCCTATTGGCTTAATCAAATTAAACCAATTAGCAATCGAATTGCTAATCGATCCTCCTGCAACACTTGCACTGGGTTAAATGTCAATCGTATTGATCATTTAACCCTAGAACGATTCTTAATCATTGATCAACCATCCGATCGAATCATGAACTCTAATGTGTGTGACCTCATAGGTCCGAACCTAAGCCGGTAGTATAGGAATAAATTTTTATACCAATCGAAGTGACCATCTAGCAATGGTACCCGACGACCGGATAGGTCGAATGTGTAGAACAACATCCTTAGAACCCATGCGGATATAGTTTTCATATAATTCATCCCCTTGACCAAAATGATCATAGGACACCCCAGAGTTCAACTGTCAACTCTGATCAGGTTGTCCACATTGTATTTCAAAATATCAAATCCATCTGATGGATTACCCTGGCCAAGGTTTTGCTAAATTGAAATACAGCGACTCATTCTTCTCCAACTCTTGGAGTGGTCAATCCCATCTCGATCACACTCTGACTTCGCAAGTACTTGACTATGCCCTGAAGCCTTCCATCCCTGAATTAGAAATTCAGTTAGTCCAGTACCAAAGCACAGTGAGTTGCTTGCAAGTCACTGAGGCGATCTCAGGTCTAAGGGATACTTATACCTATATCCCATCAAAGACATTCTCGATAGCAGAATGCTCTGGAGTTGGTCACGTTCAATGATGATGTACCCTTACATCTCACCTGTATGCCATACCAGTGTCTCCACACTCCTTAGTTAAGAGGACAACCAACCCATATGGCCTACAGCGACCTATGCTCGATAGAAGCTGTCGTCCTTATTAACAGCTTATCATTTGGTCGTGAACAGTTTTAAGGACTAATCGATAAATCCTCTCTTTATCAAACTTAAATAGTCCTAAGGACTTCATCATAACAATGGAGTTCATTAGAAGATTAAAGCTTATGATGAAAATGCCAAATATATTTTATTTATTAACAAATCAATTACAATACTTGGTTGCTCAACCGTCAACAGCTTGACGATTGGCTTTTTGGGACACATTTCCCCAACAAGACTAGGTATTAGATACTGATAGTCCTATTCATATTTGTAATTTAATTTATTACAGAAACTTTAGGTCAGTAGAAGATTTAAAGACGGTGAGAGATTCCTAAATGTTGGAGATGGAAGATCAGTTCCAATTCTAGCTTTAGGAATCATCAAACTTGTATTCAATTCTTATATCATTATTCTTAGTGATTATCATTATTGTCCTAGTTTCTTATTGAATATAATTTTTGTAGGCCTTCTGGCCAAAAAAAATTATGAAATTTCAATAAAAAAAAAATTGTGATATCATTTTGAATGGTGTTACTGTAATGTATAGACAATTGAACAATGAAATTTACATTGTATCATGGCCTAGTGTAATGTACACATCGAGAAAATATCCTAGGATAGATGATGTCTCGGATGGCTATCTTTGGCACTGTAGGCTAGGTTATATTAACAAGAACAAGATGAATAGGTTATCCAAGAGGGAATTCTTAAGGACAATGATTGTGAATCATTACCAACCTGTGAATCTTGTCTACTTGAAAAGATGACCAAACCATCTTTTACTGAAAAAGGTGAATGAGCCAGCAATTTTTTTGATCTTGTACATACTGATATATGTGGACCGATGAGCACAAGTGCCAGAGGAGGGCATCAATGCTTCATTACATTTACAGACGACCTATCTAGGTATGGGTATATCTACTTGATGAAAAATAAGTTTGAATTGTTTGAAATATTGAAACGATTCTATAGTGAGATAGAGAAACAAACTGGAAAGAGCATTAAAGCTCTTCGATCTGATCAAGAAGGTGAATATTTTTTCGATGAATTTCTAATACATCAAAAAGAGAATGGAATTCTCTCGCAATAGACTCCTCCTAGAATGCCATAGCATAATGGCATCTCAGAAAGGAGGAATCGAATCTTGTTGGACATGGTTCAATCCATGATGGGATTTTCAAGTTTGCCAATCTCTTTTTGGAGATATACGCTCGATCAGCTTGCTATGTACTTAATAGGGTTTCAAGTAAGTCTGTGAATAAAACACCATATGAGATATGGACTGGGCATAAACCAGCACTCTCACATCTTAGGGTTTGGGGGTGTCCGGCTTATATCAAATGTTTAAAAATAGACAAATTAGGACCTAGGTCTAATAAGTGTATCTTTGTAGGGTATCCTAAAGAAACTAAGGGGTATTACTTCTATCTTGCTGATGAATAAAAAATATTCATAGGCAATAAAGCACACTTTTTAAAAAAAAATTCTTTGGTAAAGGAATTAGTGCTTCTAAAATCGAGCATGATAAAGTTTGACGAGTAGAAGAACTGAAACAATTTAATGAACCCACAGAACCTGATTTGATTGAGTCAAATTCAGAATCCATTATTGATGCACCATTAAGGAGATCTGATAAAATATCGTGCCCACTGGACAGATATTATGATTTCTTGATCCAGGATAGGGATCCTATTGAACTCAATGAGAAAATGAGAATCCAATCTCCTATGCAATGCAGAGATCTGACTCCGTTAAATGGCTAAAAGTCATGAAATTCGAAATAGAGTCTATGAAGGTCAATAATGTATGGACATTAGTTGATCCATCTGAAGGGATAAAATCCAAAGGATGTAAGTGGATTTTCTAGAGAAAGAAAGGTGCAGACGGGAAGGTGGAGATCGATAAAGCCCGCCTGATTGCCAAGGGGTATCGTCAATATTATGGTATTGACTATGATGAGATATTCTCATCTATGACAATACTAAGTCCATTCAGATCATGCTTGCGATACCTGCACATCTAGACTATAAAATCTGATAAATGGATGTGAAAATAGCTTTCCCCAATGGTGAGCTAGAAGAAAAGATGTATATGATACACCTGAAGATTTCACATCCATAGATAAGTTTAAGGTATACAAGCTTCAGAGATCCATTTATGGATTGAAAAAGCTAGTAAGAGTTGGAATATACATTTTGATAAAGTGATTAAAACATATGGCTTTGTTAGGAATGGAGAAGAATCCTGCATATACAAATGGATAAATAATTCTATGATAGTATTTTTTATTCTGTATGTGGATGATATTCTCTAAATCAGGAATGATGTTCTTGCATTATAAGGAATAAAAGTTTGACTGTCATCTCAGTTCTCCATAAAGGATTTGGAAGAAGCATCCTACATCCTTGAGATGAAGATCTATAGAGATAGATCAAAGAGGATGCTTGGATTGTCCCGATCTACATACATCGACACCATGCTGAAACAGTTCAACATGAAAAATTTTAAGAAGGGCTATCTCTCAATAGGCCATAGAATTATCCTGTCAAAGAGGAATTGTTTGACAACTCCTCAAGAGAGAAAGCATATGAGTAGGATTCTATATACTTTGGCAGTGGGTTTAATAATGTATGCTATGACATGTAAACAACCAGACGTGGCATATGAAGAAAATTTATGGTAGTGCAATACATGCAATTAAAAATTTTATGCAGCAAAAATAATAGATTAAATAATTTAATCCTAATCACATGTATAAGATCTAATCTTAAACTATCACATCGGGATCTTTGATACAAAAAATATGTGCTTTATGTGGGGAAAATTCAGTGCAGGGGTAAAATGATAATTTTAAATTTTTTTTAAAATCACTATTTTACAGTAAAAATTATTAATTAATCTAATTAATTAATAAAAATTTATCCTATACTAGGATCTAAATATGATATATAGCATGCATGTATTTAAATTTGAAATTTAAATTTGAACAGTAAACACTTTACTGTAATGTGTTCAGAACATAATACCTTTGTGCGGGTAGTAGATCACCGTAATCTGATCACCATCGGAAGAGTCTGATCATCACAATACAGCCACAATGTGTCTGACCTCTGTGGATCGTCCACACGAAGCTCCCGATCTGATCGACTCCTCACGAGTACTAGCTCGTTGTAGAGCCCTTTCGACGGCCGATGTTAATCGAACTCCTTCGATCGATGTCTGTCGATTCTTCAGATGCTCTAGATCATCAACAGACATGCTTGAGAGAATATTGAAGATCTTCTTAAAATTTGGTGGGCTCACGACACTCGTAGCTCACCTTCTCACTTCCCAAACTCCAGGCTGAAACCCTGAAGAACTCACTGAAACCCTGTGCATACTTTTTTTTTCTTTTCTTTTTTTTTCTCTCGAAAGGATATAGACCTTCACCTTGCACACAAGGATTCCTCACGCCCAGATTTTCTCTTCCAAAATTTTTCTTACACATGGCCCACTCTTCTCCTCCTTTTAAAACAATGTCAAACGTCTTATCCACGTGAGAGGATAAAGATGAGTAATTGCACATTTGAATTCAATCAATTTTTGAATTCAAATGAAAATCAATTTATTCCTATCCACTAAGGGCGTGAGAAGAGGAGGGTGTGGCTTAATTTGTGCATGAGTGATTTCATGAGAAACATTCTCTCATGTAATAAATGAGGCATTAAAAGAGGATAAGGTCAAGGCGCTAAGATTGGTTGCTCATTCAAATTCAAACTTTGTTTTGAATTTGAATGGCCAACCAATCATCTTTATCCACTCATATGGTGCATTAAAGTAGGGCATGAGGAGGGCTTTGCGAGAGGAAAAATTCATGAGAACTTCCTTCTCGTGAATTCAAAAGGGCACAGTGGAAGTGAGGTGGCACAGGGAGAATGGGTCAAGGTGGTTTCATTATTTAAACCAACCTAATTGAACCAAATAAGTTAGGCCCAATTAGACTAATTTAAACCCAACTAATTAGGCTTAATTAGACTCAATAAAATCCTAATCAAATCAGGAATTGATTAAGCCCAACCCCTGATCAAATCAGGGACCAAACCATCTCGACGATTAGGTCAACTCTTAACCTAACTGGGTCAAACCCAACTGAATCCAATTCAATTGGACTTGATCCAAAAATAATTATTCAATCAAATTGAGTTAATTAGTGATCAAATCACTAATTAAACCTCTCATAAATATTGAGTCCAAATCCGATGGGTAATCGGGCATCAGAATTCATCGATATGTAACCCTGATCGAAGAGTCCCAAACCAATGGGACTCTTGACCCAGTATCCAAAATGTGTAGAATTCATGATCAGAGAATCTTGATTCTCGATCACAGGATCTCAGACATGAAGGACTCTTCACCAGCTATCAGATCAAATAGAAACCTCTAATGTGTGTGATCCCGCAGGTTCGAACCTAAGCCGATAGCACAGGAACCAATTCCTGTACTAATCAAAGTGACCATCTAGCAACGGTACCTGATGTTCGGATAGGTCGAATAGTCGCAATCACAACACTCAGAATCTACATGAATATGGTTACTGTATAATTCATCCTTTTGACCCCTATGTTTAGGATGACTCAGGGTTAAACTGTCAACCCTGATCAGATCATCCGAATCGTGCTCAACTCAAACAGTCCTGTGACTCCTCAGTAGGACTACCCTGGCCAAGGTTTTGCTAAATTAAAACATGACTGTACACAGCTCCTAAACTAGAGTGGTCAATCCCATCTTGACACACGCACTGACAAGTCAAGTACTTGACTACACCCAGCAGCCTTCCGTCACTGAATTAGAAATTCAGGTAGTCCAGTGCCTAAGTGCAGTGAGTTGCTTGCAAGTCACTGTAGCGGTCTCAGGTCGGAGGGATATTTATACCATATTCCATCGGAGTAAATTTTGATAGCAGAAATAGCTCTGGAGTCGGTCACATTCAGTGCAGATGTACCCTTATATCTCACCTGTATGCCATACCAGTGTCTCCACACTCATTGGTTAAGAGGATAACCAACCTATATGGCACACAACGACCTATGCTTGATAAACATTGTCGTCCTTGTAACAACGTATCATTTGGTCGCGAACAGATTTAAGGACTAAATGACAAATCCTCCTTTGTCGAGTCTAAATAGTTTCTAAAGACTTCACCACAACATAGGAGTTCATTAAAAGATGAAACATTTTGTGATGAGCATAACCGTCAACAGACTGACGATTGGCTTTGGGATACTATTCCCAACAATCTCCCACTTGGCCTAAAGTCAATCGGTGTAGTATCTAATACCCATCTTCGACTTGTAGTCATCGAACTCCTTCACCGCAATGGCTTTAGTGAATGAATCGGCCAGGTTCTCCTTTTCGTTGATCTTCTGAAGGTCGATGTCACCTCGATCCATAATTTTCGGATGAGATGGTAGCGGTGCAGAATATGCTTTATCCACTGGTGTGACTTAGGTTCCTTCGCCTGAACAATGGCTCCAGAGCTGTCACAATAGAGCAGAACTGGACCAACAAGGAAGGGTGCTACTCAGAGCTCGGTGATGAATTTTTCAGCCACACCGCTTCTTTGGCAGCATCTGATGCAGCAATATACTCTGCCTCGCAAACTGAATCAGCCACTGTGTGTTGCTTGAAACTCTTCCAGCAGATAGCCCCACCATTAAGGGTAAAAATAAATTCCGACACACTTTTGTTATCATCGTGATCAGACTGGAAATTAGAGTCTCTAAACCTATAAGTCTCAAGTCTGATTCACCATAAACAAGCCATTGGTCCTTAGTATTTCTTAAATACTTCAGGATGGTTTTAACAACCTTCCAGTGATTCTCCCTGGATCAGATTGGTATCTACTCACTACCCCTAGTGAGTATGCCACATCTGGTCGTGTACATGTCATGGCGTACATGATAGATCCCACTACCGAAGTATATAGAATTCTACTCATACGCTCTCTCTCTTGAGGTGTTGTCGAATAATCCTCTTCGAGAGAGAAATTCCATGGCCTACCGGTAGATAGCCTTTCTTGGAATTCTCCATGCTGAACCTCTTCAGCATAGTATCTATGTACGTAGACTGGGATAAACCAAGCAATCTTTTAGATCTATCCTATAGATCCTCATCCCTAGGATGTAGGAAGCTTCTCCCAGATCCTTTATGGAGAACTGTGACGACAGTCAAATCTTTATTCCCTGTAATGTAGGGATATCATTCCCGATTAAGAGAATGTCATCCACATACAATACAAGAAATACTACTACTGGACCATTAGCCCACTTATAAATGAAGGGCTCTTCTTCATTCTTAACGAAGCTATACGTCTTGATCGTCCTATCAAAATGTATGTTCTAACTCCGGGATGCCTGCTTAAGTCTGTAAATGGACCTCTGTAGTCTGCACACCTTAGACTCATCTGTGGATGTGAATCCTTCAGGTTGTATCATATACACCTCTTCGTCTAGCTCTCCATTTAGGAAAGCTATCTTCACATCCATCTGCCAGATTTCATTGTCCAGATGGGCAGCTATCGCAAGCATAATCCGAATTGATTTGAGCATTGCTATAGGAGAAAACATCTCGTCATAGTCTATACCATAATGTTGACGATATCCCTTGGCAACCAGACGAGCTTTATAGGTTTTCACCTTTCCATCTGTGCCCCTCTTCCTCTTGAAGACCCACTTACACCTTATGGGTTTTACTCCTTCGGGTGGTCAACCAATGTCCACACATCGTTGACCTTCATGGACTCCATTTTGGATTTCATGGTCTCTAGCCATTTCTCAGAGTCGGGTCTCTGCATTGCATCCATATAGGTGATCGGATCCTCATCATTTTCATCAAGTTCGATAGGATCATCATCTCGGATCAAGAAACTATAGTATCTATCCGATTGACGTGGTACTCTACCAGATCGCCTTATGGGTGCTTGAACAATGGGCTCCAGATCTGATCTAATCAAATTTGATTCAGGTTCAGCAATTTATGTCGATTTTTCCACCTGTCGAACTTCATCAAGTTCGACCTTAGAGGCAACAGTCCCTTCACCAAGAAACTCTTTTTCTAAAAAGATTGCCTTAAGGCTGACAAACACCTTTTGCTCATCAGCCAGGTAGAAATAATATCCTTTGGTCTTTTTTGGATATCCTATAAAATTACACTTGTCAGACCTAGGCCCTAGCTTGTCCGTAATTAAACGTTTAAACATAAGCCAGACACCCTCAAACCCTAAGGTGCGAGAGTACTGGCTTACGTCCTATCCATATCTCATATGGCATTTTGGTTACCGACTTACTCAGAACTCTATTTTGAAAGTAACAAGCCAATTCGAGTGCATATCCCCAGAGGGAGATCGGCAGACCAGCAAACCCCATCATGGATCGAACCATGTCCAACAAGATCGATTCCTCCTTTCAGATACACCATTATGCTGTGGTGTTCCAGGAGGAGTCTATTGAGAGAGAATCCCATTCTCCCCAAGATATGTCAGAAACTCATTGGAAAGGTATTCACCTCCTCGATCAGATCGAAGAGTTTTAATACACTTCCCTGTTTGTTTTTCTACCTCATTTCGGAATAGTTTGAACATTTCAAATGACTCCAACTTATGCTTCATTAAATAGACATACCCATACCTCGATAGGTCGTCTGTGAAGGTTATGAAGTAGAAAATCCACCTCTTGCACTTGAACTCATGGGTCCACATACATCAGAATGTACCAGACCCAAGAGTTCACTGGCTCGCTCACCTTTTCCAGTAAAAGGTGACTTGGTCATTTTACCAAGAAGACAGGACTCACAGGTTGGAAGTGATTCACAATCATCTACTTCAAAAATTCCTTCTTGAGCTAACCTGTTTATCCTGTTCTTATTGATATGACCTAGCCTACAGTGCCAAAGGTAGACTTTTGACATATTATCTATTCTAGGGCATTTACCGGAGGTTTGAACCATATTAACAGGTTGTGATAGAAAGTAAATTTCATTATTAAGTTGTCCAACAAAATTGTAACACCATTCAAAATGATATTGCAAACATTTTTTTTTATTAAAAATTGATAATCGTACATGGCCAAAAAGCCTACAGAAATAATATTTAATAAAAAGTTTGGACAATAGTGACATTCACTCAGAATTATATTTCGAGAATTGATTATAAGGTTCATGATTCCTAATGCTAGAACTGGAACTTTGCTTCCATCTCCAACATTCAGGAACCTCTCACCTTCATCAAATCTCCTACTGACCTGCAGACCCTGCATCGAATTACAAATATGATAAGGGCTTCCGGTATCCAATACCAGAAAGTAGTATCATAAATAGAAAAGTTGCAAGGTGTTATCATATAAGTACCTTGCTTCTTCTTTGGCCTGTTCGGATCCAGTGAGGCAATGTATAGAGGACAGTTCCTCTTCTAGTGCCCCTGCTTCTTGCAAAAGAAGCACTCCGCTTGGCTGTGGTGGGGCTTGTGCTTCTTGGTCTGACCCTGTGTAGACGTCCCAGCATGCAGCTGCACCTTCTTATTCTTCTTCTTCTTGTTCTTCTTCCCTTTCTTAAAGGGTCGACGACCAGAAGAAGACCCTCCCACAATATTCACTGACTCCTTATGGAGCTGGTGATTCTTCTCAAAGTTCTGCAGCAACCCCAACAAGCCGTGGTAGTTCACTGCAGGCTTTGTCATTCGAAAATGTAAGGAAGGAAGGAAGGACTTGGGCAGAGAATTAAGGATCACATCCTTACCGAGCTGCTCATGCAGGAGAAAATCCAGTTTACTTAGGCGCTCAATTATTTCGATCATGTATAGTACATGATCAGTGACTGAGGCTCCATCCCTCAATTCCGAGCATTAAAAATGGCACAACTAGTTTGTGCCTTTCAACATCGTCAGGCATGCCAAAAGAGTCGTTCAACATTTGAAGCATATCCTATGGTTGGGCATTCTCGAATCTGTGGCTTGAACTCATCATTCATTGCCGCCAGCATTATGCACCGGACGGTGTGTGCGGTCATTGAGCCATTTCTGGTAAGTGTCTCGGACATCCCTCTAGCGTTCAGGGCTGGCTCCTCAGGTGCCAGATCCGTTACTACATAAAGGATCCGCTCATGCTCAAGGATGATTTTTAATTTTCGATACAGCTATCGAAATTAGGTCCATGAGTTTGTCATTATCTAATAATGATCGGAGCGACAGAGTAGTGGCCATAGCTGCATAAGGGAAAACCAGACCTATATTAGTACATAAATTATAAATACTAAAGTCTTGGACTTTTTCTAAAGTTTTTCTCCATTATTTTTACGAACTGATAGCCTCAACCTTCAATTCGAGGAATTACTTTAATTCCTTAGTGGGTACTAGAAATCTACACAGACAACACCGAGCCCAACTTTAGTTGGTCAACCCATGTGCATCTATGGGTAGGTTCATAATCAGTTGTTTCTCTAAACAACTTCTAATAAT
>NC_026000.2:52102977-52272201 GCF_000442705.2 Elaeis guineensis
AACCGTAGTATCTGTCCGGTTGACGCGGTACTCTACCGGATCGCCTTAATGGTGCAGGTATATTGGGCTCCGGATATGATCTAATCATATCGACTCAGGTTCAGCTATTGGTGTCGGTCCTTCTACTTGTTGAACTTCATCAAGTTCAACCTTAGAGGGAATGGTTCCTTCACCAAGGAACTCCTTTTCTAAAAAGATTGCCTTAAGACTGATGAACACCTTTGTTTATCAGTATGGTAGAAAAAATATCCTTTTGTCTCTTTGGGTACCCTATGAATGAGCATTTATCAGACCTAGGTCCAAGTTTGTCTGTGACTAATCGTTTGACATAGGCCGGGCACCCCCAAACCCTAAGGTGTGAAAGTGCTGGCTTACATCTCGTCCATATCTCATATGGAGTCTTAATTAGAGACTAACTTGGAATCCTATTTAACAGATAACAGACCGATTCGAATGCATATCCCCAGAAGGATATCGGCAAGCTAGCAAAACCCATCATGGATCGGACCATGTCTAACAGAGTCCGATTCCTCCTTTCAGACACACCATTATGCTGTGGTGTTCCTGGAGGAGTCCATTAGGAGAGAATCCCATTCTCTCCTAGATATGTGAGAAATTCACTAGAAAGGTATTCTCCTCCTCGATCAGATCGAAGAGTTTTAATACTCTTCCCAGTTTATTTTTCTACTTCACTTCGAAATCGTTTGAACATTTCAAATAAATCCGACTTATGTTTCATCAGATAGATATATCCATATCAGGATAGGTCATCTGTGAAAATTATGAAGTAGAAATATCCACCTCTAGCACTGGTGCTCATGGGCCCGCATACATCAGTATGTACTAGGCCCAAGAGCTCAGTAGCTCTCTCACCTTTTTCGGTAAAAGGTGACTTGGTCATTTTATCAAGAAGACAGGACTCACAAGTTGGAAGTGATTCACAATCACTGACTTCGAAGATTTTCTCTTGAGTCAACCTGTTTATTCTGTTCTTGTTTATATGACCTAGCTTACAGTGCCATAAGTAGATATCTGACACATTATCTAATCTAGGGTGCTTGCCAGTAGAATAGACTCTTATCAGGCTTGATCTTTTTGGCCTGGCTCTGCACTGATGTCCCAGCCTGAACTTGCACCTTCTTCACTTTCTTCTTCTTGTTCTTCTTCCCTTTCTCAAAAGTTCGAGAACCAGAAAACGAACCTCCCACTAAGTTCACCGACTGCTTGTAAAGTTGGTGATCCTTCTCAAAGTTCTGAAGCAACCCCAGTAACCCATGGTAGTTCTCTTCAGGCTTTGTCATTCTATAATGAGTGAGGAATGGGAGATAAGACTTGGGCAGTGAGTTCAGTATTGCATCTTTCCCAAGTTGCTCATGCAAAGGAAAGTCGAGCTTGCTCAATCATTCCATCAGCTCAATCATGTACAATACATGATCAGTAACAGAGGCACCATCCCGCATTTTGGTATTGAAGATGGCACAACTAGTCTTGTACCTCTCCACATCATCGGGTGTGCCAAAGGCATCCTCCAACACTTGAAGTATGTCCTTTGGTTGAGCCGTCTCGAATCTGCGACTGAACTCGTCGCTCATGGCAGCCAGCATGATACAGCGCACTGTGGTCCGATCACTGAGCCACTTCTGATAAGTGTCTCTGACTGTTCCACATGCATTGACAGCTGGCTCCTCAGGTGCAGAATTCATTATCACATATAGGATCCGTTCATGCTCCAGGACTATCTTCAACTTTCGGTACCAGCACCGAAGTTGGGTCCCACCAACTTATCATTGTCCAACAATGATCGAAGCGATAGAAAAGTGGCCATATTTGCACAAAAGAGAATCATAACCTAATTAGTAATTGATTCATTAAACCTAAAGATTTGGACTTTAATCAAAAGGTTTCTCCCACTATTTTATTCGAATTGGTAGCCTCTACCTCCAATCTGAGGAATTACCCTAATTCCTTAGCGGGTACTAGAATCTACTTAGACTGCACACAAGCCCAACTTTGGTTGGCCAACCCATGTACATCTAAGGGTAGGTTCATAACCAATTGTTTCTCTAAATAATTTTTAGTAATTTTAATTTTGCCTCAGAAACCTAATCAGTAGGCTTTGGCCTCCACTGTAAGGATCCGGTTAGGTCCAACCATTAATATGATCATACTTGGTGCATCTAACCAACGAATGATTAAGCCCAACTTTGGTTGGCTCACCTAACCACCATTAGAGAGATACTTTCAAGTCATCATATGATGAGTGATAATTCCATTAGTCAACAAGCACCAGGCCTTTGGGTCTGCAATGATTATTGAGTTAATGGACTCATTATCAAACACCTTAATGGGAGGCTATGACTCAATTATCTTCATAACTTTATCATTTTAAGGACCTAATAATTTTAGAAGATTTAAATAATATAGAGGATGAGGTCAGATGAACCAGCTTATCATGATCCTCCCACTGGCTTCACCAAGTCAGCTTAAGGGAGACCATTAAAAGGGCTGGTCTAGGAGCACCTAAATCAGTCACACTGATTTACCTAGCTGATATGGGTTAGCTCGAATAGTCAAGTGATCCGATCAAAACATAATTTCACCAAGAGGCCAGGTAAGTTTGATCAGTGGGAGGGTCGGCCAAAGCTTGCCTTAGACACCATCAGAAATGGCCAGGTAAGCGGGCTCCCAATTAAAAACCATCGGTCTGGTTTACCTTAGACACCAACTGGTTTAATTAGTTTTGATTAGATCAACCTAACAGTTCTTGCTAGACCGCTTGGCCAAGAATTAAGTCCATTTGGTTCTCGTTAAAGACATGGACTTGACCAACTACAACTATTGTAATTGATCTAGAGAATTCTTGACCTAATCTAAGACAACAATTGATTAGATTTAGTCAATTCTCTAATTAAGTCCATCTTTAATCTAACCATAGGTCTAACCCAATTAATGGACCTAATTTCCACTAACCCATTAACCCAATGTGTTATGATTTGTGTCTTAGGTTCTTCAATTCACAATCCTAGAACCTAATCAAACAACTTCTTAATTTTTAATTAAGTTTTGGGCTAAGGGTTGGGTTCGGCTTTTCAAAAAATAATTTTTATATTTGTAAAATAATTTTACAATATGATTCTACCAATCATATTGCATGTTTGATTCATAATCAAGATACAAGTGAATTAATCATGAAACTACTTTAGATCTAATCTAAACAGGTTTATGTAATTGAAACAATTTCAACTTTAAACAATTTCTTTGCACAAAAATTATTAACAAAGAGATTTTATTATAGATTTAAATATCTTT
The DNA here is from genome assembly GCF_000442705.2 of Elaeis guineensis. Lineage (NCBI taxonomy): Eukaryota > Viridiplantae > Streptophyta > Magnoliopsida > Arecales > Arecaceae > Elaeis > Elaeis guineensis. The sequence continues at coordinate 52,106,287 of NC_026000.2, forward strand.
TAAATCTAGTAAATCATAAATTTAATCTAGATTATATCTAACAAATTTATGTTTAAAGATAGATCTACACAAACTAGGACAACCTTTGCATTGTAAGGGGTAAACCTTACAGCAGGACAACCTTGCAGTTTGTGATTGATCTAAAATTTTAATTTTAGATTTAATAATCAGATTATAAATTAGATCTAATCTAAGAAATAATCTAAGCATGTATAAATAATCATGTAATAAAGAACCTAGGCTCTGATACCAATTGTAGGAACCAGATCTAGGGTTTCAGGGTTAGATCTTGAAACTTTTTCAAGATCATACAGCGGAAGACTAAAATAAATCAAAATTTATTTTCTAAAACTAGAGAATTTCTAGATCTAAGATTTATTACATGATTATTACATAGTATTAAATTAAAAATTAAAATATATAAATATAGCATGAACTACATGTTGATCATATCAACATGTTTCTATACCACATCTAATGTATGTATTAAACAATAGTTCAGATCTATTACCTTGCAAGTTAGACATTTTAACCTCGCTGATCCGGGCTTGAGGATGATGTTGCAATCCGCACATGCGTCCGGCCTCTAGGAGTCGTCCACACGAGCCCACGAATCTCGATCAGAAGTCCTGCTTCAGAAAATCAGCACAGTATGCTAGTATTGCGCTGATCCTTCTTTGATGGTTGATCAGGTACCTCCTTCTTCTTGATTTGGGCTCTTCCAAAGATGAAAAATAGAAGGAAGAGTTTCAGATCTGAGACACTCTCAGAAAACTCAAGATGGAGGGAGGAAAGATATAAAAACAAACAACCCTAGAAGAAGACCCTCTTCTTCTTCTCATTTCTCTCTCTAGACATCCTAACTTGTATCTTTTATATCTCTATGACCCAAAGGTTTTTCTCTCTAATTTTAGATAGATCAAAGGACTCTCAAATATCTATCTTCTCCTAAAAGTTCATAAAGAAACTCATTTTATACAGAGAGATATGATAGAGTCATTATCTAGGTCAAATACCTAGTCAAGGCTTATCCAAACATGGCAATTTAAGGGCACCCAACTCTTGAGCACCTCCTCCATATTTTCATGCATGGATTACCAGAAAAGGGTACACAATATGTACCCTAAAAGCTATAAAAATTTCAAAAAAAAATTGGATAAATTCGGTGCAAAATTGAAAGAGTTTTGGATTTCTAAAACTCTATCTCATAGAATTCGAAATCCAAACTTATTCCTTTTTGATTTGATCCAAACCACCTTCCATGTAAGAAAGAAGAGAGGAGACCTTTTGTGAACGTGGGAGAGACCTGAGAGAGGGCTTTTGTCACACAAAATAAGAGGAGATTGGCATTGAATGAGAGAGAGGGCATGGGGAAGGCTTATGTGGTGCAAGGTGGAATCCTAGTCTTACTAGGATTCTATCTTATGACTTGTTTTAATTTGATTTCCCAAATCAAATCAAACTAAAATTAGATCAACCCAATTCAAATAGGTCTTAACCAAATTAAGAACTTAATTTAATCAGATTAAATTATATTTTAATCTGATTTAATTTTTAATCAAATTAAAAATTAGATTGACCCAACTCCTAGTTGAACTAGGACTAGTTTTTCCTTGCACTTGGCTTATCCAATAAACCAATTGGACTTGATCCAATCAAGCCCAAATTAAATCTAATTAAATCATATTTAATTAGACTTAATCTCAGCCTATTGGCTTAATCAAATTAAACCAATTAGCAATCGAATTGCTAATCGATCCTCCTGCAACACTTGCACTGGGTTAAATGTCAATCGTATTGATCATTTAACCCTAGAACGATTCTTAATCATTGATCAACCATCCGATCGAATCATGAACTCTAATGTGTGTGACCTCATAGGTCCGAACCTAAGCCGGTAGTATAGGAATAAATTTTATACCAATCGAAGTGACCATCTAGCAATGGTACCCGACGACCGGATAGGTCGAATGTGTAGAACAACATCCTTAGAACCCATGCGGATATAGTTTTCATATAATTCATCCCCTTGACCAAAATGATCATAGGACACCCCAGAGTTCAACTGTCAACTCTGATCAGGTTGTCCACATTGTATTTCAAAATATCAAATCCATCTGATGGATTACCCTGGCCAAGGTTTTGCTAAATTGAAATACAGCGACTCATTCTTCTCCAACTCTTGGAGTGGTCAATCCCATCTCGATCACACTCTGACTTCGCAAGTACTTGACTATGCCCTGAAGCCTTCCATCCCTGAATTAGAAATTCAGTTAGTCCAGTACCAAAGCACAGTGAGTTGCTTGCAAGTCACTGAGGCGATCTCAGGTCTAAGGGATACTTATACCTATATCCCATCAAAGACATTCTCGATAGCAGAATGCTCTGGAGTTGGTCACGTTCAATGATGATGTACCCTTACATCTCACCTGTATGCCATACCAGTGTCTCCACACTCCTTAGTTAAGAGGACAACCAACCCATATGGCCTACAGCGACCTATGCTCGATAGAAGCTGTCGTCCTTATTAACAGCTTATCATTTGGTCGTGAACAGTTTTAAGGACTAATCGATAAATCCTCTCTTTATCAAACTTAAATAGTCCTAAGGACTTCATCATAACAATGGAGTTCATTAGAAGATTAAAGCTTATGATGAAAATGCCAAATATATTTTATTTATTAACAAATCAATTACAATACTTGGTTGCTCAACCGTCAACAGCTTGACGATTGGCTTTTTGGGACACATTTCCCAACAAGATCTATAAAACCTATCTGGTTGTCAAAAGTTACCGTCAGCATTATAGTATTTGTTGGGTATAAAATACCCCCCAGCCGAAGTTCGTGTCAGGAGTGACCCTCCAGGGATTCTACCGACGTCCGACCTTCGGCGACATCTTTCCGAACCTCTCCGATGGCCGAGCCTCCACAACGTTCCCGAGTTCTGCCGATGGATAAACCCCCACCAGTGTCGACCGGATTCTCCACGATGGATGGACTCCATCCAAGTTTCTACGGTGGTCGACCACCTTCTAGACTTCGTCCGGGCTCCTACGGGAGCCGGACTTCTTCTCCGAACAGGTAGACTTCGTCCGAGCTCCTACGGGAGCCGGACTTCTTCCCCGAACTTCGGCTGCAGGTAGCCTTCGTCCGGGCTCCTATGGGAGCCAAACTTCTGCCCTGAACTCCTATTGCAGGTAGACCTCATTCGAACTCCTATAAGAGCCAGACTCTGAGCTTCTACTGCAAGCGATCTACTTCGAGCTTCTACTACAGGCTTCGATCGAGCTTCCTCGACAAATGATCTCCATCCGGGCTTCTACGGAGATCGGACTCCAACCGAACTTCTGTAGCGGACAGATTCTGGACAAACTCCTACGACACATGGACTCCAGCAGTCGGACCCCTCCAGCGGATGAACCTCTCCAGTGCCATCCGACATCCACTGCCGGTCGATCCTCTGCCAAATTCTGCGTGAAACCGAACTTCATCTACAGAAAGCCTCTGACCGAGTTCCTACAGCAAACGGCCCTCGCCTGCAGTATTAACACCCAAGGCACCCAACGGTAGAAGGCTCGCCAGCAACATCCGAGCTCCTCTCAGATGGATAGCTACCTCTCTCCGTCAGACACCTCAACCGAGCTTCGGCCGACAGGCCTGGACTCCCTAGCAGGCCACAGTAATGGCCACGATTCTGCTCCACTTCCTGCGACGAATTTCATGCGGCTCCATCACTCTCTGGCAAGTCGTGACAACGGACACTGCTCCACTCCCCGCAACAGGCTCTACGTGGCAGGCCACGGTGATAGCCATGACTCCACTCCACTACTCTTCATAACAAACTCCTCCTGGCCCCGAACGGCCCACTACCAGGCGGTTACAAACATCGCTATCAGTCTGTTGCACCCTCCACCTATAAAAAGGAGACTCCAGATACATTATTTTCTAAGCTCTAATTTCTATCTCGAAACTCTACTAAAATTTTCATTCGAGCACTCCATTCTTGTTGAAACAGAGAACTGACTTGAGCATCGGAGGGTCTTGCCGGAGCACCCCCAACTCCGGTTTAGACTTTCTTTGCAGGTCCCGGTAGCGACCGCGACTCCCTCGACTCCAGCTTCTCCAACGCCGATGGATTTTTGCACCAACAGGATTGGCGCTAGAGGAAGGGCTGTGTCTTCGCAGTACCCTTGTTCTTAAAGGAGCGCTCAATGGGACCGCCTCCGGTCATCTTCTCCGACATCCTCTTCTCCTTCCTCTACTAGATCTTCGCCCGATGCCTCCCCGCAAAGCATCTACTCGGTGATCCATGACCTCTGCGGTCAGATCTCAGGCTCCGACCTCACCTCCAGTTTCCCAGGTTCCTCCTCCTCCTCCGGCAATGGCGGTTGGCGTGGAGCAATTCGACCTACTGGTTCAGCAGGTCAGAGGCCTCACTGAAGGGGTGCAGGCCATGCAGTAGCAGCAACAGCCGCAGGCGTCAGTTCGACCGGAGAGAACGTCGTCGGAACTCCAAAATCTGGTGGTAGGATGGGCCACTTGGGCCAGTCGCCCCATCTTTCTCGAAAAGATGAATCCGAGGGTGGAGAGCCCTCAGTCAGATCACGATTCTACTCCTGAAAGATCTCTACCTCCATTCTGCCAGAAGACCCTTGAGACTCACAGTCGAGAGGATTTCTTGGATCGAAGGCTCCAGGAGATGAACCGACGGATCGAAGAACTCCGCCACGCTCCCCCCGCTTATGGTGAGGATATTTGTACGGACCCTCCCTTCTCTCAAATGATCATGCAGGAATCGATCCCGCCAAACTTCAAGCTCCCTCAATTTGAAAGCTACGATGGGACTTCGGACCCAGTTGACCACCTGGAGGCCTTCCGGACAATGATGCTACTCCATGGCGCGCCAGACACCATCCTGTGCCGAGCTTTCCCATCCACCTTGAAGGGAGCAGCGAGAAACTGGTACTCGGTGCTGAAGTCGGGTACCATCTTTTCCTTTGATCAGATGAGCCACCAGTTTACGGCTCATTTTGTTAGCAGCCAGCATCCCTAGAGGGGTTCAGAGTCCCTCATCAACATCAAGCAAAGGGAGGGGGAGTCCATTTGGGCTTACATCAACCATTTCAATGTCGCCGCATTGGAGGTTCGGAACTTGGACCAATCGGTCGAGATGGCCGCTCTGAAAGGCGGCCTTCAAAAAAATGACCTTCTATTCTCCCTAGAAAGGAAGTACCTCAAGAATTTTGCTGATTTGCTGGCTCGAGCTGAAGGATACGCCCGAGCAGAAGAAGCCTTCAAGATGAAGGATGAGGAGACCGGAGAGAGCGGTAGGCGGGAGACTCGAGTAAGCCCACAGTCGAAAAAAGGCCGAGAGAAGCTCGGCCATATTCTCAAACTCCTCCTGGGTACAAGCACGCCCAGACTCCTCCCCAAGCATGCAGGCAGAGAAGTCCGGAGCGCAGGGTTCGACGGGGCTCTCCCCCAGGAAGATTCTGTAGCTACGCCCCCCTCAACGCATCGAAAACCCGATGCTGATGGAAGTCAGAGAGCAGCTCCCAAGGCCAGAAAGGATGCACACACACCCCGGGAAGCACAATCCTAACAAGTTCTGCCTCTACCATCGTGACCACGGCCACGACACAGAAGAATGCATTCAACTCCGAGACAAGATTGAGGAGCTCATCAGATGAGGTCGGCTCGACAAGTTCATTCGACGCTGGCCTGAGGGTAGAGAGGATCGGCCAAGGGCCCTGCCGCAACCTGAGCCGTCGAGGAGGGAAGAGCAGCTTGGAGATCGGCCTCCAATTGGGATCATCAACTCCATCTCTGGAGGACCTTGACGGGGAGCAGACCTTCTACAGCCCTGAGATTTGAAAAACCTATAAATGTATTACGAACGACTTCGCTTTAAATCAAGATTCCTTTCAGATTTGCACATCTTTCCCTTTTGGCATGGATAACCCCTTCAGACAACGAAAACGACACCTAATATGGGCAAAATCGAAAGTCTGGTTATTTTAAGATCGGACGGGGGGAGAGGCCCTACAACGTCCTTATGTGCCCCAACAGCCATGTCAGGGATAGGAGGGGAACCTCGCCCTAACATGAGCAAGGTCGAAGGTCCGATTATTTTTAGACCGGATGGGGGGAGAGGCCCTACAACGGCTTATGTGCCCCCACAGCTATGTTAGGGACAGGAGGAGAACCTCGTCCTAACATGAGCAAGGTCGAAGGCCCGATTATTTTTAGACCGGATGGAGGGAGAGGCCCTACAACGCCCTTATGTGCCCCCACAGCCATGTTAGGGACAGGAGGAAAACCTCGCCCCTAACTTGAGCAAGGTCGAAGGCCCAGTTATTTTTAGACCGGATGGGGGGAGAGGCCCTACAATGCCCTTATGTGCCCCCACATCCATGTTAGGGACAGGAGGAGAACCTCGCCTAACATGAGCAAGGTCGAAGGTCCGATTATTTTTAGACCGGATGGGGAGAGGCCCTACAGCGCCCATATGCACCCCCACAGCTCTGTTAGGGACAGGAGGAGAACCTCGCCCTAACATGAGCAAAGTCGAAGGCCCGGTTACTCTTAGATCGGATGGGGAGAGAGGCCCTACAATGCCCATATGTGCCCCCACAGCCCTGTTAGGAACAGGGAAAGAACCACGTCCTAACCTGAGCTGAAATTGATTACATCAGAAATAGGGGAAGGACCTCGTCCTGACACCAATTAAGGTCTGGTCATTCAAGACCAGATAAGAAAAAGGAAACCTTCTTAGTGGCCCTTCCGTGCTCCCGCGACCCCACTAAGAGCAGAGGGAAAACCCTCACTCGAGAAAAGAAAAAGAAAAAGGGGAGGGGGGTTAAAAAGGAAAGCGACGAACTGCATCAGCGACAAATGGAAAATAAATTACATCAAAGATATAAGGAGCCTCGTCTCAGTGAGGATTGGGATTCTTATCAAAATCTCTGGTCTCCAAGAGAGCTCTCAACACAGGCCAAGGATAAGACGGCTTCCTCGGGGCGACGAGAAGCTCAGACCTCCGAGCTCGAACTCTGAAAGGAGGCATCAAACTCGAATGGTCCCAGACAAATCTGTGGCCATAAATAAAAGGATGGGTCAATGCGACGATGATCGGGTACCTCCGAACGGCATCGATATCAAGCAAGGCAAAAGCTGAAAGAAGCTCGGCAAACAACAATTCAACACGTGAGTAAAAGAGGTAACGAAAAATTTTCTTCTCATGTCATTAACTAAGTATGCATTACAGAGCCCTTGAGGCTGAAGAAGAAAGATGACAAGAAAAGCAAGCCGACGTGGCGATGACTAGGAACCTCCAGACAACATCGGCATCGAACGGGACAAAAAATGAAAGAAGTCCGATGGACAACAATTCAACATGACGTGCGGGCAAGGTAACAAAGATCTTCTTTTCATTTCGTTAGCAAAGTATGCGTTACAGAGCCCAGAAGGCCAAGAAAAAAAAAAAACAAACAAACGGCAAAAGAAGACACATAGAAGGATGAAAGGCAAAAAGAGCCCTAAGGGGGCCCAGCTTCTTCCGACTTCGAACTTTCAGCTTCGACCCTCATCAAGGAGTGTCTTAAGCTCTCGACTTCTTCTTCCAATTTTTTCTCCCTCATTAGCATCTCCATATACCTCCGATGAAATCGTTGGCTTTCGTTCTCCATCTCTCGGAGCCTCTTTCTTAGGACCTCAGATTCTGCCTACGCGTCCTTGATTGCCTGCTACTCGTCTACCAGCTGGATCTTCAACTGCAGCAGCTCGGCCTTCCCCTCCCCAAGGGCGACAGATAGCTCTTCTATGGTTCCTCTCAGGGATTGGAGTTCGTCGGGATCCCGAACAGGAGCAAACTGTGCTCCTTCAGATAACTACCTTTGAAGGCGGGCACCAACAGGACTTTCAGGCAGAATGAAACTCCTGGAGGTGGAAAGGCGGGTTTAAATAGACCCTGAGATCCGGTGCTATAATGATCGCGGATCTCCCCAGGCCGACCCATGTTCGCCACGTGTCTCACTCGCCACAGCAGGCGGCTAAAAGCAGCTGACAGCTGACAAAGCCATTACTGCACCTTACCTGGGACAACGCTCCAGTGAGAATTTCGAAAGGTCTCTTCGGATCGCCCCGATTTGAAAAGACTCCAGCACGGGCGCATTAAATGCCTGGATTTTTTAGGGCGGTCGTGCACAGGATTCAAGGGGACAACTTCAGCTGTAAAAATTTCTTGTACTTCTTTCATTCAAAACTCGAACTCGAAAGTAGGGGGACTAGTGTTGGGTATAAAATACCCCCCAACCGAAGTTCGTGTCAGGAGTGACCCTCTAGGGATTCTACCGACGTCCGACCTTCGGCGACATCTTTTCGAACCTCTCCGACGGTCGAGCCTCCGCAACGTTTCGAGTTCTGCAAATGGATAAACCCCCACCAGTGTCGACCGGATTCTCCACGACGGACGGACTCCATCCAAGTTTCTACGGTGGTCGACCACCTTCTAGACTTCGTCCGAGCTCTTACGGGAGTCAGACTTCTTCCCCGAACAGGTAGACTTCATCCAAGCTCCTACGGGAGCCGGACTTCTTCCCCGAACTCTGGCTGCAGGTAGCCTTCGTTCGGGCTCCTACGGAAGCCAGACTTCCGCCCTGAACTCCTGTTGCAGGTAGATCTCATCCGAACTCCTACAAGGGCCGGACTCTGAGCTTCTACTGCAAGCTTTCTACTCCGAGCTTCTACTGCAAGCGATCTACTCCGAGCTTCTACTGCAAGCGATCTACTCCAAGCTTCTACTGCAGGCTTTGGTCGAGCTTCCTCGACAAATGATCCCCATCCGAGCTTCTACGGAGATCGGACTTTGACCGAACTTCTATAGCGGACAGATTCCGGACGAACTCCTACAACACATGGACTCCAGCAGTCGGACCCCTCCAGCGGATAAACCTCTCCAGCGCCATCCGACATCCACTGTCGGTCGATCCTCTGTCAAATTCTGCGTGAAACCGAACTTCATCTACGGAAAGCCTCTGACCGAGCTCCTACAGCAAATGGCCCTCGCCTGCAGTATTAACGCCCAAGGCACCCAACGGTAGAAGGCTCGCCAGCAACATCCGAGCTCCTCTCAGATGGATAGCTACCTCTCTCCGCCAAACACCTCAACTGAGCTTTGGCCGACAGGCCTGGACTCCCTAGCAGGCCACAGTAATGGCCACAATTCTGCTCCACTTCCTGCGATGGATTCTGCGTGGCTCCACCACTCTCTGGCAAGTCATGACAGTAGACACTGCTTCACTCCCCGCAATAGGCTCCACGTGGCAGGCCACGGTGATAGCCACGACTCCACTCCACTACTCTTCATAACAAACTCCTCCTGACCTCGAACGGCCCACTACCAGGCGGTTACAAATGTCGCTATCAGTCTGTTGCATCCTCCACCTATAAAAAGGGGACCCAGATATGTTATTCTCTAAACTCTAATTTCTATCTCGAAACTCTGCTAAAATTTTTATTCGAGCACTCCATTCTTGTTGAAGCAGAGAACTGACTTGAGCATTGGAGGGTCTTGCCGGAGCACCCCCAACTCCGGTTTAGACTTTTTTTGCAGGTCCCGACGGCGACTGCGACTCCCTCAACTCCAGCTTCCCCGACACTGACGGATTTTTGCACCAACAGTATTGATTATGATGAGATGTTTTCTTCTGTGGCAATGCTCAAGTCCATTCAGATTATGCTCGTAATAACAGCACATCTGGACTATGAAATCTGGCAAATGGATATAAAAATAACCTTCTAAAATGGAGAGCTGGAAGAAGAAGTGTATATGATACAATTTGAAGGTTTTATATCTACAGATGAGTCAAAGGTGTGCAAGCTTTAGAGGTCCATTTATGGACTTAAGCAGGCATCTCGAAGTTGGAACATGCATTTTGATAAAGTGATCGGAACGTATGGCTTCATTAAGAATGGAGAGAAACCCTACATATACGAGTGGCTTAATAACTCAATAATAGTATTTCTTGTTTTGTATGTCGATGATATTCTCTTAATCAAAAATGAACCCTACATTATAAGGAATAAAAGTTTGGTTGTCGTCATAATTCTCCATGAAGGACTTGAGAAAAGCATCCTTCATACTTAGGATGAAGATCTATAGAGATAGATCTAAAAGGTTACTTAGATTATCTCAGTTGACATACATTGATATTATGCTGAAAAGATTTAACATGGAGAATTTCAAGAAAGGCTATCTTCCGATAGGTCAAGAAATTTTTTTCTTGAAGAGTGATTGTCTGACAACTCTTCAAGAGAGAGAGCATATGAGTAGAATTCCATATGCTTCGGTAGTGGGATCTATTATGTATGCCATGACATGTACATGACTGGATGTGGCATACCTACTAGAGGTAGTGAGTAGATACCGGTCTGATCTAGGTGAGAACCACCGGAAGGTCGTAAAGACCATCTTTAAGTATTTAAGAAATACTAAGGATCAGTGACTTTTCTATGGAGAATCCAACTTAAAACTTGTAGAGTTTATAGACTCCAGTTTTCAATCAGATTATAACGACAGTAAGAGCATGTCGAGATATATTTATACCCTGAATGATAGAGCTGTGGGAAAAATTCAGTGTAGGGGCAAAATGGTAATTTTAAAACTTTTCCAAAATTATGATTTTATAGTGGAAAAATATTAATTAATCTAATTAATTAACATGAATTTACCCTACACTAGGATCTAAATATGATATATAGCATGCATTCATTTAAATTTAAATTTCAAATTCAAACAGTAAATACTTTACTGTAATGTATTCAGAACACAATAGCTTTGTGCGGGTAGTAGATTGCCACAATCTGATCACCGTCGGAAGAGTCTGATCATCGTGACACAGCCACACGGTGTGTCTGGCCTCTACGGATCATCCACATGAAGCTCCTGGTCTGATCGACTCCTCACGAGTGCTAGCTCATTATAGAGCCCTTTTGACGGTCGATGCTGATCGAACTCCTTCGATCGATGACTGTCGATTCTTTGGATGCTCTGGATCATCAACAGACATGCTTGAGAAGATGTTGAAGATCTCCTTAAAATTTTGTGAGCTCACGACACTCGTAGCTCACTTTCTCACTTCCCAAACCCCAGGCTAAAACTCTAGGGAACTCACTGGAAACCTTGCACCCACTTTTCTTTTTTTTCTTTCTTTTTCTCTTGGAAGGATATGGACTTACTTCTCACGCACAAGACTTCTCACGTCCCAAAATTTTTTTCCAAAAATCTTCTTCTTACATGCCCCACTCTTCTCCTCCTTTTATAACCACGTCAAATGTCTTATCCAAAAGAAAAGATAAAGATGAGTAATTGCACATTTGAATTCAAATCAAAATTTGAATTCAAATGGACACCAACTCATCCCTTATCCACTAAAGGCATGAGGCATGGCTTAAATTATGCATGGAGTGATTTCATGAGAAATATTTTTCTCATGTAATAAATGGGGCGTAAAAAAAGGAATAAGGTGCAAAGATTGATTGCCCATTCAAATTCAAACTTTATTTTGAATTTGAATGGCCAACCAATCATCCTTATCCATTCATATGGCACATTAAAGTGGGGCATGGAGAGGGCTTGATGTGAGAAAATAATTCATGAGAAGTTCCTTCTCATGAATTCAAATGGGTGCAATGGAAGTGAGGTGGCGCATGGAGATTGGGTCAAGGTGGTTTAATTATTTAAACCAACCTAATTGAACCAAATAATTTAGGTCCAATCAGACTAATTTAAACCCAACTTAATTAGGCTTAATTAGGCTCAATAAAATTTTAATCAAATCAAAATTGACTAAGCCCAACCCCTGATCAAATCAGGGACCAAACCATCTCGATGATTAGGTCAACTCTTAACCTAATCGGGTCAAACCCAACTGAATCCAATTCAATTGGACTTGATCCAAAAATAATTACTCAATCAAATTGAGTTAATTAGTGATCAAATCACTAATTAAACCTCTCATAAATACTAAATCCAAATCCGATGGGCAATCGGGCATCAGAATTCATCGATATGTAACCATGATCGAAAAGTCCCAACCAGTGGGACTCATGACCCCGATACCCATAATGTGTGGAACTCATGATTAGAGAATCCTGATTCTCGATCACTGAGTCCCAAACATGTAGGATTCTACACCAGCCATCAGATCAGATAGGAACCTCTAATGTGTGTGACCCTGCAGGTTCGAACCTAAGCTGATAGCACAGGAACCAATTCCTGTACTAATCGAAGTGACCATCTAGCAATGGTACCCGACATTCGGATAGGTCGAAGAGTCACAATCGCAACACTCAAAATTTATATGAATATGGTTACTGTATAATTCATCCTTTTGACCCCTATGTTTAGGATGACTCAGGGTTAAACTGTCAACCCTGATCAGATCATCCGAATCGTGCTCAACTCAAACAGTCCTGTGATTCCTCACAAGGACTACCCTGGCCAAGATTTTGCTAAATTGAAACACGACTGTACACAGCTCCTAAACTGGAGTGATCAATCCCATCTTGACACACGCACCAACATGTCAAGTACTTGACTACACCCAGCAGCCTTCTGTCACTGAATTAGAAATTCAGGTAGTCTAGTGCCTAAGTGCAGTGAGTTGCTTGCAAGTCACCGTGGCGGTCTCAGATCGGAGGAATATTTATACCGATATTCCATCGGAGCAAATCTTGACAGTAGAAATAGCTTCGAAGTTAGTCACATTCAGTGCAGATGTACCCTTATATCTCACCTGTATGCCATACCAGTGTCTTCACACTCATTGGTTAAGAGGACAACCTACCTATATGGCACACAACGATCTATGCTTGATAAATGTTATCATCCTTGGTAACAATGTATCATTTGGTCGTGAACAGATTTAAGGACTAAATGACAAATCCTCCTTTATCGAGTCTAAATATGTTGGAGTATGATCCTGGCTCCTCCCACGACCTTGGGTGTAGCAGAACCAGCAACGAACAGATCTGGAGTCTTCTGGACACGATCGAAGGCCCTTGACAAAATCAGCCTGGTTGTTGTCTTCTTCGTCAGCCTTTCGTTCCAGATGAAGAATGCCTCTGAAATCACCTCTAAAAAATCTAAGATCTAGTACCCAACTAGATCAGGCCTGGACTAAGGTCTTCCAATTCATAGATCTCAAATCAGAGCATTCTAGATAGGGAAGAAGGTAGATGGAGATAGACCTTGCAGATCTGTCCTACTGCAGCCTTTCCTGTAGATCTGTTGATGGAGATCTCACCTGCTCCTCAAACAACCTCAGATCAACTTTAGATCTGACAGAGACTTGTACCAACCTCTTCTCAAGAGATTTCAGGTCCTAGACCTGGTGTTTGGGTGATTGCAAGAGAGGGAGAAGAGAGAGAGTCGGCGGCTGTAAGGGGAAGGGGCTAGCACCTCCTTGCTTTTCCTGCCTTTTCGGGACCTGGCGGCAAGAAACCCTAGGGTTTCTTGCTCCTAAGGTATGGAGTATGGCTGGAGAGAGAGGGAGAAGAGAGAGAGAGACTTGGGAGAAAGAGTCTTGTATTTTCTTGATTTTTTCAAACCTATACACAGTACATGTATATATAAACACAGGGTCAAGTGACCCAAACCCAAAACTCCCTTGACCAACTCTATGGGAGATTAGGTTAACCCAAACCCATGTACACCCATGACTTGACCTAATCTCACCTATCCTAGGTCCAGACCTGGTCTATACAGAGTTGGTCCCTTGAGGCCCACATAACCTAGACCTCAAGAACCCGAAAGGCCCACAGCCTTTCAACCTAGGGCCCAACTAGCCCTAGAGCCTCCATGAAGCCCTCATGAATGATGGACCTTGGCCTTAGCCTTGGTCCCCTGGGCTTTGGGCACACCACCTGGATCACAACAATCTCCACCTTGGTGTCCTAAGGCCTCAACCAGCTCCACTCTGTCCATCAGCCGAATCAGCTCAACACATCTCTGAAAGCTGTCCCGTGGAAGTACCTTTGTAAGTGCATCAGCTGGGTTCTCCTTGGTGTGTACCTTTACAGCTCTACCTCGCCATCCTCCACAAGCTCCCTGATCTGATGATACCGAATGTCGATGTGCTTTGTCCTTGCATGATAGACTGAGTTTTGTGCTAATAAAAGTGCACTCTGGCTGTCACAGTGCACTCTAATGGCCTCCTGAGTAAGGCCCATCTCCATCAACAAACCCTTCAGCCAAATTACCTCCTTAACTGCTTCTGTCAGCACGATGTACTCTACCTCTGTAGTGGATAGGGCTGTGATAGGCTGCAGAATCGATCTCCAAGAAATAGGACCTCCATACAGGCTAAAGATGAAGCCTGTCATAGACCTCTGGGTATCCACATCTCCACCGAAGTCTGCATCTACATAACCGTCAATCAGCCCCTGAGTCTCCTGGATATGTTAGAGTATCCCACTGTACCTTCTCGCTGTCCGTAGCAGATGCCAACTCCAACTGAACCCGTCAGGTATCTGAATATCCACTTCAGAGCTCTCCAGTGCTCCCTGTCAAGCTGCGCCATGAACCTGCTAACCTGACTCACTGCATGAGCGATGTCTGGCCTACAATAGACCATCGCATACATCAAGCTCCCAACTCCTGAAGCATAAGGAACCTTCTCCATCTCCTGAGCATCCACCTCAGTCTGTGGCGCCATGATCTTCGAGAGTCTGAAGTGACTGGCAAGTGGCAGCTCCACCGGCTTTGCTCCCTTCATCCCGAACCTCTCTAAGACCTTCTGTATGTAGCCCCCCTGAGATAGATGCAGTACCCTTCTGGCTCGGTCTCTGAAAATCTCCATGCCTAGGATCTTCCTTGCAGGGCCCAAATCCTTCATCTCAAACTTCCGAGATAAGGATGCCTTCAGATCCTGCACAACCTTCCTACTCTTGCATGCTATAAGCATGTCATCCACATACAAGAGTAGGAACACCCTAGAACCATCCTCAAGAGATTGAACATAAACACAGGGATCAAACTCGCACCTAGAAAGTCCAATGCTGTGCACATAGGAGTTGAACCGCTTGTACCATTGCCTCGGCGATTGCTTCAGCCCGTACAGCGACTTCTGCAACAAACAAACCTTTCCCTCTGATCCTGGATCCCTAAAACGGGTGGCTGCTCCATGTAAATCCTCTCCTCTAAATGCCCATGGAGGAACGCCGTCTTGACATCCATCTGCTCCAGCTCTAAATCCTGAGCTACTACAATGCTCAGCAACACTCTGATGGAAGTATGTATGACGACGAGAGAGAAGACCTCGCTGAAGTCGATGCCTTCTTTCTGGGAGTATCCCTTGGCCACTAACCTCGCCTTGAATCTGATACCTCCCTACTCTGAAGACCCTTCCTTACGACTATAGACCCATTTGCAGCCAATGGGCCTTTTCCCCTATGGCAACTACACCAATCGCCACGTCTGGTTCTTGTGGAGAGACAGCAACTCCTCAGATATCGTCTGGACCCACCGCTCTCTGTCCTGGCTCTCAATAGCCTCCTAATATGTATATGGGTCTCCATTCACTGTCACCAGGGCATATGATAGCGTCTCCTTGAAGCCATATCGGTCTGGTTGCCTGATGGTCCTCTTGGGCTTGTGTAGGGTAACACCGATATCAGACCTCGATCCAGCTCGCTCTTGCTGGACCTCTCCGCCTCGATCATCCATCCGAGTCCTCTCCACCTGTGGAGACACCTTAGGTAGGTGCTCCACCTGAATGTCATATCCTCCAGTAGTACCTGCAAGAGGCAAAATCAAAGAGGTTAGCTGTCCAGCAACGCCCAGCTGGACCTCCTCCTGCTCCTGCTGCTCCTCCATGCCTGCTTGCCTTTGTAGGACTGACTCCTTATCAAAAGTCACATCCCAACTAATGATGACCTTCTTTTTCAAGGGATCCCACAACCTGTATCCCTTGACTCCTCGTGGATAGCCTAAAAACACCACCTTGCGTGATCTAGCATCTAGCTTGCTCCGCTCACCAGCTCCAATGTGCACATAGACCGTGCACCCAAATACCCATAGATGGCCCAGCCCAACTATCCTTCCAGACCACACCTCCTCTGGAAGCCTGCCATCCAACCTGGTTTGAGGTGACCGATTGACCAAGTAACCTGCTGCGTCTACTGTGTCAACCCAGAACTCCTTTGGAAGCCCTGCCTGTAGCCTCATGCATCGTGCCTTTTCCAGAAGTGTTCTGTTCATTCTCTCGGCCACCCCATTCTGCTATGGAATCCCCTTAACTGAGAAGTGTCTCCTGATCCCACACTCCTCACAGTAGTCCTGAAACTCTCTGCTAGTGTACTTCCCGCCATTGTCTGACCTCAGACACTTCACGCTCCTCCCCTGCTCCTTCTCCACCTCAGCTCTCCAGATTTTGAACTTGATAAAGACCTCAGACTTCTCTCTCATGAAGTAAATTCAGAGTTTCCTTGAGAAATCATCAATCAGGGTCATGAAGTATCTGGCCCCATTCCTAGCTGAAACTGGGGCTGGTCCCCACACATCCATGTGTACTAACTCCAGAGGGGCTGCACTGTAGGTTGTACTGATGTTGAACTGAACTCTCCTCTGCTTTTCCATCTGGCAAGGCTCACAGATCTCCCCTGTAGCACCATCCTCCAGATCAGAGATGAGTCCTCTCCTACTCAACTCCCTCAGCCCCTTGTCATCCATGTGGCCTAGGAGATAGTGCCACATCCTGTAAGCCCCCTGCTGGTCCTGTGCTGCAACTGCTGCATCAGACTCTCCGGTCACCATAGATCCCTCCATGCGATAGAGGTTATTGTCCAACCTCCTGCCTCTCATCACTACCATAGCTCCATTGGAGATGTTCAGGACTCTGCTTCTAGCCCTACTGCTGAAGCTGTATCCACGCGCTCCAAGTAGCCTAGTGACACCAGATTCTTTTCCAGCTCTGGGATGTGCTTTACATTTGTCAATGTCCGCACAATCCCATCAAACATCCTCACCCTGACTGTCCCTATCCCAGCCACCTTGCAAAGATGATTGTCGCCTAGAGTCATTGATCCCTCATCTATCTTGGTGTATGTCGCAAACCAAGACCTATGTGGTGTGTAGTGATGTGAGCACGCAGAGTCTAGTGTCCACTCCTCTGTGTGATGCCTGTGACCATCTGATACCACAAGTAGATCATCCTCCACCTGCTGCCCAGCAACTGCACTCACTGATTCTAAGCCACTTCTTTCTCCCTTCTTGCTCTTCCATAGTGGACATTCTTGCTTGAAGTGCCCGAACTCGTTGCACTTGAAGCATTTCATCTCTTTCTTTCCCTTCCTGGACTTGGACCACCCCCTGGACTTGCTTCTACCTCTGCCTCTACCTGTCCTCTCCCCTACTGCCAAACCCTCCTGGAGAGCCCGATCTCTGGTCAACTTTTCTCTTTGCTCATTAGACCTCAGCACTGAGACCATGTCCTCATATTCCAGAGTCTCCTTGCCGTAGAGCAGTGTAGTCACCAAAGAGTCATATGATCCTGGCAGTGAACACAAAAGCAACAGGGACTTGTCCTCCTCATCCAGCTTCACCCCGATATTCATCAACTCCGTGCACAATTGGTTGAACCTCTGAATGTGGCCAATCACATCAGATCCCTCCTGCATCCGAAGACTGTACAACCTCTTCTTCAGCATTAACTTGTTACACATATTCTTCCCCATATACATGGTGTGCAACTTCGACCAAAGGCCCTTCGGGGTCTTTTCTTCCAGCACCGAATACAATGCCGCATCCACCAAACATTCTTTGATCACCAAGCATGCTTTCTTCTCCAACGATGCCCACTGTCTATCTGTCATTCCCTCATGCTTCTCATCCAAAGCCTGATCCAGATCTGCTTGCACCAGAAGATCCTCCATCCGGATTTTTCATATGGAAAAATTTCTCTTGCCATCAAACTTTTCAAAATCGACCTTCATATTGCTGCCCATGACTGGATCCAAGCCAAACAACCAATATAAAATCAAGAAGTGTAGAATATACCTTGATGGTACCTTGCTGAAAATTTTCAGCACTTGGGATCTTCAACTTCTCGTGCTTGGAACTGCTTTCTCACCAATGTGGCTCTGATACCAACTATTGGAGCATAATCTCGGCTCCTCCCATAGACCTTGGGTGCAGCAGAACCAGCAACAAACAGATCTGGAGTCTTCTGGACACGATCGAAGGCCCTTGACAAAATCAGCCTGGTTGCTATCTTCTTCATCAGCCTTTCGTTCCAGATGAAGAATGCCTCTGAAATCACCTCTAAAAAATCCAAGATCTGGTACCCAACTAGATCAGGCCTGGACCGAGGTCTTCCAAGTTATAGATCTTAAATTAGGATATTCTAGATAGGGAAGAAGGTAGATGAAGATAGACCTTGCAGATCTATCCTGCTGCAGCCTTTCCTGTAGATCTGTTGATGGAGATCTCACCCGCACCTCAAACGACCTCAGATCAACTCCAGATCTGACAGGGACTTGTAGCAACCTCTTCTCAAGAGATTTCAGATCCTGGACCTCATGTTTGGATGACTGCAAGAGAGGGAGAAGAGAAGAGTCGGCGGCTGCAAGGGAAAAGGGGCTAGCACCTCCTTGCTTTTCCTACCTTTTTAGGACCTGGCGGCAAGAAACCCTAGGGTTTCTTGCTCCTGGGGTGTAGAGTATGGTTGGAGAGAGAGGGACAAGAGAGAGAGAGACTTGGGAGAAAGAGTCTTGTATTTCTTTGGTTTTCTCAAACCTATACACAGTACATATATATATAAACACAGGGTCAAGTGACCCAAACCCAAAACTCCCTTGACCAACTCTATGGGAGATTAGGTTAACCCAAGCCCATATACACTCATGACTTGACCTAATCTCACCTATCTTGAGCCCAGACCTGGCCCATACAGAGTTGGTCCCTTGAGGCCCACATAACCTAGACCTCAAGAATCCGAAAGGCCCACAGCCTTTCAACCTAGGGCCCAACTAGCCCTAGAGCCTCCATGAAGCCCTCATGAATGATGGACCTTGGCCTTAGCCTTGGTCCCCTGGGCCTTGGGCACACCACCTGGATCACAACAAAATAGTCCTAAGGACTTCACCACAACATAGGAGTTCTTTATAAGATGAAATATTTTGTGATAAAAAATGCCAAAATAATTTTTATTAATTCATAATTCATACACATATACAAAAATGAGCACAACCATCAACAGGCTGACGATTGACTTTGAGATCTATTCCCAACAATCTCTCACTTGGCCTAAAGCCAATCGGTGTAGTATCTAATACCCATCTTCGACTTGTAGTTGTCGAACTCCTTCACGCAATGGCTTTAATGAATGGGTCGGCCAGGTTCTCCTTCCCATCGATCTTCTGAAGATCGACGTCACCTCGATCCATAATTTTTCGAATGAGATGGTAGCAACGCAGAATATGCTTCATCCGTTGGTGTGCCTTTGGTTCCTTCGCCTGAGCAATGGCTCTAGAGCTGTCACAGTAGAGCAAAACTGGACCAACAAGAGAGGGTGCTACTCCAGCTCGGTGATGAATTTCTTCAGCCACACCGCTTCTTTGACAGCATCTGATGCAGTGACATACTCCACCTCGCAAACTGAATCAGCCACTGTGTGCTGCTTGGAACTTTTCTAGCAGATAGCCCCACCATTAAGGGTAAAAATAAATCCCGACATACTTTTGCTGTCATCATGATTAGACTAGAAACTAGAGTCTGTAAATCCTATAAGTCTCAAGTTCGATTCACCATAAACAAGCCACTGGTCCTTAGTATTTTTTAAATACTTCAGGATGTTTTAACAACCTTCCAGTGATTCTCCCCTGGATCAGATTGGTATCTACTCACTACCCCTAGTGAGTATGCCATATCTGGTCGTGTACATGTCATGGCATACATGATAGATCTCACTGTCGAAGCATATGGAATTCTACTCATACGCTCTCTCTCTTGAGGTATTGTCGAACAATCCCTCTTCGAGAGAGAAATTCTATGGCCTATCGAAAGATAGCCTTTCTTGGAATTCTCTATGCTGAACCTCTTCAGCATAGTATCAATATACGTGGACTGAGATAAATCAAGCAACCTTTTAGATCTATCCCTATAGATCCTCATCCCTAGGATGTAGGAAGCTTCTCCCAGATCTTTCATGGAGAACTGTGATGACAGCCAATTCTTTATTCCCTGTAATGCAGGGGCATCATTCCCGATTAAGAGAATGTCATCCACATACAATACAAGAAATATCACTACTGGACCATTAGCTCACTTATAAATGCAGGACTCTTCTCCATTCTTAACGAAGTCATACGTCTTGATCGTCTTATCAAAATGTATGTTCCAACTTCGTGATGCCTGCTTAAGTCCATAAATGGACCTCTGTAGCCTGCACACCTTAGACTCATCTGTGGACGTCAATCCTTCAGGTTGTATCATATACACCTCTTCGTCCAGCTCTCCATTTAGGAAAGCTGTCTTCACATCCATCTGCCAGATTTCATAGTCCAGATGGACAGTTATCGCAAGCATAATCTGAATGGATTTGAGCATTGCCACAGAAGAAAACTTCTCGTCATAGTCTATACCATAATCTTGACGATATCCCTTGGCAACCAGATGGGCTTTATAGGTTTTCACCTTTCCGTCTATGCCCCTCTTCCTTTTGAAGACCCACTTAACCCTATGAATTTTACTCCTTTGGGTGGGTCAACCAATGTCCACACATCGTTGACCTTCATGGACTCCATTTTGGATTTCATGGCCTCTAGCCATTTCTTAGAGTCAGGTCTCTGCATTGCATCCATGTAGGTGATCGGATCCTCATCGTTTTCATCAAGTTCGATAGGATCGTCATCCCGGATCAAGAAACCATAGTATCTGTCCGGTTGACGTGGTACTCTACCAAATCGCCTTAAGGGTGCTTGAACAATGGGCTCCGAATCTGATCTAATCAAATTCGATTCAGGTTCAGCAACTTGTGTCAATTTTTTCACCTGTCGAACTTCATCAAGTTCGACCTTAGAGGCAACAGTCCCTTCACCAAGGAACTTCTTTTTCAAAAAGATTGCCTTAAGGCTGACAAACACTTTTTGCTCATCAGCTAGGTAGAAGTAATGCCCTTTGGTCTCTTTTGGGTACCCTATAAAATTACACTTGTCAGACCTAGGTCCAAGCTTGTCCGTAATTAAATGTTTAACATAAGTCGGACACCCCCAAACCCTAAGGTGCGAGAGTACTGGCTTACATCCTATCCATATATTATATGATATTTTGGTTACAAACTTACTCGAAATTCTATTTAGAAGGTAACAAGATGATTCGAGTGCATATCCCCAGAGAGAGATTGGCAGACCAGCAAACCCCATCATGGATCGAACCATGTCCAACAAGGTCCGATTCCTCCTTTCAGATACACCATTATGCTGTGGTGTTCTAGGAGGAGTCCATTGAGAGAGAATCCCATTCTCCCCAAGATATGTCAGAAACTCATTGAAAAGGTATTCACCTCCTCGATCAGATCGAAGAGTTTTAATATACTTTTCAGTTTTTTTTCTACCTCATTTCGAAATAGTTTGAACATTTCAAATGACTCAAACTTATGCTTCATTAAATAGACATACCCATTGTTAGATGTGTGCCCTAGATGCCAGATCGGCTGACACATTCCTGTACAAATCTAAGGACAAAATTATAATTTTGACTATAAATGAATAAAAGGGTTATTCTTCTATCATATTGTATATATTGTGTCTGTGATACATCCTTTGAGTTAGTGGAAATGTTAATTCATATTTTTAAGAGTTAAAAATTTAAGGCATGAATTTACATAACTAACTCATAAACTGCTCCTGACCATAGGATCATCACGAGGATGGTGATCGATCCGGAAGGTTGGTGTACGATCGCTTCCTTAGGGTAGATGAGTCTTGAGTCTACGATGTGGAGACACCAGAGTGAGAGTACAGGTATTCATTGAGAACGAGAGTACTGAGCATGACCACCTCGAGCAGTCATAAGGAAATCTACCTTCTCGTCAATGACTAGCTCGATGTTGCAGTTGTGTGTCTAGTTCTTTGACCTGAGGTGCATCGTCGGTTCACCTTGAGTGTGTTATAGTTTGACTACACCATAACTCGATCTCCTAGCCATCCAGAACCCTAAGGTGTATGTTGGCTGCAGCATATTCATTGTACGAACCAGATCGCATCAAGATGGGATCTATCAACCTCGATAGATGAGAGGAGTAGTCCTATGGTGATCGAAAGATCAAGTCCTTAAGCCCATGGCCATGGCAGAGTAAAATAATGAAAAAGAGTTTTTCATTGGGGTTTCACATCAGACTCGGATCGATCGATTGATTCATATGACTGATGTTGGGTTTGACGAGTTCACCTTAACCCTAATTCAGTTGGGACTCATGATAGAGGAACTCAATCACACATGTAGCTGCACCGAGAGGTTCATCTTCAGTTCTGATGGGTTGCCACCATATACTGCTAGGTGTCACTGGTGGATTTTGGGAGCAATTAGAATGATTTTGATGATCGATCATTCTAATTATCTGAATCAGAAGAGTTTTGATCCATCGAAAGGAGTTTCGATGATGTCGATGATGAGATCACGACATGTCTCATTACCATACAGAATTGAACCTAATTGGGTCACACAAACAAGGGTTAGGGTCTGGATGTCATCAATTGGCTAGCCCAATTGATTTGGATAAGATCCAATTAGGTTCAAGGAAATCATGCTAGCACTCGATTGAGCCTAACTTTCTCCTCATGTAATCTTTTCTGTCTCTACTGAGCCAAATGTGATCTGGCTCATCTAGAGAACCTTGGAAAGATTTTTCTCAGTTTAAATGAAGCTTGTCTAGCTCAAAAAGGCTTATCTTAATTCATGAGATGAATTTAAGACAACACCTGCTAATTTCTAGCATCTGCCAATTTTATTTTAGGACATCTGTCAAAAGTTGACATATGGGTCTTAAACTGAAGAGGACTTATTGGAAGATTTTTATGGAGTGTCCACATATCTAAACCTAATTAAATTGGGTGCCATAATCAGATTATGGCATGAGCCCAATTGGATTTAAGTGGGCGCCCCAAATGGATAAGAACCAAAGAGTCCCGATAAACTTGGACTCTTTGGTGCCACCTTATTTAAGCCTATCCATTGTTGGTGCCAACATAGGAGAGAGCATGGAGATTCTTATCTGATATGATCAGATGATATCACTCCACCAATCAAAATTTTTTCAAAATTTATTATAATTTTTTGATTGGTCGAATGATGTGGCACTGCGCAACATACAGGGTCTATATAAACCCTGCTACACCTAGGGTTTTGGGGCAGAATTTATTTTGTGCAAACCCCATTGACTGCCACCCCCTCCCCTCTTCTCTATATCATCCCTACTCTCCTTTCTCCCCTCTTCACGTCCAAGAAGTTGGACGTTCATCTGGCATAGGTGCAAGGTGTGGTGATGCCTGGAACAGAAGGCTGCAGGACTTCTTCGATAGGCTGCTGCTCCAACTTCAGGAAGACTTTTGAAGATCTTCCTAATCAGATTTAGATCTAATTTTTGGAGCATAGAATTGCGAGGAGAAGATGTTCCAGATCCTACCTGAGTGGATACTGGTAGAGGTCAGACGCTTGCGTGGCTACATCAGAACCTCAGGCAGTGCTGCGATCATCTACAGGGTAATTAGATTACCCTTGAGATATGTCTATGTTTCTCATACTTTTAGATTTAATTTTAAAATTAAAATATCAGATAATAAAATTAGATCTAATAGATATTAAATTTGAAATAGTGTAGGATAAAAATTTAAAATTTATTCCATCCCAGATTTGATGAAATCTGGAAGATCCTATACAAGAAAAAGACGATTTTTCCTTCACCCATACCTCGATAGGTCGTCTGTGAAGGTTATGAAGTAGAAATATCCACCTCTTGTACTTGAGCTCATGGGTCCACATACATTAGAATGTACCAGAGTCAAGAGTTCACTAGCTCGCTCACCTTTTCCAGTAAAAGGTGACTTGGTCATTTTACCAAGAAGACAGGACTCACAGGTTGGAACTGATTCACAATCACCTACTTCAAGAATTCCTTCTTGAGCCAACCTGTTTATCCTGTTCTTATTGATATGACCTAGCCTACAGTGCCAAAGGTAGACTTCTGACACATTATCTATTCTAAGCATTTACCAGAGGTTTGAACCACATTAACAGGTTGTGATAGAAAGTAAATTTCATTATTAAGTTATCCAACAAACATTATAACACCATTCAGAATGATATTGCAAATGTTTCTTTTATTAAAAATTGATAACTGTTCATGGCCAAAAGGCCTACAGAAATAATATTTAATAAAAAGCTTGGACAATAGTGACATTCATTCAGAATTACGTTTTGAGAATTGATTACAAGGTTCATGATTCCTAATGCTAGAACTGGAACTTTGCTTCCATCTCCAACGTTCAAGAATCTCTCACCTTCATCAAATCTCCTACTGACCTGCAGACCCTGCATCGAATTGCAAATATGATAAGGGCTTCCGGTATCCAATACCCAGGCAGTAGTATCACAAATGGAAAAGTTGCAAGGTGTTATCATATAAGTACCTTGCTTCTTCTTCGGCCTGTTCGGGTCTAGGGAGGCAATGTATAGAGGATAGTTCCTCTTCCAGTGCCCTAGCTACTTGCAAAAGAAGCACTCCGCCTGGCTCTAGTCAAACTTGCACTTCTTGGTCTGACTCTGTGCAGACGTCCCAACATGCAGCTGCACCTTCTTATTCTTCTTCTTCTTGTTCTTCTTCTTCCCTTTCTTATAGGGTCGACGACAAGAAGAAGACCCTCCCACAACATTCACCGACTCCTTATGGAGCTGGTGATCCTTCTCAAAGTTCTACAGCAATCCCAACAAGCTGTGGTAGTTCACTGCAGGCTTTGTCATCCGAAAATGAGTAAGGAAGGGGAGGAAGGACTTGGGCAATGAATTAAGGATCGCATCCTTACCAAACTGCTCGTGCAAGGGAAAGCCCAGTTTACTTAGGCACTCAATCATTTCGATCATGTACAGTACATGATCAGTGACTGAGGCTCCATCCCTTATCTGAGCATTGAAAATGGCACAACTAGTTTTGTACCTTTCAATGTCGTCAGGTGTGCCAAAGGAGTCGTTCAACATTTGAAGTATCTCCTGGGGCTGGGCATTCTCGAACCTGCGGCTGAACTCATCATTCATTGCCGCCAGCATTATGCACTGAACGGTGGTGCGGTCATTGAGCCACTTCTGATAAGTGCCTCAGACCGTCCCTCTAACATTTGGGGTTGGCTCCTCAGGTACCGGATCCGTTACTACATAAAGGATCCGCTCATGCTCAAAGACGATTTTTAATTTTTGATACCAGCTATCGAAATTAGATCCCATGAGCTTGTCATTATCTAATAATGATCGGAGGGACAGAGTAGTGGCCATAGCTGCATAAAAGAAAATCAGACCTCTATTAGTACATAAATTATAAATACTAAAGACTTGGACTTTAGTCTAAAGTTTCTCCCAGTATTTTTACGAACTCGTAGCCTCAACCTCCAATTCGAGGAATTACTTTAATTCCTTAGTGGGTACTAGAATCCACACAGACTACACACGAGCCCAACTTTGGTTGGTCAACCCATGTGCATCTATGGGTAGGTTCATAACCAGTTGTTTCTCTAAACAACTTCTAGTAATTGATTTTGCCCCAGAACCTAATCAGTAGGCTTTGGCCTCCACTGAAAAGATCTGGTTAGGTCCAACCATTAACATGATTTGATTTGGTGAATTGGACCAATAAATGATCAGGCCCGACTTTGGCGACCAACCTGATCACCATCAGAAAGACTCAAACCAAATTATCATATTATGAATGATAATTCCATTAGTCAATAAGCATCAGGCCTTTGGACCTCCAATGATTATTAAACTAATAGACTCATTATCACTCACTTAATGGGAGGCTATGACTTAGTTATCAATATAACTTAATCATTTTTAGGGACATAATAATTTTTGAGAATTTTATTAAAGGATAGATGAGAAGAAAATATCCAGCCAATTTCAATCCTCCCACTGACTTCACCAAGTCAGATTAAAAAGGATTTAATTAAAGCTGGCATTAGGAGCACCTAAATCAGTCAAACTGATTTACCTAATGACATGGGTGAGCCCTAATCACCAAGTGATCTAATCAAAATCTAATTCACCAGGTTGGCCAGGTAAGTGAGATCAGTGGTGGGGATAAGCCATTAACTCGTCAGAGTTCGAATCACTGCGAGTAGCTCCCGCTTAAAAACCACTGGTCAAACTGCCAAACTTACCTTAGACACCAACCGGTTCATTAGTTTTAATTTGATCAACTTAGTAAATAGGGTTCCACTGCGTAGCCATGAATTAAGTCCATCTTGGTCTAGTTAAAGACATGGACCCATTCAACTACAACTATTGGAGTTGAGTCTAGAGTATCCTTGACCTAATCTAATTCAACTTTTGATTAGATTTGAATAATTACTCTAATTTAGTCCATTTTTTTAAGCTAACCTTAGGTCTAACCCAATTATGGACCTAATCAATTGACCCACAAGTTTATGCAATTATCTTAGGTCTTAATTCACAATTCTAGACCTACTAGACAACACTTAATTCTTTTAATTAAGTATTTGGACTGATGGGTCAGGGTTTGGTATTTTGAAAATAATTTTCAAATTTGAAAGGTTTTATTTTTTGTTCATCAAATATGTTGACTCATTTCACAAATAGATCAGCACATTTGATAAATAGCAATCCTATTGCTAATTACATAACAGAAAATAACTCAATCAAAATAAATCATGAATATTCTTTAGATCTAATCTAACACATTCATGATAACTTTCACAATTGAACCTTTACATCTTAATTCCTTTCATTGCTTCATCTGCATGAGATATAATTACAATGGCACCCCTACCGTCATAGGAGACCCCATCGAATGGGAGGAGAGGGCCTTTAAACCCTACTTTTCTCCTATGATCGGACGGCCATGGCAACCAATCCAATTGATTACTTACTATTTGGATCAAGTATATCTAAATATACCAATTTAAAATTTAAATTTTAAATTTCAAATTTTAAATTTTGAATTTCAAATTTCAAATTTCAAATTTTAAATTTTGAATTTCAAATTTCAAATTTCAAAATTTTGAATTTCAAAATTTAAATTTTGAATTTCAAATTTGAAATTTTAACCAAATTTTAAATTTCAAATTTTGAATTTTAAATTTTTGAATTTTGAATTTCGAATTTCAAATTTCAAAATTTAAATTTTAAATTTTGAATTTCAAATTTTTGAATTTTGAATTTCGAACAACTTTCAAAATTCAAATTTTGAATTTTGAATTTCATATTTAAACTTTTAGATTACAACTTAATCTACATATGCAAATATATATATCATATCTAAGAACCCGCTCTGATACCATTTATGGGGAAAATTCAGTACAGGGGTAAAATGGTAATTTTAAAACTTTTTTAAAATTATAATTTTACAATGAAAAAATATTAATTAATATAAATTTATCCTACACTAGGATCTAAATATGATATATAGCATGCATTCATTTAAATTTAATTTTCAAATTCAAACAGTAAACAATTTACTGTAATATGTTCAGAACATAATACCTTTGTGCGGATAGTAGATTGCCGCAATCTGATCACCATTGGGAGAGTCTGATCGTTACGACATAGCCACACGGTATGTCTAGCCTCTGCAGATCATCCACACGAAGCTTCCGGTCTGATCGACTCCTCACGAGTGCTAGCTCGTTGTAGAGCCCTTTTAACAGTCGATGCTGATCGAACTCCTTCGATCGATGTCTATCGATTCTTTGGATGCTCTGAATCATCAACAGACATGCTTAAGAGGATATTGAAGATCTTCCTAAAATTTTGTGGGCTCACGACACTCGTAGTTCACTTTCTCACTTTCCGAACCCCAGGCTAAAACTCTAGGGAACTCACTAGAAACCTTGCACCCACTTTTCTTTTTTTTCTTTCTTTTTCTCTTGGAAGGATATGGACTTCCTTCTCATGCACAAGACTTCTCACACCCTAGAATTTTTTTTCAAAAATCTTCTTCTTACATGCCCCACTCTTTTCCTCCTTTTATAACCACGTCAAACATCTTATCCAAAAGAAAAGAAAAAGATGAGTAATTGCACATTTGAATTCAAATCAAAATTTGAATTCAAATGGACACCAACTCATCCCTTATCCACTAAAGGCATGAGGTATGGCTTAAATTGTGCATGGAGTGATTTCATGAGAAATCTTTTCTCATGTAATAAATGGAGCGTAAAAAAAGGGATAAGGTGCAAAGATTGATTGCCCATTCAAATTCAAACTTTATTTTGAATTTGAATGGCCAACCAATCATCCTTATCCATTCATATGGCATATTAAAGTGGGGCATGGAGAGGGCTTGGCGTGAAAAAATAATTCATGAGAAGTTCCTTCTCATGAATTCAAATGGGTGCAATGGAAGTGAGGTGGCGCATGGAGATTGGGTCAAGGTGGTTTAATTATTTAAACCAACCTAATTGAACCAAATAATTTAGGTTCAATTAGACTAATTTAAATCCAACTTAATTAGGCTTAATTAGGCTCAATAAAATCCTAATCAAATCAGGAATTGACTAAGCCCAACCCCTGATCAAATCAGGGACCAAACCATCTCGACGATTAGGTCAACTCTTAACCTAATCGGGTCAAACCCAACTAAATCCAATTCAATTAGACTTGATCCAAAAATAATTACTCAATCAAATTAAGTTAATTAGTGATCAAATCACTAATTAAATCTCTCATAAATACTGAGTCCAAATCCGATGGGCAATCGGGCATCAGAATTCATCGATATGTAACCCTGATCGAAAAGTCCCAACCAGTGGGACTCATGACCTCGGTACCCATAATGTGTGGAACTCATGATCAGAGAATCCTGATTCTCGATCACTGAGTCTCAAACATGTAGGATTCTACACCAGCCATCAGATTAGATAGGAACCTCTAATGTGTGTGATCCCGCAGGTTCGAACCTAAGCCGGTAGCACAGGAATCAATTCCTGTACTAATCAAAGTGACCATCTAGCAATGGTACCCGACGTTCGAATAGGATGAAGAGTCGCAATTGCAACACTCAGAACCTACATAAATATGGTTACTGTATAATTCATCCTTTTGACCCCTGTGTTTAGGATGACTCAGGGTTAAACTGTCAACCCTGATCAGATCATCCGAATCGTGCTCAACTCAAACAGTCCTGTGACTCCTCACAAGGACTACCCTGGCCAAGATTTTGCTAAATTAAAATACGACTGTACACAGCTCCTAAATTGGAGTGGTCAATCCCATCTTGACATACGCACCGACAAGTCAAGTACTTGACTACACCCAGCAGCCTTCCATCACTGAATTAGAAATTCAGGTAGTCCAGTGCCTAAGTACAGTGAGTTGCTTGCAAGTCACCATGGCGGTCTCAGGTCGGAGGGATATTTATACCCATATTCCATCGGAGCAAATCTTGACAGCAGAAATAGCTCTGAAGTCAGTCACGTTCAGTGCAGATGTACCCTTATATCTCACCTGTATGCCATACCAGTGTCTCCACACTCATTGGTTAAGAGGACAACCAACCTATATGGCACACAATGACCTATGCTTGATAAACATTGTCATCCTTGGTAACAATGTATCATTTGATCGCGAACAGATTTAAGGACTAAACGATAAATCCTTCTTTGTCGAGTCTAAATAGTCCTAAGGACTTCACCACAACATAGGAGTTCATTAGAAGATGAAACACTTTATGATGGAAAATACTAAAATAATTTTTACTAATTCATAATTCATGTACATATACAAAAATGAGTACAACCGTCAACAGGTTGACGATTGACTTTGGGACACTATTCCCAACAAGTGCAATGTGTTAGAAAGTTTTAAGCAGCACACTGTGGTCGACTCTACTTGCGAGGCAGAATATATCACGGCATTCAATGCTGCGAAA
Organism: Elaeis guineensis; assembly: GCF_000442705.2. Classification (NCBI taxonomy): domain Eukaryota; kingdom Viridiplantae; phylum Streptophyta; class Magnoliopsida; order Arecales; family Arecaceae; genus Elaeis; species Elaeis guineensis. Next base: position 52,136,441 of record NC_026000.2, read on the forward strand.
GAAGCTATGTGGTTATGAAAATTTATCAATGAGCTCAAAGTGGCACCCTCCCTTGATGGCCCCATCTTGTTGTACTGTGACAGCACTGGCACCATTGCTCAAGTGAAGGAATCGAAGTCACATCAACGGATCAAGTACATTCTGAATCGCTATCACCTAGTCTGAAAAATTATGGATCGAAGTGACATCAACTTTCAAAAGATCGATGAAAAGGAGAATCTGGCTGACCCACTAACTAAAGCCCTTACGGTGAAGGAGTTCGAAGATCATAAAATGAAGATGCGTATACCTTATTGGCTTTAGTATAAGTGGGAGTTGTTGAAAAATGTATCCCAAAGTCAATCATCAGCCTGTTGATGGTTGTGCTATTTGATGTAATTGTATATGAATTTATTAATAAAATATTTATTTAATAATTTTCATCATAAGCTTGTACATCTTCTATATCGAACTTCTGTGTTATGATGAAAGTTCTTAGGACTATTTTAAATTGATAAAAGAGAATTTATCATTGAGTCCTTAAATGAGTTCACGACTAAATGATATGCTATTACTAGGATAATAGACATATCAAGTGTAGGTCATTATGTGCCATATAGGTTGGTTGTCCTCTTATCCAAAGAGTGTGGAGACGCTGTATGGCATGCAGGTGAAATGTAGGAGTAAATTTCACTGAATGTGACCAACTTCGAAGCACTTTGCAGTCAAGAGTCACTCCGAAAGGATATGGATATGTGTGTCTCTCCGACCTGAGATCACCATAGTAACTTACAATCAACTCACTATGCTTTGGTGCTGGACTATCTGAATTTTTAATTTAGGATTAGATAGTTTCTGGGCACAGTCAAGTATTTGTGAAGTCAGTGTGTGAGTCAAGATAGAATTGACCACTCCAAGAGATTGGAGAGAATACTTTGTGTTTCAATTTAGTAAGACCTTGGCCAGGGCAATCCTTGTGAGGAGTCACAGGATTTATCAGGTTGAGACACATAATGGATGTACTATTAAGAGTTGACAGTTTAAACTCTAAGTTATTCTAGCATCAAGGATCAAAGGAATGAATTATATGACAACTATATCCAAATAGATTCTTGAGTGTTGCTTCGCATACAATCGACCTATCCAGACGTCTGGTACCATTACTAGATGGTTACTCCGATTGGTACAATAACCAATTCCTATGCTATCAGCTTAGGTTCGAACCTATGGGGTCACACACATTAGAAGTTTTTCTCTGATCACATAGCTAATCTGAAGAATCTCAGTGGATGGGGACTCTGGTGAAGAGTCCCACTGGACGGAGACTCTAGAGAAGAGTCCCAATAGACTTGGACTCTATCTATAATAGAGGATTAATTAGTGATTAGATCACTAATTAGTTCAATTTGATTGAGCATTAAAGTCTGGATCAAGTTTGATTGAATTAGATTCAATCAGGTCAAGTCTGATTAGGTTATAACATGACCTAATCGGTAAGGGAGAAATGATCCTGACTTGATCGAATCTATGGCTCAATTAATTTATTGATTTGATCAAATTTAATTGAGATTATAGGATTCTATTGGGTATAAAATACCCCCCCAGCCGAAGTTCATGACGGGAGTGACCCTCCAAGGATCCAACTAACTTTCAACCTCCGACGTCTCTTCAAACCTCCCAGGCGGCTGAGCCTCCGCCACACTCCCAAGTTTTGCCGACAGGCAGGACCCCACCAGCGTCGACCAGATTCTTCGCGGCATCCAGACTCCTACGGGAGCCGAACTTCGCCCCTGACTTTCATTGCAGGTGGACTTCATCGGACTCCTACGGGAGCCGGACTTCGCCCAAACTCCTACGGAAGCCAGACCTCGTCTCCGACTCCAGCTACGGGAAGACTCCGCTCGGACTCATACGGGAGCCGGACTTCATCCCCGACCTCGACTGATGGTATACTTCATCCGGACTCCTACGGGAGCCAGACTTTGCCCCTGACTTTCATTGCAGGTGGACTTCATCCAGACTCCTACGGGAGCCGGACTTCGCCCAGACTCCTACGGGAGCCAGACCAAGTCTTCGCTCCGGCTACGGGCAGACTCCGCCGGACTCCTATGGGAGCCGGACCTCTGCCCATGACTCCAGCTGTAGGTAAACTTCATCCGGACTTCTACGGGAGCCGGACTTCACCCCTGACTTTCATTGCAGGTGGACTTCATCCGGACTCCTACGGGAGCTGAACTTTGTCCGAACTCCTACGGGAGCCGGACCTCACCCACGATTTCACCTGCAGACTCCGCCCGGACTCCTACGGGAGCCGGACCTTTGCCCACGACTCCAGCTGCAGGTAAACTTTGTCCGGACTCCTACGGGAGCCGACTTTGCCTCTGACTTCAATTGCAGGTAGACGTGGACTTCATCCGGACTCCTACGGGAGCCAGACTTTGTCCGAACTCCTACGGGAGCCGGACCTCGCCCACGATTTCACCTGCAGACTCCGCCCGGACTCCTACGGGAGCTGGACCTTTGCCCACGACTCCAGCTGCAGGTAAATTTTGTCCGGACTCCTATGGGAAACGGACTTCGCCTCTGACTTCAATTGCAGGCAGACTTTATCTGGACTCCTACGGGAGCCGGACCTCGCCCACAATTTCACCTGCAAACTCCGCCCTGGCTCCTACGGGAGCCGGACTCCGCCCGTGACTCCAGCTGCAGGTAAACTTCGTCCGGACTCCTACGGGAGCCGGACTTCATCCTGACTCTAATTGCAGGTAAACTTCGTCCGGACTCCTACGGGAGCCAGACTTTGCCTCTGACTTTAATTGCAGGCAGACTTTGTCCGGACTCCTATGGGAGCCGGACCTCGCCCACGACTTCACCTGCAGACTCCGCCCGGGCTCCTATGGGAGCCGGACTCCTCCCACGACTCCAGCTGCAGGTAAACTTCGTCCGGACTCCTACGGGAGCCGGACTTCATCCCTGACTCTAATTGCAGGTAAACTTTGTCCGGACTCCTACGGGAGCCGGACTTCACTCCCAACTCCAACTGTAGGTAGAATTTGCCCAGACTCCTACGGGACCCAGGTCTCATCCCCAACTCTGACTGAAAGAAGACTTTGTCCGGACTCCTACAAGAGCCAGACTCTGAGCTCCTCTCAGACGGTGGCTAGCCACCTCTCTCCACTAGACACTCCAGCCGAACTCCGACCGACAGGCCTGACCCCCTGGCAGGCCGCAGCAACAGCCACGACTCTGCTCCACCTCCTGCAATAGATTCCACGCGGCTCCATCACCCCCTGGCGGGCCGCGGTAACGGCCACAGCACTGCTCCACTTCCTGCGACGGATCCCACGTGGCTCCATCGCTCCCTGGCAGGCCACAACTCTGCTCCACCTCCTGCAATAGATTCGCACGGCTCCATCACCCCCTGGCAGGCCGCGGTAACGGCCACAGCACTGCTCCACTTCCTGCGATGGATCCCACGCGGCTCCATCACTCCTTGGCAAGCCACAATAATGGCCACGATTCTGCTCCACTCCCTGCGGCGGATCCTATGCGGTTCCACCACTCCCTGGCGAGTCACGACAACGGACGTCACTCCACTCCCCGCAACTGATTCCACGTGGCGAGCCATGGTGGCAGCCACGACTCCATCCCACTACTCTTCATGATAAACTTTCCTGACTCTGGGTGGCCCACCGCCAGATGGTTATAGACATCGCTATCAGTTTGTTGCCCCCTCCGTCTATAAAAGGAGGACCCCAGATACGTTATTCTCTAAGCTCTCATTTTTACCTAGAAACTCTGCTAAAATTTTGTTCGAGCACTTCATTCTTGTTGAGGCAGAGAACTGACTTGAGCATCGGAGGGTCTTGCCGGAGCAACCCCACCTCTGGTTTAGACTTCTTTTGCAGGTCCCAGCGGCAATCGCGACCCCCACAACTCCAGCTTCTCCGATGCAGGCGAATTTTTGCACCAACAGGATTGGCGCTAGAGGAAGGGCCTGTGTCTTCGCAGTATCCTTGTTCTTAAAGGAGCGCTCAACGGGACCACCTCTGGTCATCTTCTCCGACATCTACTTCTCCTTCTCCCACTTGATCCTCACTCGATGCCTCCCTGCAAAGCATCCACACGGTGATCCACGGCCTCCGCGGCCAGATCTCAGGCTCCGGCCTCACCTCCAGTCTCTCAGCCTCCTCCTCCTCCTCCGGTAACGGTGGTTGGCACGGAGCAATTCGACCTACTGGCGCAGCAGGTCAAAGGCCTCACTGAAGCTATGCAAGCCATGCAACAGCAGCAGCAGCCGCAGGCATCAGTGCACCTGGAAAGAGTGTCACCGAAACATCAGAATCTGACGACGAGGCGGGCCACTTGGGCCAGCTGCCCCTCTTTCCTGAAGAGACGAACCTGAGGGTGGAGAGCCCTCAATCAGACCACGACTCCACCCCTGGAAGATCTCTCCCCCCATTCTGCCAGAGGACCCTCGAGACCCGTAGTCGCGAGGATTTTCTGGACCGAAGGCTCCAAGAGATGAACCGGTGGATCGAAGAACTCCGCCACGCTCCCCCCGCTTATGGTGAGGATATTTGTACTAACCCCTCCTTTTCTCAAATGATCATGCAGGAATCGATCCCGCCAAACTTCAAACTCCCCCAGTTTGAAAGCTACGACGGGACTTCGGACCCGATCGATCATCTAGAGGCCTTCCGGATGATGATGCTGCTTCACGATGCGCCCGACACCATTCTGTGTCGAGCCTTCCCATCCATCTTGAAGGGAGCGGCGAGAAACTGGTACTCGGTGCTGAAGTCGGGTACCATCTTTTCCTTCGATCAGATGAGCCACCAATTTGTGGCCCATTTTGTCAGCAGCCGGCGCCCCCAAAGGGTTCGGAGTCCCTCATCAATATCAAGCAGAGGGAGGGGGAGTCCATTCGGGCCTACATCAACCGTTTCAATGTCGCAGTGCTGGAGGTCCGAAATTTGGACCAATCAGTAGCAATGGCCGCTCTGAAGGGCGGCCTTCAGAAGAATGACCTTTTGTTCTCCCTGGAGAAGAAGTACCCCAGGGATTTTGCTGATTTGTTGGCTCAGGCTGAAGGGTACGCCCGAGCGGAAGAAGCCTTCAAAATGAAGGATGAGGAGACTGTGAGAGAGTGGCAGGCGGGAGACTCGAGTAATCCCACAGTCAGAAAAGGATCGAGAGAAGCTCGGCCACGTTCTCAAACCCCTCCTGGGCACAAGCATGTCCATACTCCTCCTCGGGTACGTAGGCAGAGAAGTTCAGATCGTGGGGTTCGGCGGAATTCTCCACCGGGAAGATTCCGCAACTATGCCCCCCTCAATGCCTCGAAGACCCAGGTACTGATGGAGGTCAGGGAGTAGCTCCCTAGGCCAGAGAGGATGCGCACACACCCTGGGAAGTGCAACCCCAACAAGTTCTGTCTCTACCATCGCGACCACGACCACGACACGGAGGAATAGATCCAGCTCCGAGATGAGATCGAGGAGCTCATCCGATGAGGTCGACTCGATAGGTTCATTCGATGCTGGCCTGAGGGTAGAGAAGATCGGCCAAGGATCCTGCCGCAACCTGAACCGCCAAGGAGGGAGGAGTAGCCCGGAGATCGGCCTCCAATCGGGACCATCGACTCCATCATCGGAGGGCCTCAAGGAGGAGCAGACCTTCCACGACCATGGAACTCGATAAACCTGTAAATGAGGAGAACCTCAACCTAATATGAGCAAAATGAAAGTCTGATTATTTTAAGATCAAATCGGGGGAGAGGCCCATATAACGGCCCTTGAGCGCCCCCACAGCCATGTTAGGGACAAGAGGAGAACCTCGCCCTAACATGAGCAAAGTCAAAGGCCCGGTTCTTTTAGACCGGATGGGGGGAGAGGCCCTACAACGCCCTTACGCGCCCCCACAGCCATGTCAGGGACAGGAGGAGAACCTCGCCCTAACATGAGCAAAGTCAAAGGTCCGGTTCTTTTAGACCGGATGGGGGGAGAGGCCCTACAACGCCCTTATGCGCCCCTATGGCCACATTAGGGACAGGAGGAGGACCTCGTCCTAACGTGAGCAAAGTTGAAGGCCCGATTTCTCTTAGACCGGATGGGGGGAGAGACCAAACAGCACCCACATGTGCCCCCACAACCTTGTTAGGGACAGGAGGGGAACCTCGCCCTAACATGAGCAAAGTCGAAGGCCCGGTTCTTTTAGACCGGATGGGGGGAGAGGTCCTTGCAATGACCCTTATGTGCCCCCATAGCCCCACTGAGAACAGAGGGAGAACCTCGTCCTAACGATGACAAGGACCCGGCTGCCCAACAAGATTGAATAAGAGGAAAAGTCCCCTCAATGGCACCTCTACACTTCTACGTGACCCCTCAAAAATCAAGGGGAGGACCCTCACTCGAAAAGAGGAGGAAAATTAAAAAGGAAAGCGATGAATTATGCCGGCAGCAGACGAAAAACAGACCACACCAAAGACCTAAGGAACCTCATCTCAACAAAGATGGGAAGTTCCTACCAAACATCCCCGGCCTTTAAGAAGGCTCTCGACACAGGTCAAGAAAACAATGACACCTTCGAGGTAATGCGGAGTTCGACCATCAAGCTCGAGCCTATAGCCATGGACGACAAGAAAAGCAAATCAGCATGGCGATGATTGGGCACCTCCAAACGACATCGACATCGGACAAGTCTTAAAGCCAAAAGAAGTTCGATGGACGATAATTTAATACAACACGTGGACGAGGTAACATAAAATCTCCTTTTCATTTCATTCACAAAATATACACTACAAAGCCCAGCAGGCTAAAGAGAGAAGCAAAACGACAAGAACAAGACGAAACAACAGAAGAAAAAATATATACATGGGAAGATGAAAAGACAAAAGAGCCCTAAGGGGACCCGACTTCCTCCGACCTCGGACTTTTGGCTTCGACCCTCGCCAGGGAATCCCTTAAACATCTGACTTCTGCTTCCAATTCTCTCTCTCTCATTAATATCTCCATGTATCTTCGATGATATCGCTGGCTTTTGCTCTCCACCTCTCGACGTCTTTTTCTCAGGACCTCAGATTCTACCTCCGCGTCCTTGACGGCCTGCTGTTCGCATGCCAGCTGGATCTTCAATTGCTGCAGCTCAGCCATCCTCCCCCCAAGGGCAACAGAAGGCTCTTCTATAGTTCTTCTCAGGGATTGGAGTTCGCTAGAATCCCGAGAGGAAGCAAGCTGAGCCCTGCCAGCCAGCTGCCCTTGAAGATGGGCAACTTCGTCAGTCGCCACCCTGAGTCTCCCTTTGTAGTCATCCACCTGCCTGCGCCAGCCAGCCCGATGCGCGTCGTAGCTCGCCTCGGCATCCTGAAGCTGCTGCTGAAGGTCGGAGACCTTCTTCGACCACTCCTGATCGCCGTCGGCCTAAGCCAAGAGTCGGGATGAACTTCCCTCCACCTGGCCAATCCTCTCCTGTACAGCTGACAGTTCCACTCTGAGAGAACTGATCTTGACAGCTTGAGCCCAAATTCGATTGCTGGCGCACTTCTTGTGTTCCGCAAGCTCCTTTGCGAAGTTCGCCTTCCTCCGACTGTACTCCATGATCCCCTTCACGTGGAGATTCCGAAAGCGGGTGGCCTCCGCGGTGGCTTCAGAGTGACCTTCCCTCAACCTGCGAAGCTCACCTTCCATCTTCTTCGACCTTTTTATCAAATGAAGAACTTCTTTCTTCAGCCGCTGGATCATGGACTTCTGCAAAATTCCCTAGGGCAGGGGAAGTGCTTCGGCGGACGCTGCCATCGGGAGACCAAAGCGTCAAGGCGCGTCTCATTGCAGAAAGAAAAACAAAAAAGAGAAAGGAAGAAAGAAGAAGCCATCCACGATGAGAAATTCAACTTTATTGACTGAATGTTTCTTAAAGACAAAAGGAAAAGAAAAATGGCAGTAAAGGAAAAATACAAGGTCGGAGGTCTCAGACCTCTGCGGTAGGAGTTGGAGAGCTCGGTGTCCCTGGAAGGGGGGCTGTGGCAGCAGCAGCAACAGGAGAGGGGCCAGCCTCATCTTCAGACTCCTCGTCCAAGAAGCTGAGATCGAGCTCGAAAAATTTCCTGGTCACCTTCTCCTGGCAGAGCTCGAACCCCTTGATGAATGCTTCTTGGCCGAATCGGACGTTCAGGTCCCTCATCTCCACGGAGGCCTTGAACTCCTCCACCGCAAGACCCCTGGCCTCCGAGACCAGGATCGAAATCTGCTCCGCCAAATTGGCGACCTCAGCCTCCGCCTTTCTCACCATCTCCTCCGAGGTCTGCTTCTCTTCCTCCCGGGCCTGCTTTTCTTTTTTCAGGGCCTCTTGGAGGGTAACTACTTCAGCGGCCTTTTCTTTGAGGCAAGCTACTTCGGTCCGACGATGCTCCTCTGCCTGGATGGCATCCCTCCTCGCCGGTTCGTCGCCTCGATGTTGGCAAGGAGCTGGTGCCCAATCTGCAAGGGCGGCTAGGGGATCAGAAAAGGGTCAGAAAGCCAATTAAATAAAGACTTGTTTACCTCAAGAAAGGACCCTAGGGAGTCCCAAACCCGCTGCTTAGGATCGACGCGGTCAATCCTCTCGACGACTTCAGGCAGAATGCAACCGTCGATCAACCGCTTGATCAAGTCCTTGTCATTGAAGGGATTCTCCGACTCTTCTTCGGAACCAAGGGACTCTTCAACGATGACTCGATGGCTACTCGCCCTGCGGGCCACCGACTTCCTTCTCCTCCCCCTCTCGACTCCGGGCACCTCCGTGGAACGGACCCCCAAAATGGGAGCCCTAGTCGGCGGACTCCTTGAAGAGGCCCAGGGGGCCAGTGGCTCGTAGTCTGAAGGAACGTCGACCGCGGGAGCCACCTGGATAGGTGCGATCGAACTCATCCCCTCCACTCTGACCTTCTTTGCTGATCCAGAGGTCGCGGCACCTTTTCTTTTGTGAGCCTTGAGGCCCCTGACGAGCATCCGTGCCGCTTCGGTATCCATTCCTGAAAAAAAAAAATTAAAAGTCAGTAATAGGGTAAAAAAGGAAGAAGTGACATGCAAAAAAAAAAAAAAAAAAAAAGAAAAGAAGAGAGAAAGAAGAAGGACGGAAGAAAAGAAGAGGAAAGAAAAGATGGAATACTCGTAGGATCCTGGGGGCTCAGGCCGATGTTGAACAAAAATTGCTCCCTCAGAAGGTTGGGAAGGGAAGGAGCGGAATAGTCAAGAAGCTTCCAGGTGGCCTGAAGGTCGTCCTCCCCCAGACTGGGAGCCCGACGGACAGAGTCCCTCAGAGAGCCCCAAGGGGGCAGGCCCAGCCTCAAAGTTGGGCAGTGGATGAAGAGATATTTTTCCTTCCAGTTATGGATTGAAGAGGAAGCACCTTTCAGTAACCCCTTCTTGCCAAACTGAGGGGAGAAATACCACCAGTCCTTCGCCGAAGGGTGACGCTTGAAAGTATAGAAATGCCTAAATAGAGAGAGGGATGGCTGAACCTCGACTACGTGGCAAAGGGAGAGGAACCCTATCAAAAATCTAAAAGAATTCAGAGCAACTGAAGCTAAAGAGATATCTAAGAAGCAGAAAAGGGCGACGACAAAGGGTGGAAGCGGAAGCCGGAGTCCGGCATGGAAGGCCTCTTGATATAGGCAGAAACGATCGGGTGGGGGAGTGTTAGCCCGATCGGAGGGGCCAGGAAGCTCCAGGTCGTACTCCGGAGGAACTCCATACTGAACCCTTATCAGTAGGAGTTCATCCGGAGTCAGGGAGCAGGGAATGGCACCCGACGTAAAAATCGGGCGAAGCCCAGTCCCAGAAGTGGGTTCGTCTACAGAGTGGGGCTCTTGGGGGCTGAGGCGGAAGAACTCCCGGAATCGCTAGAGGCGGAGGTGCCGGAAGACATTTTGAATGACTTCAAACGAAGACCCTAAAGATCCTGGAGAAATCAGACGGGACAAAGGATGAGGAGTTGTGGGAGACCAAATCAGAGGAATACGATAGAAGAAAATGGAGGAGAAAAGGCCCCTAAATGGCAAGAAGAAAAATGAAGGTTCTGGGACTAACCTAGATCGCTCTGAAGGACGCAGAGGGGCGAGGACAGGGATGACTCGAAAGATGCCTAGGGCCAAAGAAGATGTCAAGGAGGGTCAGGGCTCTCAAAGAAAAGGTGGATACCGATAGAACTTTCAGGCGAAAAGGCAGGTTTAAATAGACCCTGGGATCCGGCGTCATAATGATCGCGAATCCCCCCAGGCCGACCCGCGCTCGACACATGTCCCACTCGCCACGACAGGCGGCTAAAAGTGGCTGACAGCTGACGGAGCCATTACTGCACCATACCTGGACCAACGTACCAGCAGGAATTCTGAAGGGTCCCTTCGAATCGCCCTGATTTGAAAAGACTCCAGCATGCGCGCATTTAATGCCAAAATATCTGGGGGCGATCGTGCACAGGATTCAAGGGGATAACTTCGGCTGCGAAAATTTTTCTGTACTTCCTTCATTCGAAATTTGAACTCAAAAGTAGAGGGACTGATGTTGGGTATAAAATACCCCCACAGCCGAAGTTCGTGATGGGAGTGACCCTCCAGGGATCCAACTGACTTTTGACCTCCGACAACGTCTCTTCAAACCTCCCAGGCGACCGAGCCTCTGCCACACTCCCAAGTTTTGCCGACAGGCAGGACCCCGCCAGCGTCGACCAGATTCTTTGTGGCATCCAGACTCCTATGGGAGTCGGACTTCGCCCCTGACTTTCATTACAGGTGGACTTCATCCAGACTCCTACAGGAGCCGGACTTCACCCAGACTCCTACGGGAGCCAGACCTGATCTCCGACTCCAGCTACGGGAAGACTCCGCCCGGACTCCTACGGGAGCCGGACTTCATCCCCGACCTCGACTGATGGTAAACTTCATCCGGACTCCTACGGGAGCCGGACTTCGCCCTTGACTTTCATTGCAGGTGGACTTCATCCGGACTCCTACGGGAGCCGGATTTTGCCCAGACTCCTACGGGAGCCAGACCTCGTCTTCGACTTCGGCTACGGGCAGACTCCGTCCGGACTCCTACGGGAGCCGGACCTCCACCCACGACTCCAGCTACAGGTAAACTTCATCCGGACTCCTACGGGAGTCGGACTTCGCCCCTGACTTTCATTGCAGGTGGACTTCATCCGGACTCCTACGGGAGCTGGACTTTGTTCGAACTCCTACGGGAGCCAAACCTCGCCCACGATTTCACCTGCAGACTCCACCCGGACTCCTACGGGAGTCGGACCTCCGCCCATGACTCCAGCTGTAGGTAAACTTTGTCCGGACTCCTACGAGAGCCGGACTTCGCCTCTGACTTCAATTGCAGGCAGACTTTGTCCGGACTCCTACGGGAGCCGGACCTCGCCCATGATTTTACCTGCAGACTCCGCCCGGTCTCCTACGGGAGCCGGACTCCGCCCATGACTCCAGCTGCAGGTAAACTTCGTCCGGACTCCTACGGGAGTCAGACTTCGTCCCTGACTCTAATTGCAGGTAAACTTCGTCCGAACTCCAACGGGAGCCGGACTTCGCCTCTGACTTTAATTGCAGGCAGACTTTGTTCGGACTCCTATGGGAGCCAGACCTCGCCCACGACTTCACCTGCAGACTCCGCCCAGGCTCTTACGGGAGTCGGACTTCGCCCACGACTCCAGCTGCAGGTAAACTTCATCCGGACTGCTACGAGAGCCAGACTTCATCCCTGACTCTAATTGCAGGTAAACTTCATCCGGACTCCTACGGGAGCCGGACTTCACTCCCAACTCCAACTGCAGGTAGACTTTGCCCGAACTCCTACGGGACCCAGGTCTCGTCCCCAACTCTGACTAAAAGAAGACTTTGTCCGGACTCCTACGAGAGTCAGACTCCGAGCTCCTCTCAGACGGGTGGCTAGCCACCTCTCTCCACCAGACACTCCAGCCGAACTCCGGCCGATAGGCTTGGACCCCCTGGCAGACTGCAGCAACAGCCATGACTCTGCTCCACCTCCTGCAACAGATTCTGCACGGCTCCATCACCCCCTGGCAGGCCGCGGTAACGGCCACAGCACTGCTCCACTTCCTGCAACGCATCCCACGTGGCTCCATCGCTCCCTGGCAGGCCACAATAATGGCCACGACTCTGCTCCACCTCCTGCAACAAATTCTGTGCGGCTCCATCACCCCCTGGTAGGCCGCGGTAACGGCCACAGCACTGCTCCACTTCCTGGACAGATCCCACGCGGCTCCATCACTCCCTTGCATGCCACAATAATGGCCATGATTCTGCTCTACTCCCTGTGGCGGATCCTGTGTGGTTCCACCACTCCCTGGCGAGTCATGACAATGGACGTCGCTCCACTCCCCGCAACTGATTCCACGTGGTGAGCCATGGTGGTAGACATGACTCTACCCCACTACTCTTCATGATAAACTCCTCCTGACTCTGGCGGTCCACCGCCAGACGGTTACAGACATCGCTATCAGTTTGTTGCCCCCTCCGTCTATAAAAGGGGGACCCCAGATACGTTATTCTCTAAGCTCTCATTTTTACCTAGAAACTCTGCTAAAATTTTTGTTCGAGCACTCCATTCTTGTTGAGGCAGAGAACTGACTTGAGCGTCGGAGGGTCTTGCCAGAGCAACCCCACCTCCGGTTTAGACTTCTTTTGCATGTCCCGGCGGCGACCGCGACCCCCACAACTCTAGCTTCTCCGGTGCAGGCAGACTTTTGCACCAACAGATTCTAATTAGATTAAGTTTATCATGTTTTAATTGGGTCTAATTGGATTTGGTTTGAAAGAAATCCAATTGGTTAAACCTTAGAGTCCCAAATGAATAGGACTCTCTCCCTTGTGCCACCCAAATTGTCTTATACCTTTTTCACCACACAAAATTAGTTTATGAGTGAGAAAATTAAAAAATAATCCTTCTTTTGTTGCCCATTAAGGATAGAATTTGGTTGGTTTTGATTTGAATTCAAAATGGTTTGAATTTCAACTTGAAACCTTATCCCTTCCACACATCAGCAATTTTTGAAGGTGCCAATTGTGTGCGAGAAAAGAAAGTCTTTCCAATGGTTTTTCTTACCTAATTTTCTTTGTTAAGTCACTATTTAAGTTAGATAAAGATAAAAAAAAGTTAGAGTCAAATTAAAATTCAAAATGATTTGAATTGTAGCAAACTCCAGTCCTTATCCTGTCTTACTTGGTTTGTGCAACAACCATAAAAAAGCCATAATTTTGTGTGCCAAACATAGTGAGCTTTTCACTGTGAGATACCAGAGAGAAAGAGGGGTGAAAATTGTTCTTTGGGGAATGAGGTTTGGGTGGGTTTCCTTCTTTCTTGGTGTGAACAAAAGAGGAGACCATTCTCCTTTTGGGTGAGTGATCTAGAAATGTTCTAGGGTTTTCGGTGAGAGAAAAATCATAAAGAAGAAAGTCTTTATCAGATTTTTCTCCATCATCCAGTATCTTTCTTTACTCCATCTTCAACATCAAAAAGATCTGAAGTGATCGAAAAAAAAGATCAAATCAGATCTGCCATCAGAAGCCGACTGCACTAGCTAGCACTCCCACAGAGGACTGATCGATCCAAGGACTTCATGTGAACCATCCGTAGAGGTCGAACATTTGTGCAGCTATGAGCGATCAGAGAAGACTTCTAGATCTATATTTTAATTATGAAGTTCGACTATCCATGCTCAGGTATTGAGTTTGGAACCCTAGAAGTGGTAGATTAGATCTATCACTAATTGCTGTTCTTGTTCAAATGCTTGTAATTTTAGATTCAGAATTCTATGCATATAAATTTATGTTATAAATCTATTTGTAAGAGTTTTAAGATCAGATTTTATACATGTATTTATAGATTAAATAGTTTAATCTAATATTCTTTCATTAAAAATTTTTGAAATACATGCAGGAAACCCCTGCAAGATCCTACAGAAGATCCAAAAGACAAAAAAAAAAAGAAAAAAGAGAGAAAGAAGGTTTTTCAGCACGTCTTTAGTAGATATGGAATACTCCCTTCATCTGATCCAAATTTGACTAGAACTTGGGAGTAGGAGGACTAGTGTTGGGGGTATTTTCATACTAGTCGAAGATGTGAGATGATGGTCTTCAGCCCATGCCTCGACTTTCGCAACACTTCAGAAATTATCATACTTTGGCCTATAAATTCCATCCCGACTGACTTTCATTTCATCCATTGAACTTGGGAAGGTTAACAGCAAGCTTTCATATGCTCCTTTCAAATCAAGCCATTATGGAGACATCGGGATGCGCATCAGGTAAAGTCACATCAAGCCATTGAACCTCAAGTGCTCAGACTAGGGCCACTTGTGAGCTCTAGACAAACTAGCCATATGCCTTGGCCTACGAGTCCCATGATAGCCTTGGCCTCTGCATCAACTGTCGACCCACTCTTGAGCCCAGCCTTATCGATGCATCGTGATCTGCATGAGCGGCTCCGAGTGATTTCTTTGTCGATCGATCCTTCCTTGGTTAATCATTGACCTTCCCTGGTCTTCCATGACTTGCGACATTTCTCCTGGTTGGAGGCTCACCATCCAGTTATATCTGACTTTTGATCAGTCATCATCAATTGATCAATCAATCCTCAGCTACTGATCCCAACATCGGCCTCCATTTCCAACTTTGGCCATCGGCCCCCAAGAGGCTTCTTTTTAGCCTCATCACATCACCCACTAAAAAATGAGAGTAATCATGAGTAAGACAAGCCCTCTATACTCTCAGTTTCTAGTTCTCAGTCCATGCCATCATAGGTGGGACCCCCTATATGTCATGAGGTGACATTGTCAAGCACAATTGTCGAGGATATTTAATGGGAGATAAAAGATCTTTGACAATCCCATGATCTCCCATAGTTCCAGCCTCCCTTATAAAAAAAGATAAATAGGGGATCCAAAGATATGCAACATTTCTCTCTCTTGAATGCTCTCCTTTACCACCCATTGGCTGGATTTATAAACAATGCATATATCAATGACATAAATCCTAAAATAATATATAACATAAAATATTTAGTAATATTTATTATACATCATACTATTAATATTAATCTTATAATAAATATTGATCTTCTATTATGATATTATATAATTAATATGAATAATGATATAAATTGTGGATTAGAATAAAATAATTAAGATAATATAGATGTATAACATAATATTATAGAAACAATGTAGTCATATAAGATAATCATATTTATGTAATTATATATTATAAATATATTATATAATATAAACTATTTAGTTATATTAAAGTTACAAATATCAAGTATTAATATATATACTAATCTTATAGTAAGATATTAATCTTATATTATAATATTACTTATCTTAATATTATAATACTAAACTATTGTTGGTAGTGTCATGCCTGCATGGTGGAATCCGCCAACCACAACAACAACAAAAAAAAAAAGGTGGCACATGAAGAAAAAATGTGAGGGAGAGAGGGCATGCAGCACAGGCGTGCATGAGAGAGAAAATTTTAATCTTTTCAGTTTCGATCGGAAGGTAATTTCAAGTTCGATCGAGATGAAATTTCAATATATTGTTCATGACAATGAGCTCTATAAACTGAATAGTTTGGATCACTGTGAAACCTCCTCTTGTATAACTCACTTATACTTGATTTGGTGAGATCTATTTTATTTTCTTCTTATATTCCTCAATAGTATTGATGTATTATACTGAGATGAGTATTATATATTGATTGAACAGCTTCTAGTGTACTAGAAAGAAACTTTACTGTACCCATTATTTGGTGATATTAGAAGTTTAATCTAGACTTCAGTCCCATGATTTTTACCTCCATATTGGAGGGTTTTCCACATAAATCTGGTATCCTTATGCTTGGCTTGAATTATATTTTTGCTAGATTTGATATCATTGAGTTATTGCCTATTATAATTAGTACAAAGAGGATAGAATTTATTTTGAGTATAATTATATTTGTGGCCCTTTCATCCCAACAATTGGTATCAGAATAGTGGTTAAAGAGTCAATATGGTTTGTACTAGTTAAAATAGAGGATAAATCTAGTATGGTTAAATTAACTTCATTAAATTATTTCTTATGAAGGATGATGATGGAGTATTTATTATATTATCGAGATTTGTTTGAGTCGATTGAATTATAGAAAAAAATATCAGATAATATAAAAGTTGATGAGTGCAAAAAAGTTAAATAAAAAATATTGAGAAATATGTCCTAAAGTCAATCATCTAGGTTACAAATGATTATGCTCGATACAAGTATATGAATTATAAAATAATAAATATTATCTGGCAGATTCATCATAAAGAATACATCTTCCAAAATAGAACTCATATGTTATGATGAAGTCCTTAGAGCTACTTCCAAAATGATAAAACAGGATTTATCATGTAGTTCTTAAATCCTACTCACGACCAAATGATACAGTTGTTATAAGGATGATAATTGTATCGAGTGTAGGTTATTGTATGCCATATTGATTGATTATCCTCTTAACCAAAGCGTGTGGTGACACGGATATGGCATACAGGTGATATATAGGAGTACATTTCACTGAGCATGACCACTTTCGGAGCACTCTACTGTCAAAGATTGCTCTGATGGGATATGAATATAAGTGTCCCTCAGATCTGAGGCTATCTCGATGACTTGCAAGCAACTCACTGTGCTTTAGTGCCAGACTATCTGAATTTTTAATTCAATGATGGAAGATTTTTGGGTACAGTCAAGTACTTGTGAAGTCTGAGTACGAGTTAAGATGAGATTGATCGCTCCAAGTAAAATTAAAGATGATGCATCACTGTATTTCAATTTAGCAAAATTTTTATCAAAATAGTCCTAATGACGAGTCACAGAATTTTTAAGATTGAGACATAATATGGACCACTCTTTTTGGATTGACAGTTTAATCCTTAGTCGTCCTTAAACATCAAATGTCAAAGGGATGAATTATACAATAACTATATCCATATGAGTTCTGGAGTATTGCTGGACATACATTCGGTCTATTCGGATGTCAGATCTCATTACTAGATGGTTACATCAATTAGTACAAAAAATATTTTTATGCTATCGGCTTAGGTACGAACCTATGAGATCACACACATAGAAGTATCTATCTGATCAAATGGCTGATCGACGATTATGAATCGTTGAAGAATTTAATTATCAATAAGATTGATAATTAATCCTATGCAAAGATTGTAATAAATTATTTACTAATGATTGATAAATTAAAAAAATAATTAATTAATAATATGATTATTAATTGGCTCAATTTGATTGAGCAATGAAGATTGGATCAGATCTAATTGAATTAGATTCAATTAGATTGATTTTGGATTGATTGGATGCATCCCTATTGAATAACAGGGTTTGTTTCAATTGATCTTAGGGATGCAAATCAAATTTTAAGTTGAATATGATTCAATTAGTTTTACATAGACTTGGATTAGATAATAGGCTTGATTGGATCAAGTCCTATTATCAAATAGCTTCCCTGATATCAATCAAAAATCAATCCCTGGATCAATGGAGTTTTAATCTAACTAATTCCTAATTAGATTGAGGCCTCATTGGTTTCATAAATGCACTAGGACCTAATTAGTTAGTTTGTTATAACTAATTCTTAAATTGGTTAGGATTGGGTTCAATAATTAGTTAAAGTTTGATCAAGATTCATGAGCCCTATTTGGAATAGGACTAAACCAACTAAACCCCATCTATTTAAGTGATCCTCCACGCCTCCACTCCCTTTCATCGAGAGATCTCATGCCCAAAGAAAGGTCCCATGTTCTTCCTCTCTTTCATGAGCAAAAGTGGGCGTCCCTCCTTCTTCTTGTCGTGAAAAAAGAAAGGAGGGGCATCCAAGAGTTGGACGCCCCATATCCTATGCATCTAGGCTTCTTTCTCAACCCCTTTTGAAAAACTTTTGTGAAGCTTTTGGTGCTAGTTTTTGGGAATCAAAGAGAGTTCCTCTTGGTGGTTCTACAATAGAAAATTGGAGAAGAAAATATTTTCCCAAAGAGAGAAAGAGAAGGAAGAAAATGGGTCTTCTTTCTTGTGCGCAGCATTGAAGAAGGAGTTCTTCTTTTAGATTTTTTTTTATTTTTTTTCAAAATAAAAATTAGATTGAATCTAATTTTTAATATAAAGATTTAAAAAAAAATATCAAAAAAATTTGGTTGGGTGTTTGGGGGTTCCTAGAGTTCTAGATTAAGGAAGAAAAGGGAGAAGAAGAGAGAAGAACGGTTCTTTTCTTGGATCTCTCTTTTGGATTTTTTTTGAGCTCAAAAATTTATATGATTTTTAGTATGAGAAATCAAATTAGATCTAATTTTTACCATAAAAATTTAAAAAAAAAGTTTTTCTCAAAGGTGTGAAAGGAAGAGAGAAAAGTTCTTATGCGTGAAAAAATTGAGAAGAAAGGGTTCTTCTCTTGATCTCTATTGTAGAGATTTGATACGTGGATTTAGAAAGAAAAAAAAAAGATCTTCTTATTCTTCATCTTCTTCATGATTCTTCTTAGATCAGCCAAAGCATAGTATTCTCATGAGCTAGCACTCCCAAGGAGATCGATCAGCACAAAGGCTTCGTGTGGATATCCATAGAGGTCGGATGCATGTGCGGCTGTCAAGCATCATGAAGAACTAAGTACCATAGATTTTGGATGTAGTGATCTACTACTCACACTCAGATATGAGATTTTGATCTCAATTAATATTTAGATGTGATCTAAATGTAAATTAGATATGATCTAATTACACATAGATATGATCTATACTTGCTAAATTTTAGATTTTAGTTTTGGATACATGCATATTAGTTCATGTCATAGATCTTGTATGATGATTTTAGATTTGATCTATGTATATATTATAGATTAAATTATTTAATCTATATATGTTTCACTATAAATTTTTAAAAATGCAGGTACAAAACCCACCACGCTTTCCTTCAAATGGTATCAGAGCGAAGGTTCATTATGACATGAATATATATGCATGTAGAGTTGAAATCTAAATTTAGCAATGCTTGAGATGTATTATGATCTGATTTTAGATATGATCTAATGTAAAATCAGATCTAATATAATTTAGATTAGATCTAAATTTTTTTGTATATATGATATATGAATTAGATTAGATGTTCTGAGTAGCAAAGTACTCGGATTGGATAATCACCAGGCCTCCTGATCATAGGAGCAAGTAGGGTTACATGACTCTCTCTTCCCATTCAATGGGGTGCTTTTCATAGCATGTAGGGGTTGTTAGAAAATTGGATAGACAGTATGTGTAGATTTCAAAACTTTGAAAACAAGCAGCGAAAAACAAAAGGGGTTAATCCCTTTAACCCCACATGATAGATACCAGATCTAAACCTACGCAAGTCCAGATTATCAATCTGAAATTTTAAAAAAAAATTATGAGATCATATCTCATTACCTTTGCGTGGGTAGAAATTCACCGCTATTGATGATCTCGGATTCGTAGAAGGTAGAGCCGTACATGTGTTCGGCCTCTATGGGTATCCACTGAGATCGATCTCGAACTTTTTTTTCATATGAGATTCTTCTTCTCAAGAAGAACTTTGATCTTGAAGACTTTGATCAACTCCGTTGATCTTAACTACAAGATCAACTCCTTGATCTGCAGCCTTCTTTTCTTCTCAATCCTTGATCTCTAAATCACCAGAACTTCTTCTAGGCATGTGGAAAAGAGAGCACCCAACTTTTGGATATGGAAAGGAAGAAAATGATGAGAAGAGGTGTGGAGATGAAGACAGGGAGAGTTTTTTTGATCAAAAATTTATTCTATGAAATCCTAGAGACCACCCTTTATATATAGACACTACCCTGACACATATCAGGAATCTTATCAACTTAAAAAAGTAGATTCTTATCTCATAAGAATTCTTTACTTTTTAAATCTGATTTATGCCAAATAAAATCAGATATAAATGGTAATTAATCAACCCTTTTAAGTATGTACAATAGGCATCCATAGAATACATGTCAGGTGGTTGGGGTGCCAACTCTTGATGCCCCACAAAGGGATATCTAGCTAAAAGAGATGGGACGTGGACCCCACTCTCTCTCCTCCATGTCATGACACATAAGAGAGGGTGGGCCCCTTTAGGATATGGCACTTAATAATTTTCAAAAAGAAAAAGATGTGCCACATATTCTTCCATGTATTCTATATGCATACTTAGAGATAATTAGGAGATAAAGAAGAGATAATGTTAGGATAATTGTGCCAACTAATTGACTTAATCAAATCCTCTTAGGCTTACAATTAAGAGTTCAATTAATTCCAAATAAATTTAGATTAGGTTCAAGGCTATGGACTTGATCAAATCAAAGTCTCGAGAAGAATTAGGTTTAACCATGTGCTAGCATGGTTCTCATAAACCTAATAGAATTTTAATAAACCCTAACCGAATTAGAACTTCATAAGCCCAATTGATAAATTCGAGATTAAATCTCTTAATATGTGATCCTATAGATTTCATTCTATCTGGTAGTGAGATATATTATAATCTCTATCACAATATCATCGAAACTCTTTTCTATGGATTGAAATATTTTCGATTCTACTCTTTAAGGGCCATCGATCATCAAGATGACACCCGATAAGTCTCACAATCCACCAGTGACATCTAGCAGTATATAGTGACAATCCAGTAAAATAAAAGTATGAACTCCTAGGTACAGTTATCGTATGATTCAGTCTTTCTATCGTGAGTTTCGACTTGACAGAGATCATGGAGAGCTCGTCAGATCCCATTATCAGTCATATACTAGATTGGCTCGACTCGAGTTCATTTATGAATCCCATGAAAACTCTTTTTTAGTATTCACACTTGCTTTGGCCAAAGACTTTCTGAACTTAGTCTCACAAATCACATAAGACTTCTCTTTTTTTACTAAGGTCAATAGATCCCATCTAGGTGCATCCTACTCCAAATAGTAAACCTGAACCTACTGAAGTCAACATACACAACAAGGATCCAAATAACAAGAGACCAAGAAAACATACAGTCAAATCCAGTAGCCTCATTGTGAATAGCCAATGACACGTAGGTCAAAGGACCACTCACACCATTGCAGTATTGAGAAGATCACTGACGAGTGAGTAGACATCCATGTGGTTTTTGTGTTGATCACCTCAGTGCAAGTTGTTCTCTAACAACTATCTGTACCTTCACCCTAGTGTCTCTACACCACAGACCTAAGACTCATCTACCCACAAGGAAGGTGAACCGTGCACCGATCTCAAATAGATTGATCACTTCCTCCGTGACGATCCTTTGATTGAAAGTATTTAGAAATTAATCACTAATTAATGTATGTCTCAAATTCTTAACTCTTTAAGAATATACAAAAATTATCTTTTTTAATTTTTAAGATAAATCATGGACACATAAACATGATTGAAAAGAAAAAGCTCTTTATTGATAATAAAAAATTACAAGTATAGGCCCAAGAATTACATAATGTGTCAGCCAACAATTGGCTTCTAGGGCACAAATCCAACAAACTCCCACTTAACCTAAAGCCTATTGGTCATATACCTAAGATCCATCTTCTCAAGGTGAGCTTCAATCTTCTGTTGGCTAAGAGGTTTGGTCAGTGGGTCTGCCACATTCAGTGCAGAGTTGACTCTCTGCACCTCGACGAACTTCTTCTCGAGGTATTCACGTATGATGTGAAATTGCTGCTCTATATGCTTGAACTTCTGATGAGACCTGAGTTCCTTAGCGAGAGCTATGGCATCGTTGTTATCACAATGCAGTGTAATAACATCTGATGGCATCACACCCAGCTCCACAACAAACTTCTTAAATCAAAAGATTTTCTTAGCAGCTTCAGAGGCAGCGATGTACTTGGCTCCCATGGTCGAATCTATAATGATCGGCTGCTTGAAACTCTTTCAGCTAACTACACCACCATTGCACAAGAAGATACACCCTGATGTAGACTTTCTATCATCGATATCAGCTATAAAGTTTGAATTAGTGTATCCCTCAACATTCAACTTCGATCCTCCACCAAAGACCAACATCAAATTCTTAGTCCTTCTCAAGTACTTAAGGAATTTTAATAGTAATTCAGTATTCTTCATCTGGATTCGCCTGATATCTACTCGTGACATTCATTGCAAGTGCTATATTAGGGTGTGTACATAACATGGTATACATGAGACTCCCTATTGCCGAAGCATAAGGGATCTTGCTCATGCACTGGATCTCCTTAGGTGTGTCAGGACACATCTTCTTGGAGAGATGAATGTCGTGTCTAAAGGACAAAAGATCACTCTTGAAGTTTTTCATGCTGAACCTCTTCAGCACCTCCTCTATGTACATATACTGTGAGAGTCCTATCATTCTCTTGGATCTATCTCTATAATCCTTTATACCAAGAATGTAGGAAGCTTCTCCTAGATCTTTCATGGCAAACTCTTTCGATAACCATACTTTGATCGATGTCAGCATGAAAATATCATTTTCAATCAGGAGGATGTCATCCACGTACAATACGAAAAATGTGACAGCACTCTCATTGATCTTTTTATACATACATGGTTCCTCCTTATTTTTGATGAAATCAAATATTTTGATCATATCATTAAAGCAAGTGTTTCAACTTCGAGATGCTTGCTTGAGTCCATATATGGATCTTTGTAACTTGCAGACCTTGTGATCACTATCACTGGATGTGAAATCCAGAGGCTGCTCCATATAGATATCTTCTTCAAGATATCTATTTAGGAAGGCAGTCTTCACATCCATCTGTCAGATTTCATAATCATGAAAAGCTGCTATAGCAAGCAGAGTATGGATGGATTTTAGCATGGCTATGGATGAAAAAGTTTCATGATAGTCGATGCCTTCGCATTGACTATAATTTTTCGTGACTAGCCTTGCCTTATAGGTCTTTACCTTACCATCCGATCCAATCTTTCTTTTATAAATCCATTTACATCCAATAGGTACAATACCTTCAGGTAAATCTACTAAGGACCAAACCTGGTTGGAATGTATAGAGTCAATTTTTGACTTCATCGCATCCATCCATTTCTCAAAGTCTACATCTAACATTGCCTCATCGTAGGTTTTAGGATCATTCCTAATATCCCTATCTCCCACAAGGAATGCTTCTTCTAAATCCTCTATAAGAATACCTAAGTATCTTTCAGGAGGACGGGAGATCCTACTTGATTTACGAGGTGGAGGAGGTATCACATCTACTGGCTTATTATTGAGTTCAGGTCCTTAGACTTGATGCTTTTCAGAGACTTTCTCTTCGAGCTCAATCTTCCTCCCACTGCCTCCATCTTGGATAAACTCTTTTTTCAAGAAGACGGCATGGCGGCCCACAATCACATCATGATCCTCAGGAAGATAGAAGTAGTATCTCATGGTTTTCTTAGGATACCCTATAAAACGAGCCCTAAAGGACCTAGCCTCTAACTTGTCCATCTGCTGTAGCTTGACATGGGTCGGACATCCCCGAATCTTGAGGTATCCAAGAGTTGGCTTCTTACCATGCTATAATTCATATAGTGTGATAGGAACGGATTTAGAGGGAACCCGATTCAAGAGATGAATCGTAGAAAATAAACCATATCCTCAGAGAAAGTCAGGAAGGTCTGTGAAGCTCATCATGGATCGGATAATATCTAATAGGATCTTATTCCTCCTTTCGAATATCCCGTTGAGTTGAGGCATCCCTGGAGGTGTCCATTGTGAGACTATGCCATTATCTTTAAGATAGGTTCGAAATTCTCCACTAAGATATTCTCCTCCTCGATCTGATCAAAGAATCTTTATAAATTTTTCGATCTATTTTTCTACTTCATGTCTAAATTCTATAAACTTTTCAAAGACTTCAAACTTTTGATGCATCAGGTATATGAACCCATACGGTGAATAATCATCAATAAAGGTTATGAAGTAGATATAGCCACCCCTGGCTTGTACATCAAATGGACCACACACGTTAGTGTATACCAAAGCTAATATCTCAATGGTCCTTTCTTCTTGTCCCACAAAAGGTAGCTTGATCATTTTTTCTTAAAGACATGATTCACAGACTGGATAAGACTCGAAAGTCAATGGTCCAAGAAGACCATCTTTCTCTAGTTTGATAAGTTTGTCTTCTCCAATATGGCCTAGCCTAAGGTACCACAAATATTTTTGGTTGATCCTATCTCTATATCTCTTAGACCCTATGGCATTTACTATTTGCTCGTTAATGTTTATTCTTGCATCCGTATGCAAATGGTAAAGACTGTCATCAAGAAAGCACGTGCCACAAATTTATTTTCAAAATAAATAGAACATATATCTTTATTGAAATAAAAATTATAATTATCCTATACTAGCACAGAGATAGAAATCAAATTTCTACTGGCTACAGGTACATAGAAACAGTCTTTCAAAAGCAAACAAATCCTAACAGTAGTCGCAGAGGGTAGGTCCTGACGGCCACAGCAGCAACACTTGCTTCATTACTGACTCAGAGAGTGATCTCACCTTTCCTCAGCCCCCTAACTTCTTCAAGACCCTATATTGAAGTGCACAAATGAACACTTGAACCAGAATCAAGAATCCAACTAAAAGAAGAGGAAACCGTTAGATTAGTTTCAATAATGAGCAACTCAGATGTACTTTTAGAAGGCCCATCCTTCCTGCTCTTGACAATCGTCAGGTAGGTATTGGAAAATGTGTCCCAAAAAACCAATCGTCAAGCTGTTGACGGTTGAGCAACCAAGTATTGTAATTGATTTGTTAATAAATAAAATATATTTAGCATTTTCATCATAAGCTTTCATCTTCTAATGAACTCCGTTATTATGATGAAGTCCTTAGGACTATTTAGATTCGATAAAGAGAGGATTTATCGATTAGTCCTTAAAATAGTTCACGACCAAATGATAGGCTGTTAATAAGGACGACAGCTTCTATCGAGCATAGGTCGCTGTAGGCCATATGGGTTGGTTATCCTCTTAACCAAAGAGTGTGGAGACACTGGTATGGCATACAGGTGAGATATACTGGTACATCATAATTGAACATGACCAACTTCAGAGTATTCTACTATCGAGAATGTCTCTGATGGGATATAGGTATAAGTGTCCCTTAGACCTGAGATTGCCTCAGTGACTTGCAAACAACTCACTGTGCTTTGGTACTGGACTAACTGAATTTCTAATTCAGGGATGGAAGGCTTCTGGGCACAGTCAAGTACTTGCGAAGTCAGAGTGTGATCGAGATGGGATTGACCACTCCAAGAGTTGGAGAAGAATGAGTCGCTGTATTTCAATTTAGCAAAACCTTGGCTAGGGTAATCCATCAGATGGATTTGATATTTTGAAATACAATGTGGACAACCTGATCAGAGTTGACAGTTGAACTCTGGGGTATCCTATGATCATTTTGGTCAAGGGAATGAATTATATGAAAACTATATCCGTATGGGTTATAAGGATGTTGTTCTACACATTCGACCTATCCGATCGTCGGGTACCATTGCTAGATGGTCACTTAGATTGGTACAGAAATTTATTTCTATGCTACCAGCTTAGGTTCGAACCTATGAGGCCACACACATTAGAGTTCATGATCCGATCGGATGGTTGATCAACGATTAAGAATCATTCTTGGGTTAAATGATCAATACGATTGACATTTAACCCAGTGTAAGTGTTGCAAGAGGATCGATTAGTAATTCGATTGCTAATTGACTTAATTTGATTAAGCCAATGGACTGAGATTAAGTCTAATTAAATATAATTTAATTATATTTAGTTTGAGCTTGATTGGATCAAGTCCAATTGGTTTATTGGATAAGCCAAATGCAAGGAAAAACTAGTCCTAGTTCAACTAGGACTTGGGTCAATCTAATTTCTAATTTGATTAAAAAATTAAATCAGATTTAAATCTAATTTAATCTGATTAAATTAGATTTTTAATTAGGTTAAGACCTATTTTAATTAGGTTGATCTAATTTTGATTTGATTTGATTTGAGAAACCAAATTAAAATAAGTCATAAGATAGAATCCTAGTAAGACTAGGATTCCACCTTGCACCACATAAGCCTTCCCCACGCCCTGTCTCTCATTCAACGCCAATCTCCTCTTATTTTGTGCGAAGAAAGCCCTCTCTTAGGTTTCTCCCACGTTCATAAAAGGTTTCCTCTCTTCTTTCTTACATGGAAGGTGGTTTGGATCAAATCAAAGAGGAATAAGTTTGGATTTCGAATTCTATGAGATAGAGTTTTAGAAATCTAAAATTCTTTCAATTTTGCACCGAATCTATCCAAATTTTTTTTGGAATTTTTGTGACTTTTAGGGTACACATTGTGCACCCTTTCTTGATGATCCATGAATGAAAATAAGGAGGAGGTGCTCAAGAGTTGGGTGCCCCTTATCTTGCCATGTTTGGATAAGCCTTGACTAGGTATTTGACCTAGACAAGGACTCTATCATATCTCTCTGTATAAAATGAGTTTCTTCATAAAATTTTTGAAAAAGATAGAGATTTGAGAGACCTTTTGGCCATCCAAAAATCAAAGAGATAGACCTTTGGGT
The DNA here is from genome assembly GCF_000442705.2 of Elaeis guineensis. Lineage (NCBI taxonomy): Eukaryota > Viridiplantae > Streptophyta > Magnoliopsida > Arecales > Arecaceae > Elaeis > Elaeis guineensis. The sequence goes on from NC_026000.2 coordinate 52,163,057, forward strand.
CATGGAGATATAATAGACACAAGTTAGGGTGTCTAGAGAGAGAAACGAGAAGAAGAAGAGGGTCTTCTTCTAGGGTTGTTTGTTTTCATATCTTTCCTCCCTCCATCTTGAGTTTCCTGAGAGCATCTCAGATTTGAAACTCCTCCTCCTAATTTTTATCTTTGGAAGAGTCTAAATCAAGATGAAGGAGGCACCTGATCAACCATCAAAGAAGGATCAGCGCAGTACTAGCATACTGTGCTAATTTCCTTAAGCAGGACTTCTGATCGAGATTCGTGGGCTCGTGTGGATGACTCCTAGAGGCCGGATGCATGTGCGGCTTGCAACATCATCCTCAAGCCTGGATCAGCGAGGTTAGAACGTCTGACTTGCAAGGTAATAGATCTGATCTATTATTTAATACATACATTAGATGTAGTATAGAAACATGTTGATATGATCAACATGTAGTTCATGCTATATTTATATATTTTAATTTTTGATTTAATACTATATAATAATCATGTAATAGGATCTTAGATCTAAAAATTCTCTGATTTTAAAAAATAAATTTTGATTTATTTTAGTCTTCCGCTGTATGATCTTGAAAAAGTTTCAAGATCTAACCTGAAACCCTAGATCTGGTTCCTACAGTTGGCCTGACAGTTTCTTCTTCAGTGACCTTCGACATTATAATGAAAATATTTTTTTTATCGTCAGCCTTCTTCGAAACCTAATTTTTGGATTTGGCCTCATTCTTTTGCTTCTTTATGGGCCTTTTCTTCTTCTTGAAAGAAGACTTCCTTTTGGAGGAAGCCCGCTCCATAGCCAAAACTATGCCCCTTGAACTTTTCAAGGTGCCCTCTACAGTCACCAGCATATTCAATAACTCTGGCAAAGTAGCATTAATCTTATTTATATAGTAGTTCATGATAAACTGCTCATATGAATCAGGAAGAGATTGGAGGATCAGATCCCCTTGCAATTTCTTATCCATATTCATCTCGAGCTTCTGAAGCTCCTCTATGTCCTTGATCATTGTTAAACAATGATCATTGACGGCCCATCCATCACGCATCTTCACTCTAAAAATTCTTCTGGAGACCTTAAAGCGAGCCGTGTGACTCTGTTCACCATACCACTCTTTCAGGTGAACCAGCATCTCCCTGGTAGTCCTTATATCTTCATGCTGTTGCTGAAGATCATTGGACATAGACGCTAAGATATAGCACTTAGCCTTATTATCTTCATTCATCCACTTTTTAAGTGCAGCTCGTTGATCAGCAGATGGGCAAGTAGGTAACGCAGGTGCTTCCTGGTCGAGGATATGGGTGAGTTTTTTGGAATTGAGAACAATTCTCAAATTTTGGAGTCAGTCTTTGTAATTGATGCCGGTCAACCTATTTGTATCAAGGATTTGGGCTAAGGGGTTTGAACTTGATATGGTTATCTATAGAAAGAATAGTTTCTAGTTAGATTTTGTACTTATAAACTTGTTTGTTCTAGGGACTTTAAAAATAAACAAAGGCTCCCACTATTTCTTCGAATCTCCCACACTCCTCGGGTGAAAAAATAAAAATCTATACGCAATTGGTTTCAAGTGGATACTACAGTCTCATTAATCTATACACACCTCATCTAGTAGTTATTGATGAGTATAGATCAATGAGCGGACAACACTTTGTCCATACTTTACTAAGCAAGATGCAGTGGGTTTGGTCTCTAAGTCCTATGGCCTCACCTAACAGTTATTGGCACATTTCTTAGTTAAGTCAGATCCATCGTTCACCAGCGGACGCAAAGCCGTCATTGGGACCCTCACCTAACAGTTATTGAGTCCAACCCCATTCTATCCTAGGACATCAAATGTCAATAGAGTAGTTGTACCTTCTCGATGCAATCGAACCATAACCAATTGAGAACGATCAACGTCAGAAAGGTACCTGCATCTCTACAATGATGGAAGATCTCTAGACTTAATATTTAATGAAAAAATTTGAGTTTAGATCTCTTCTAAATTAGCAGATCTGATATTCGACTGATTAAATTAGGTCAGCACATCAATATGTCTAACCATCCTAGTTGGCATAGGTGAACTCAAGTCAATAAGTAACCTAACATGAAACTGAATCTCTTAAAATGGCCAGATAAGTTAAGATGCATGGGGGTTCCCCCCATTTCTTTTCTTAGACACCAATCAAAATTAATCAGATCAGACAACGAAACTAATTAAATAATCATCATCTAAATACTTGTCTTAGACACCAAATTGGTCGATTAGAATCAATTAGATTAACCTATTGAGATGGGCCCAAACCATTGAGCCAAATTCCATCTTATGTCAATCAACTCACATCAAAATATGAATCAATGCAACCAACTATAACTAAAGTCGACTTTGAGCCCTTTTGATCTAATCCTAATCATCCATTGATTAGGTTCAATCAACTGCTCAAAATCGAAGACGGGTTCTAACCTGATCTAATCAATTAGATCCTAATTGTAATTTGTTCACTTAGACCTAATTTGTTCAATCCATACCCACATATAAAAATATAATTTTAGATCTAAAAAAATTTTAGATTATATTTCATTACATACAATTAATAACTTATGATCTTGAAACTGTTTCAGATCTAACCCAAGTTTCATATATCGAATATATGTAGTTTCAGATCTAAATCAAATATGTATCATATATACATTAATTTTAGATCTAAAACTAAATTTATACATATCAAATATGTATAAAATTAGATCTAAAATAATAATCAAAATATTTTAAAAATATCTTTTTAAAAATTGATTCACATCAAACTTGGACAACCTTTACAATATAGGAGGTAAACCCTATATCAGGACAACCTTATATCAGTTTGATGTGAACTTTTAATCATTCTAATTTTAGATTTAAATATAAATTAAACATATCATATATGTTAATTTTTAGATCTAAAATATTTTATTTAATAGTTTTAAAAATAATTTTTTAAAATCGATCAATCTTGTGCTAGGACAACCTTTGCCATATAGAAAATAAATCCTATATCAGGATAACCTTATATCAGCACAAAATTGATTTTAAATTATTAAAACTTTGAGATCTAATCTAAAAACTAGATCATATATATTTTCAAAATCTATGGCTCAAATATCACTGTTAGAAAATCAGATAGGCAGCATGTGTAGATTTTAAAATTTTAAAAACAGACAGCAAAAAATAAAATGGATTAAATCCTTTAACCCCATATGCTAGATATCAGATCTAAACCTACTCAAGTCCAGAGAAAGCACATATTATCAATCTAGAATTTTTAAAAAAAATATGAGATCAGATTTTATTATTTTTATGCGGATAGAAATTCATCACTATTGATGATCTCAGATTCGTAGAAAGTTGAGCCACACATGTGTCCGACCATTATGGGTATCCACCTAGATCAATCTTAATTTTTTTTTTGTATGAAATTCTTCTTCTCAAGAAGAATCTTGATCTTGAAGACTTTGATCAACTCTTTTGATCTTAACTGTGAGATTAACTCCTTGATTTGTAGCCTTCTTTTTCTTCTCCTCGATCCTTGATCTCTAAGTCATCAGAACTTCTTCTAGGCATGTGAAAGAGAAAGCACACAACTTTTGAATGTAGAAGGAAAGAAAATGATGAGAGGAGGTATGGAGATGGAGAGAGGGAGAGTTTTTTTGATCAAAAATTTATTCTATGAAACCCTAGAAACCACCCTTTATATATAGACACTGCCTTGACACATATCAAGAATCCTATCAACTTAAAAAGGTAGATTCTTATCTCATAAGAATCTTCTACCTTTTAAATCTGATCTATATCAAATAAAATCAGATATAAATAGTAATTAATCAACCCTTTTAAATATATACAATAGACATCCATGGAATACATGTTAGGTGGTTGGGGCGCCAACTCTTGGTGCCCCACAAAGGGATCTCTAGCCAAAAGAGATGGGGAATGGACCCCACTCTCTCTCCTCCATGCCATGACACATAAAAGGAGGTGGGACCCTCTAGGATATGGTGCTCAATAATTTTCAAAAAGAAAAAGATGTGCCACATATTCTTCCATCTATTCCATATGCATACTTAGAGATAATTAGAAAATAAAGAAAAAATAATGTTAGAATAATTATGCCAACTAATTGACTTAATCAAATCCTCTTGGGCTTATAATTAAGAACTCAATTAAATTCAAATAAATTTAGGTTAGGTTCAAGGCTATGAACTTGATCAAATCAAAGTCTTGAGAAGAATTAGGTTTAACCGTGTGCTAGCATGGTTCTCATAAATCTAATAGGATTTCAATAAACCCTAATCCAATTGGAACTTCATAAGTCCAATTAATAAATTTGAAAGTAAATCTCTTAATGTGTGACTTTATAGATTTCATACTATCTGGTAGTGAGATATATTATGATCTCTATCACAATATCATCGAAACTCTTTTCGATGGATTGAAATATTTTTAATTCTATCCTTCGAGGGCCATCAATCATCAAGATGATGCCCGATGAGTCTCACAATCCATCAGTGACACCTAACAATATATAGTGGCAACCTAGTAGAATAAAAATACAAACTCATAGGTGCAGTTATCGTGAGTCCCAACTTGACGGAGGTCATGGAAAGCTCGTCAGACCCCATTATCAGTTATATGCTAGATTGGCTCGACTCGATTTCATTTGTGAATTCCGTAAAAAAAAATTTTCAGTATTCACACTTGCTTTAGCCAAAGACTTTCTGAACTCAGTCTCACAAATTGCATAAGACTTCTTCTTTTCTACCAAGGTCAATAGATCCCATCTAGGTGCATTCTACTCCAAATAGCGAATCTGAACCTACTGAAGTCAACATACACAACAAGAACCCAAATGGCTAGAGACCAAGAGAATGTGCAGTCAAATCCAGTAGCCTCACTGCGAATAGCCAATGATACCGTAGGTCAAAGGACCACTCACATCACTATAGCATCGAGAAGACTACTGACGAGTGAGTAGACATCCATGTGGTTTTCATGTTGGTCATGCTCAGTGCAAGTGTTCTCTAACAACCACCTGCACCTTCACCCCAGTGTCTTTACACCATAGACCTGAGACTCATCTACCCACAAGAAAGGTGAACCGTGCATCGATCTCAAATGGATTGATCACTGTCCTCCGTGACAATCTTTTGATCGAAAGTATTTAGAAATTAATCACTAATTAATATATGTCTCAAATTCTTAACTCTTTAAGAATATACAAAAATTATCTTTGTTAATTTTTAGGATAAATCATGGACACATAAATATGATTGAAAAGAAAGTTTCCTTTATTGATAATAAAAAATTATAAATACAAGTATAGGCCCAAGAATTACATAATGTGTCAGCCAACAATTGGCTTCTAGGGCACAAATCCAATAGGGGTGCCACTGTAAAGTCCCATGAAGAAGAATGCGAAAGGAACAACTTATTTTTTTGCAAAACCCTAGATATTGAAATCTGAGGATTTATTGTATGTGATACAAAGCATGAATTGTATGAAAAGTAAAATATCTAATCTATATGATTAAAATTATTTTAATTATGAAAATAAAATTTGATATCATAAAATATTTAGATATGATCTAAAGTTTGTTATGATTGATTTTATTTCAGTTTATGCAAGAATTTTTAGATCTAAAACTATATGATACCTATTCTATTGGCATACCAACTGAGCCGACTAGTTTTGAACTGAGTCGATCAAATCTCCTATTTTTATCGATTCAGTGTTGACTGACTTGACCTAGTTATCTCTAGTCAAACAGTAATGGTTACTGTTCATGATTAGTTAATCGATCAAGTATCAGACTTAGTCGACTCACTGAGGTGAGCCAACTCAGTTCAAAGGTGAGCCGACCTAATTTTCATATTAAAAAAATTTTACATAAAATTGATGTAAAATTATTTTACAAAATTGAAATAGTTTCACTTAATAACCTTAACCCATGTTAATGCTATACTTAATTAAGAATTAAAAAATATATTTTAGATCTAGAATTATGATTAAAGATCTAATGACATTGCATAAAATAAAGGGTATGAGATAGCTCAAATCAGATCTTTTTAATTGGGTTAGATCTAAGGTTAGAATCAAAGATCTAATGGACTAAAAAGAGTAGTTGATTTCAATCTAACAAATAGTTGATTTAGATTAGATCAAAGATATTCTAGATCAAATACAATTATTGTAGTTGGTCGAGTCCATATCTTTGATTAAACCAAATGGATCTTGATTGAGGCTCAAAGATTGAGCCCGAGTCATTAGGCTGATTAGATCACTAGGTGACTCGAGTTGACCCATATTGTTAAGATTAATCAGTATAACTGATTTAGGTACCCTGGATCGACTAGTCAGTTGGACCAACTTATCTCTAATCCTTCTCATGACTTGATAAAGTCAATGGGAGGATTTACGTTGTGTCGGTTGGACCAGCTAGTCTCTAGTCCTTTATATGACTTGATGAAATCAGTGGGAGAATTTATGACTTGTGGGTCGATTGATATCTTTTAAAAGATTTAATCAAATTTTTTAAATTATTATGTCCATAAGATAAGCTAGTTATGGAGATAACTAGATCATAGCCTCCTATATAGGTGAATGATAATGGATCCATTATTTCTGATTGGCATTGTAGGCGCCATCCATTTGATGTTCTCTCCGAATGATGAAATTATCATTCATTATATAATAACTCTGTTGAACTATCTGATGGTGGTCAGGTTGACCGAGCTATCCTTGGACCTGATCATTCTTCAGTTAGTATCACTGAGTAGGTTCATATTAATGGTTGGACCTAATCGAGACTTTCAGTGGAAGCCCATCGCCTACTGAAATAAAACATAGGGTGAAATTAAATACTAAAAATTGTTTGGAGAAATAATTAATTGAGAACCTATCCATAGATGTATATGGGTTGATCAAGCCATCTTCGGACTTATATGCAGTCTATATGGATTCTAGTATCCACTACGGAATTAAGATAATTTCTCAAATTGGAGGTAGAAGCTACCAATTCATATAAAATAGTGGGAGCACCTTTAGACTAAAGTCTAAGTCTTTAGGCTTAAAATAGTTCATATACTAATAGGTCAATTGTTCTCTTTTCAAAAATGGTTAGAAAATTATCACTCTCTTCACTATTAGACAATGAAAATATTATCAGACCTAACTTTGATAGCCAGTATCAGAAGTTGAGTATAATTTTAGAGCTAATTGATCAAAAAGTCTCTAGCTAACCTAAACAGACTTAAAAGAGAAATCAGAAAATGGTTGCTGGTCAAGATAATTATATGATAACTCCTTGAAGTTTCTCTATTGGTAATACTACTACATGGGTATAGGATACCGACAGTACAAGTCATGTTTGTAAATAATTGCAAAAGACTTCAGAATAGTAGAAGGTTTGAAAACGACAAGAGACTCCTAAATATAAGAGATGAAAGTCTGTTCCAGTTTTAACATTAGAATCATGAAACTTATTTTCAATCCTAAAAATATCATTTTAAGTGATTATCACTATTGTCTAATCTTATTGACAGTGTCAATAAGTATGATTATTGTAATGTCATTGTGAATGATACTATAATAATGAGTGGACAATTAAAAATGACATAAACTCAGTACCATAACCTGTTAGTGTAATATATACATCTGACTAGCATCCTAAATTAGATAATGTCACTGAAATCTGCCTTTGGCATTGTTGACTTAGTCACATTTTATTGGAAAGAATGAATGAGCCAGCAATATTCTGAGTTTGGTACATATTGATGTATTTACACTCATGAATATGAGTACCAGAAGAGAGCTTACTACTTCATTAAAATCTCTAACAACCTATCTTGGCATGGGTGCGTCTTACTTATGACGCACAAATTTGAATCGGTTGAAATATTCAAATGATTTCATAATGAGGTAGAAAAATAAACTGCTAAAGATATTAAAACTCATCGGTCAGATCAATAAAGTAAATTTCTTTACAGTAAGTTTTGATATATCTTGGAGAAAATTAGATTCTCTCTTAATGGATCTCTCTTGGGACATCACTATTTAAAAAAAATATCTGAAAGGAGGAATCAAACTTTGTTAGACATGATTCGGTCCACTGTGGGGTTTGCTGGTCTATCTGAGATTATATTTTAGAGACTACTTGATATATGCTCGAGAATATTCTGAGCAAATCGATCACCAAAACTCTATATGGGATATGGACTTGGATAATTTGATACTCTCTTATCTTAGGGTTTGGGGTGTCGAATTTATGTGAAATATTCATAAATCGATAAGCTTGGATCTTGGTCTGATAAATATTATATTAATGATATTTCTTCTACCTTCTTGATGAACATGAGATGTTCATGAATCTTAAGACATTTCTTTTGGAAAAAAATTCTTTAGTGAAGGAACTGATGCCATTAAGAGCAAACTTGGTGAACCTTAATAGATAGAAGATGAAGAAAAAATAGGTAGTTCAAAGCATGTATTTTTTAAATTTTACAGTGAAATAATAAAATATTAAATATTTTAATCTTCTAAATATATTTTAGATCAGATCTAAACTATCATTAAGGATCTATGACATAAAAAATTTACATATAAAATCTGAAATAAAATAAAAAATTGCATCGATATCATCGATGCCCTGAATTTGATCTAACCTTTAGATTATGTCGGTAGAGTTTAGAACTCATCATCTTTTTATGAGTTGATGATCTCTACTATTGGTAAGCATGGTATGAAGCTTTTACTAATACCGAACAACCGCACAAGCATACAGCCTCTACGGATGGTCCACACGAAGCTCCTCGGATCGATCAGCCCTCTACGGGAGTGCTAGCTCGCACAGTCAACTTCTGATGGCAGATCTGACTTGATCTCCTTTTTTTATCACCTCAAACTTTTTTTATGTCGAAGATGGATCAGAGAAGGATGCTGGATGGTAGAGAAAATTTAGATGAAGACTCACTTCTCTTTGATTTTTTTCTCACCCAAAAATCTAGAACATTTTTGGGTCTCTCACCCAAGAGGAGAATGGTCTCCTCTTTTGTTCATGCCAAAGAGGAAGGAAACCCACCCAATCATCACATCCCAAAGAAGTATTTTTGACCCTATTTCTCTCTGGTATCTCATGGTGAAGAGCTCTCCTCATTTGGCACACAAAATTATGGCCTTTTTATGGTTGTCGCACAAACCAAATAAAGCAGGATAAGGGCTGGATTTGTTGCAATTCAAACTCTTTTGAATTTCAATTTGACTCTAACTTTTTTTTACACTTATCTAACTTAAAGAGGGACTTACCAGAGAAAATTAGATATAAAAATCAGTTGAAAAGACCTCCTTTTCTCATACAAAATAGACCCCTTCAAAAGCAGCCAACGTGTAGAAGGATATGGATAAGGTTTTAAGTTGAAATTCAAACTAATTTGAATTCAAATAAAAACCAACCAATTCCTATCCTTAATGAGTGACAAAAGAAAAATTATTTTCTAATTTTCTTATGTATAAACTAATTTTGTGCAGTGAGAAAAGGCATGAGATAATTTAGGTCGCGCAAGGGACAAAATCCTACTCATTTGGGACTCTAGGGTTTAACCAATTGGATTTCTTTCAAACCCAATCCAATTAGATCCAAATAAAATATGATGAGCCTAATCTAATTAGGCCCTTATAATCTCAGTTAAATTTGATCAAATCAATAAATTAATTAAGTCATAGATCCGATCAAATCAGGATCATTTCTCCCTTACCGATTAGGTCATCTCATAACCTAATCAGACTTGACCTGATTGAATTAAATTCAATCAGACTTGATCCAGACTTTAATGCTCAATCAAATTTAGCTAATTAGTGATCAAATCACTAATTAATCTTTCATTAAAGATAGAGTCCAAGTCTAGTGGGACTCTTCTCTAGAGTCTCCATCCAATGGGACTCTCCAGCAGAGTCTCCGTCAAGTGGGACTCTTCACCAGAGTCTCCATTGACTGAGACTCTTCAGATTAGCCATGTGATCAGAGAAAAACTTCTAATGTATGTGACTTTATAGGTTTGAACCTAAGCCGGTAGCATAAAAACTGATTTCTATACCAATCAGAGTAACCATCTAGCAATGGTATCCGATGTCCGGATAGGCCAAATGTATGCTAAGCAACACTCAAGAACCTATTTGAATATAGATACCGTATAATTCATCTCTTTGACCCAAATGCTCAAGGTGACCTAGGGTTTAACTGCCAACCCTAATATGGTCATCCACATTATATTTCAATTTTCAAAATCCATCACATGGATCATCTTGGCCAAGGTTTTACTGAATGAAACACACTGATACATTAACTCCTACTTATTCAGAGGGGTCAATTCCATCTTGACTTACACACCAACTTCACAAGTATTTGATTATGTCTAAAAGTATTTTATCACTGAATTAGAAATTCAGATAGTCCCGCACCAAAGCATAGTGAGTTGTTTGCAAGTCATCATAGTGATCTCAGGTCGGAGGGACACTTATACCTATATCCCTTCGGAGTGACTCTTGATAGCAGAGTGCTCTGGAGTTGGTCACGTTCAGTAAAATATACTCCTATATTTTACCTGCATGCCATACTAATGTCTCCACACTCCTTGGTTAAGAAGACAACCAACCTATATGGCACACAATGACCTACACTTGATATGTCTATCATCCTAGTAATAGCATATCATTTGGTCGCAAACTCATTTAAGGACTAAATGATATATCTTCCTATATCAAATCAAATAGTCCTAAGGACTTCATCACATAATAGGAGTTCAAAAATAAGATATACACAGTGATAAATAATCAAATAATATTTATTAATTCAATAATTCATATACAATTACAATGATAAGCACAACCGTCAACAGACTGATGATTGACTTTAGGACATAATTCCCAACAACTCCCACTTGAACTAAAGCCAATCGATGAAGTATCGTATATCCATCTTTGATTTGTAATTTTCTAACTCCTTGATGCTGAGGGCTTTAGTAAATAGGTCGGTCAGATTTTTCTTTCCATCGATCTTCTAAAACTCAACGTCACCTCGATCCACGATCTCTCAGATTAGGTGGTAGCGATACAAAATGTGCTTGATCTACTGATGTGACTTCAGTTCCTTCGCTTGAGCAATAGCACCAGTACTATCATAGTAGAACAAGATGGGGCCATCAAGGAAGGATACCACTTCGAGCTCGTTGATGAACTTTCATAGCCACATAACTTCCTTCGCAGCATCGGATGCTGTGATATATTCTGTCTCATAAGTAGAGTCGGCCACAGTGTGCTGCTTGAAACTTTTTCAGAGATTGCTCTATCGTTCAGGGTATAAATATATCCCGACATGCTTTTACTGTCATCATGATTTGACTGCAAACTAGAGTCTGTAAATCTCACAAGTTTTAGGTCGGATTCTCCATAGATAAGCCATTGATCCTTAGTATTTCTCAAATACTTAAGGTTGGTCTTTACGACCTTCCAGTAATTCTCATCTAGATCAGACTAATATTTGCTCACTACTCTTAATGAGTATGCCACATTCGATCGCGTACATGTCATGGCATACATCATAGATCCAACTGTCGAAGCATATGAAATTTTACTCATACGCTCTCTCTCTTGAGGAGTTGTCGGACAATCACTCTTTGAGAGAAAAATTCTTTGGCCTATCAGAAGATAGTCTTTCTTGGAATTCTCCATGCTGAACCTTTTCAGCACAGTATCAATGCATGTCGACTGGGATAATCCAAGCAACTTTTTAGATCTATCTCTATAGATCTTTATCCCAAGGATGAAGGATGCTTCTCCTAAAAGAAGAATGTCCTATAAGTCAATCGCAAGTGTGTTATGATGGAACTTTTCTTTATAATTTTTCAACTCATGTAATGATATTTATTATTTGATAATAAAATAAGATATTGATTCATCATATTAGCTGCTTCTTATTATGACTAAGATTATGATGAACCCTAAAGATTAGAATAATAATTTTAAGAGACATGAATGGATCATGCTAGTGAGACCTAAAATCTTAAAACTCTAATCTTAAATATTTTTGATCGTAGGAATATTGAGTTGAGGATTAATATTTCAGATAGACTGACACATCCTGTGTATGCTCGATGGAGAGGGTAGTAGATCTCACTAACCATTTATGTGGGACACTAACACAAGGATGTGGTGTTGTGATCCAGGTGGTGTGCCCAAGGCCCAGGGGACCAAGGCTAAGGCCAAGGTCCATCATTCATGAGGGCTTCATGGAGGCTCTAGGGCTAGTTGGGCCCTAGGTTGAAAGGCTGTGGGCCTTTCGGGTTCTTGAGGTCTAGGTTATGTGGGCCTCAAGGGACCAACTCTTTATGGCCAGGTTTGGGCCCAGGATAGGTGAGATTAAGTCGAGTCATGGATGTACATGGACTTGGATTAACCTAATATCCCATAGAGTTAGTCAAGGGAGTTTTAGGTTTGGGTCACTTGACCCTATGTTTATATATACATGCACTGTATAGGTTTGATTAAGCCAAGGGAATACGAAAACCCTTTCTCCCAAGTCTCTCTCCTCTCTCTTCAGCTATTCCTCATGCCTCAAGAGCAAGAAACCCTAGGGTTTCTTGCCGCCAGGTCCATAGAAGGCAGGAAAAGCAGGGAGGCACTAGGGTTTTGAGCCCCTCCCCCTTTGTGCCGCCAACCATATTGTCTCTCCCTCTCTTGCAGCCACCCAAACATCAGGTCCAGGATTTAAAATATCTTGCTACGAGGTTGGTGCAAGTTTTTCTCAGATCTGGAGTTGATCTGAGGTCGTTTGAGGCATGGGTGAGATCTCCATCAACAGATCTACAGGAAAGGCTGCAGCAGGATAGATCTGCAAGGTCTGGTTCTATCTACCTTCTTCTCTATCTAGAATACCTTGATTTGAGATCTAAAAATTGAAAGACCTCGGTCCAGGCCTGATCTAGTTGGGTACCAGATCTTGAATTTTTTAGAGGTGATCTTAAAGGTGTTCTTCATCTGGAACGAAAGGCTGATGAAGAAGACAGCAACCAGACTGATTTCGTCAAGGGCCTTCGATCGAGTCCAGAAGTCTCCAGATTTGTTCGTTGCTAGTTTCATTGCACCCAAGGTCCGTGGGAGGAGCCAGGATCATGCTTCAATAGTTGGTATCAGAGCCACGGTGGTGAGGAAGCGGTTCCAAGCATGAGAAGTTAAAGATCCCAAGTGCTAAAAATTTTCAGCAAAGTACCATCAAGGTATATTTTATACTTCTTGATTTTATATTGCTTGTTTGGCTTGGATCCAGTCATGGGCAGTAATATGAAGGTCGATTTTGAGAAGTTTGATGGTAAGAAAAATTTTTCCATGTGAAAAATTCGGGTGGAGGATCTTCTGGTGCAAGCAGATCTGGATCAGGCTTTGGATAAAAAGCCTGAGGGAATGACAGATAGACAATGGGCATCGTTGGAGAAGAAAGCATGCTCGGTGATCAGAGGATGTTTGGCAGATGCGACGTTGTATTCGGTGCTGGAAGAAAAGACCCCGAAGGGCCTTTGGTCGAAGTTGCACACCATGTATATGGGGAAGAATATGTGCAATAAGCTAATGCTGAAGAAGAGGTTGTACAGTCTTCAGATGCAGGAGGGATCTAATGTGATTAGCCACATTCAGAGGTTCGATCAGTTGTGCACGGAGTTGATGAATATCGGGGTGAAGCTGGATGAGGAAGAAAGTCCCTATTGCTTTTGTGTTCGCTGCCAGGATCATATGACTCTTTGGTGACTACACTGCTCTATGGCAAGGAGACTCTGGAATATGAGGACATGGTCTCGGTGCTGAGGTCTAATAAGCAAAGAAAAAGTTGACCAGAGATCAGGCTCCCCAGGAGGGTTTGGCAGTAGGGGAGAGGACAGGTAGAGGCAGAGGAAAAGCAAGTCCATGGGGCGGTCCAAGTCCAGGAAGGGAAAGAAAGAGATGAAATGCTTCAAGTGCAACGAGTTCGGGCACTTCAAGCGAGAATGTCCACTATGGAAGAGCAAGAAGGGAGAAAGAAGTGGCTCAGAATCAGTGAGTGCAGTTGCTGGATAGTAGGTGGAGGATGATCTACTTGTGGTATCAGATGGTCACAGGCATTACACAAAGGAGTGGACACTAGACTCTGCGTGCTCACATCACTACACACCACACAGGTCTTGGTTTGCGACATACACCAAGACAGATGAGGGATCAGTGACTCTAGGTGACAATCATCCTTGCAAGGTGGCTGGGATAGGGACAGTCAGGGTGAGGATATTTGATGGGATTGTGAGGATATTGATAAATGTAAAGCACGTCCCGGAGCTGGAAAATAATCTGGTGTCACTAGGCTACTTGGAGTGCAGTGGATACAGCTTCAGCAGTAAGGCTAGAAGCGGAGTATTAAATATCTCCAATGGAGCTATGGTAGTGATGAGAGGCAGGAGGTTGGACAATAACCTCGATCGCATGGAGGGATCTGTGGTGATCGGAGAGTCTGATGCAGTAGTTGCAGCACAGGACCAGCAGGGGGCTTACAGGATATGGCACTACCACCTAGGCCACATGGGTGACAAGGGACTGAGGGAGTTGAGTAGGAGAGGACTCATCTCTAATCTGGAGGATGGTGCTACAGGGGAGATCTGTGAGCCTTGCCAGATGGGAAAGCAGAGGAGAGTTCAGTTCAACATCAGTATAACCCGCAGTGCAGCCCCTCTGGAGTTAGTACACACGGATGTGTGGGGATCAGCCCCAGTTTCAGCTAGGAATGGGGCCAGATACTTCATGACCCTGATTGATGATTTCTCAAAAAAACTCTGGATTTACTTCATGAGAGAGAAGTCTGAGGTCTTCACCAAGTTCAAGATCTAGAGAGCTGAGGTGAAGGAGCAGGGGAGGAGCGTGAAGTGTTTGAGGTCAGACAATGTTGGGGAGTACACCAGCAGAGAGTTCCAGGATTACTGTGGGGAGTGTGGGATCAGGAGATACTTCTCAGTTAAGGGGACTCCACAACAGAATGGGGTGGCTGAGAGGATGAACAAAATACTTCTGAAAAAGGCACGATGCATGAGGCTGCAGGCAGGGCTTCCAAAGGCATTCTGGGCTGATACAGTTGATGCAGCGGGTTACTTGGTCAATTGGTCACCTCACACCAGGTTGGATGGCAGGCTTCCAGAGGAGGTATGGTCTGGGAGGACAGTTGGGCTGGACCATCTACGGATATTTGGGTGCATGGCCTATGTGCACATTGGAGCTAGTGAGTGGAGCAAGCTAGATGCCAGATCATGCAAGACGGTGTTTCTAGGCTATCCACGAGGAGTTAAGGGATACAGGCTATGGGATCCCTTGGAAAAGAAGGTCATCATTAGTCGGGATGTGAATTTTGATGAGGAGTCAGTCCTACGGAGGTGAGCAGGCATGGAGGAGCAGCAGGAGCAGGAGGAGGTCCAGCAGGGCGCTACTGGACAGCTTACCTCTTTGATTTTGCCTCTTGCAGGTACTACTGGAGGACATGACATTCAGGTGGAGCACCTACCTAAGGTGTCTCCACAAGTGGAGAGGACTCGGATGGATGATCGAGATGGAGAGGTCCAGCAGGAGCGAGCTGGATCAAGGACTGATATCGGTGTTGCCCTACACAAGCCCAAGAGGACCATCAGGCAACCAGACTGATATGGCTTCGAGGAGACGCTGTCATATGCCCTGGTGATAGTGAATGGAGACCCATATACGTATCAGGAGGCTATTGAGAGCTAGGACAGAGAGCGATGGGTCCAGGCGATGTTCGAGGAGATGCAGTCTCTCCACCAAAACCAGACGTGGCGATTGGTGCAGTTGCCACAGGGGAAGAGGCCCATTGGCTGCAAATGGGTCTACAATCGTAAGGAAGGGCCTTCAGAGCAGGGAGGTATCAGATTCAAGGTGAGGTTAGTGGCCAAGGGATACTCCCAGAAGGAAGGCATTGACTTCAGCGAGGTCTTCTCTCCCATCGTCAGACATACTTCCATCAGAGTGTTGCTGAGCATTGTAGCAGCTCAGGATTTAGAGCTGGAGCAGATGGATGTCAAGACGGCGTTTCTCCATGGGCATTTGGAGGAGAGGATTTACATGGAGCAGCCACCTAGTTTTAGGGATCCAGGATCAGAGGGAAAGGTTCATTTGTTGCAGAAGTCACTATACGGGCTGAAGCAGTCGCCGAGGCAATGGTACAAGCGGTTCGACTCCTATGTGCGCAGCATTGGACTTTTCAGGTGCGAGTTTGATCTCTGTGTTTATGTTCAGTCTCTTGAGGATGGTTCTAGGGTGTTCCTACTCTTGTATGTAGATGACATGCTTATAGCATGCAAGAGTAGGAAGGTTGTGCAGGATCTGAAGGCATCCTTATCTCGGGAGTTTGAGATGAAGGATTTGGGCCCTGTAAGGAAGATCCTAGGCATGGAGATTTTCAGAGATCGAGCCCGGAGGGTGATGCATCTATCTTAGGGGGGCTACATACAGAAGGTCTTAGATAGGTTCGGGATGAAGGGAGCAAAGCCGGTGGAGCTGCCACTTGTCGGTCACTTCAGACTCTCGAAGACCATGGTGCCACAGACTGAGGTGGAGGCTCAGGAGATGGAGATGGTTTCTTATGCTTCAGGAGTTGGGAGCTTGATGTATGCGATGGTCTGTTGTAGGCCAGACATCGCTCATGCAGTGAGTCAGGTTAGCAGGTTCATGGCGCAGCCTGGCAGGGAGCACTAGAGAGCTCTGAAGTGGATATTCAGATACCTGGTGGGTTCAGTTGGAGTTGGCATCTGCTACGAATAGCGAGGAGGTGCAGTGGGATACTCTGACATGTCCAGGGAGGCTCGGGGCTGATTGGCGATTATGTAGATGCGACTTCGATGGAGATGTGGATACCCAGAGGTCTACGAAGGCTTCATCTTTAGCCTGTATGGAGGTCCTATTTCTTGGGGATCGAGTCTGCAGCCTATCACGGCCCTATCCACTACAGAGGCAGAATACATCAGACTGACAGAAGCAGCTAAGGAGGCAATTTGACTGAAAATTTGTTGACGGAGATGGCCCTTACTCAGGAGGCCATTAGAGTGCATTGTGACAGCCAGAGTGCACTTCTATTAGCACAGAACTCAGTCTATCATGCAAGGACAAAGCACATCGACATTCGGTATCATCGGATCAGGGAGCTTGTGGAGGATGGCGAGGTGGAGCTGGTAAAGGTACACACTAAGGAGAATCCAGCTGATGCACTTACGAAGGTACTTCCACGGGATAGCTTTCAGAGATGTGTTGAGCTGATTCGGCTGATGGACAGAGTGGAGCTGGTAAAGGTATACACCAAGGAGAATCTAGCTGATGCACTTATGAAGGTACTTCCACGAGACAGCTTTTAGAGATGTGTTGAGCTGATTCGGCTGATGGACAGAGTGGAGCTGGTTGAGGCCTTGGGACACCAAGGTGGAGATTGTTATGATTCAGGTGGTGAGCCCAAGGCCCAGGGGACCAAGGCTAAGGCCAAGGTCCATCATTCATGAGGGCTTCATGGAGGCTCTAGGGCTAGTTGGGCCCTAGGTTGAAAGGCTGTGGGCCTTTCGGGTTCTTGAGGTCTAGGTTATGTGGGCCTCAAAGGATCAACTCTTTATGGGCCAGGTTTGGGCCTAGGATAGGTGAGATTAGGTCAAGTCATGGGTGTACATGGGCTTGGGTTAACCGAATCTCCCATAAAGTTGGTCAAGAGAGTTTTGGGTTTGGGTCATTTGACCCTGTGTTTATATATACATGCACTGTATAGGTTTGATTAAGCCAAGAAAATACGAAAACCCTTTCTTCCAAGTCTCTCTCTCTCTTTTCCCTCTCTCTTCAGCTATTCTCCACACCCCAGGAGCAAGAAACTCTAGGGTTTTTTGCCGCCAGGTCCATAGAAGGCAGGAAAAGTAGGGGAGGCGCTAGGGTTTTGAGCCCCTCCCCTTTTGTGCCACCAACCATATTGCCTCTCCCTCTCTTGCAGCCACCCAAACATCAGGTCCAGGACTTGAAATCTCTTGCTATGAGATTGGTACAAGTTGCTCTCAGATCTGGAGTTGATCTGAGGTCGTTTGAGGTACAGGTGAGATCTCCATCAACAGATCTACAGGAAAGGCTGCAGCAGGACAGATCTGTAAGGTCTGGTTCTATCTACCTTCTTTCCTATCTAGAATATCTTGATTTGAGATCTATGAATTGAAATACCTCGATTTAGGCCTGATCTAGTTGGGTACCAGATCTTGAATTTTTTAGAGGTGATCTTAGAGGCATTCTTCATCTGGAACGAAAGGCTGACAAAGAAGACAGCAACTAAGCTGATTTCGTCAAGGGCCTTCGATCGAGTCCAGAAGTCTCCAGATTTGTTCGTTGCTGGTTTCACTGCACCTAAGGTCTGTGGGAGGAGCCGGGATCGTGCTCCAACATGTGGGTGCTCATTTAAAAAATGGATCCATTGAATTGACTCGATGAAAGAGAACATCTTATGGAAGCCTTACTTGCATGTCAAAGATGGTTCTCTAAGTGGAAGTTGTGCAAGTGATCCTTAGACCTGAGATCACCATGAAATCTTATGCATATGAATCCATATTTTGGTTCATACTCAAGCATGGCTTTAAAACATGTACGCGGTGTTCTGGATATGGTAGGAGTGCATACGAAGGTTGTGAGTAGGTCAACATGGAATCAATCGCTCCTAGTAAGAGGAGATCAAATCCTATGTATTCTCATTCGTAGATGACTCAAGAAAAAATTTTGATTAAAAGTAGGAAGGAGATCAAAAAGAGTTTCTAATACTTCTTCATTAGAGTCATCATTGGTTAATTGAGAATCAATATGAATATATGTTTGAGTTTGACATGATTCCATACTCATGAATATATTCAGGGTGCTGGGATGATCGAAGGATTGTATTGCATGGTAACTTGCCACTAAAGGATATATTTGATATTTTTATCAAATTTTTATATCTTCTAGGTAGTTATAATATGTTGCTAGATATCAATCTTGACTTGTAGATTTTTGATCGAATTAAAGAGTTTAATTCAAACGCCAATTAGAAAGAGTTCTAATTACTGAAATCGGGTTAGCTCGATTGGACCTAAATCGGTTAAATTAAATTCTAATCAAATTAGATCAACTTACACCTAGATCTACTACTAGCAAGATGTGGAACCCAATAGGTTACACACATATAAAAATTGGCCAAGGATCTTTTTTAAAAAGGTTGATTGGAATTTTAGATTCAATCAGGATTTCGGTAAGCATGCTAGCATGTGTGGAATCCCTAGCTCTTTTAGAGATTAATTTGGTCTCATGCCTTTCTCATTTGCTAGCCTAATTTGATAGGCATTTGGGTCAGGTCAAGTCACCTAGAAGCAGCTAAAAAGAGGCACCATATATGGTGTACACACCAAATAACTATGAGTCCAACTTAAGAAGGACTCCTGGCGCTAATATGCAGAATGCATGCACACTTTATTTGTGGCATAGAGAAGGACTAAGAATCCTTCTATTTTGGATCTCTATTTTTAATGACAAGTAGATCAGATGATGAGCCACCTAGCATACCTTTTAAAGTATGAAAAATCTATCAGATTGTGCATAAACGGAACATTACTGTGCATGATAGGTTTTTCTGGATGTGCGAAGGGATGCGAAGACTCCTTCTATTTAGGGAGTCTTAAGTAACTTTTTATCTGATAATTTTTGTGATAAGGATTAATTTTAAGTGTTGATCATGTGGTAAAAATTTAAAAAATTATCAGATTAAGAAAGGTTGCTTTTCACACCCTTTTTTGCGCATGCGCGTGCGCAATAGGGAGAAGGTGCTTGCACATCTCTTCGGTGAAGAATCTTTCTCACATATGAACTCTAATCCAAATAATATGTTATTTGGTGATGGCCTTTCTATTTGAATAAAAATTTATGTGGCAAAATTTTCCACTAATCTGATGTGTGAAGAGATGCAAAAGGCATCTCGTTCTGAGCATGCGCACATGAGAAGGCAGGAATCGATGTATCACCCCCTGAAGAGTCCTATTTGAGGACTCTCAAATAAGTGATATAAGGACTTGATATACCTTTCCAAATGAGGCATGCCTTCTCTGTTAGCACTCCATCTGGTGCTATAAATAGGGGATGGCAGATGGGGAGATCATTCAATTCTTACATCCCCTATCCACTCCCTCTCTCCCTCTCTTACAACTCTAGGTTTTAAGACAAGGCTTGTTCTTTTAAGACAAGCCTAATCCTAATAGCTCTAAGGGTTTGATGTTAGATGTGTGCCCTAGATGCTAGATTGGCTGATACATTCCTGTACAAATGTAAGGACAAATTTATAATTTTGACTATAAATGAATAAAAGGGTTATTCTACTATCACATTATGTACATTATGTCTGTGATACATCCTTTGAGTAAGTAGAAATGTTAATTCATATTTTTAAAAGTTAAAAATTTAAGGCATGAATTTACATAACTAACTCATAAACAGCTCCTAACCATAGGATCATCATGAGGATAGTGATTGATCCAGAAGGTTGGTGTACGATTGCTTCCTTAGGGTAGATGTATCTTGAGTCTATGGTGTGGAGACACCGAACGAGAGTACAGATATTCATTGAGAATGAGAGTACTGAGCATGATCACCTCGAGCAGTCATAAGGAAGAAAACTTCTCGTCGATGACTAGCTCGATGCTGCAGCTGTGTGTCTAGTTCTTTGACATGAGGTACATCGACAGTTCACCTTGAGTGTGTTATAGTTTGACTACACCATAACTGGTCTCCTAGCCATTCAGAATTTTGATGTCTATATTGACTGTAGCATATTCATTATAGAAATCAGATTGCACCAAGATGGGATCTATCAACCTCGGTAGATGAGAGGAGTAGTCCTATGATGATCGAAAGATCGAGTCCTTAAGCCCATGGTCATGACAGAGTGAAATAATGGAAAAGAATTTTCCATTAAGATTTCACATCAGACTTGGATCGATCGATTGATTCATATGACTGATGTTGGGTTTGACGAGTTCACCTTAATCCTAATTCAGTCGGGACTCATGATAGAGGAACTCAATCACACAGGTAGCTGCATCGAGAGGTTCATCTTCATTTCTGATGGGTTGCCACCATATACTGCTAGGTATCACTGGTAGATTTTGAGAGCAACTAGAATGATATTGATGATTGATCATTCTAAATTATCTAAATCAGAAGAGTTCTGGTCCATCGAAAGAAGTTTCGATGATGTCGATGGTGAGATCACGATATATCTCATTACCATACGAAAATGAACCTAACTGGGTCACACAAACAAGAGTTAGGGTCTGGATATCATCAATTGAGCTAGTTCAGTTCGATTGATTTAGATTAGATCTAATTAGGTTCAAGAAAATCGTGCTAGCATACAATTGAGCCTAACTTTCTCCTCGTGTAATCTTTTGTATCTCAACTGAGCCAAATGTGATTTGACTCTCCCAGAGAATCTTGAGAAGGTTTCTCTTAGTTTAACTAGAGCCAGTCCAGCTCAAAAAATTCTTGTCTTAATTCATGAGATGAATTTAAGACAACATCTGCTAATTCCTGTCACCTGCCATTTTCGTTTTAAAACATTGGTCAAACGTTGACCCATGGACCTTGGACTGAAGGCCACTTGGCAAGAGATCATTGGAGAGTTTTTGTGGAGTATCCACCTGCTAATTTTACCCTCAAAGTGGGCACCATAATCAGATATAGCGTGCACCCCAAGTGGATAAGGATAGAGTCCTATGAGATGAGGACTCTATGCCTTGATCGACTCAAACTGTTGGGCGCCCATCTCACTGTGTTTATCCAGTGTTGGTGCCAATAGTAGGAGAGTTTGGTGGGGTTCTTATCTGATATGATTAGATGACATCACTCCATCAATAAAAATTTTTTTAGAATTAATTAAAATTTTTTGATTGGTCGAATGATGTGGCACTGCATGGCGCAGCAAGGTCTATTGAAACCCTGTCTGTGCCTAGGGTTTAGAAAATCTACTCAATACCCAGCAAAAACATGAAACCCCCCCACTTCTCCATGCCCCCTCTGCTCCTCTCCCTCCCCTCTTCACGTATAAGAGGTTGGGCATCCATCTGGTGCTTGTCCAAGGTGTGGTGGCTCCCTGATCAAAAGGCTGCAGGGATTTGTCGAGAAGCTGCTGCTCCAGCTTCAGAAGATCTTTTGAAGATCTTGCAGATCAGATCTAGATTTGATTTTTGGAGCAAAGATTTGTGAGGAGAAGGCGATCTAGATCCTGCTCAAGTGGATACCAGTAGAGGCTAGACAACTGCATGGCTATTTTAGAATCTCGGACGTTGTTGCGATCATCTACAGGATAATCTAGTTACCCTAGAGGTATTCCTCTAATCCTCAAGTTTTAGATTTAATTTTAGATTAAATATTAGATAATAAAAATTAAATTAATAGATCTTAGATCTGAAATAAAGTAAGATATTTTTTTTTTTTAAATATTTCATCCCAGATCTCATTAGATCTGGAAGATCCTACAAGGAAAAAGATAGTTTTTCCTTCAACTGGTATCAGAGCCAGGTTGATAGCTCTATTTTAGATCTAATTTTTATTTATCTGATATTAATAAATTTTAGATATCACATCAGATGTGATTGGATCTGAAATCAAAAAATTTAAAATTAAATCTAAGTAGATCTAACATGTATGAGATGCATGACTAGACTAGGAATAGTTTAAACTATGAATAGTCTTGAAGTTTTATATTTTAATATGATTAAAATATAAATTAGATCTAATTTATTTTTTGATTTTTTGATATTATAAATATTATATTCAGATCAAAAAATAGAAAATAAAATTTAATTAATTCATAAGATTGATCTGCTGCATGCCTAGACTAGTTGTAGAATTATTCTAGTAACTGTCTAGAATAGATTTTATATTGAATAGTTCAATTTAAATCTTATTTTTTAGATGTTACATGTGATGTATCATATCTGAAAGCATGCTAATTAGATCAGATTTTAACACATGAGATGTATGCAAAGCATGTATAAGTTAGATCTGAAATTATATATGTGATATGTAACTTAGATTTAACTAGTTTTGTAGTTAAATCAATATTTCTGATTAAGGTATTCCTCATGGCCGTCCGATCATAAGAACAAAGTAGGATTTAAGTCCCTCTCCTCCCATTCAATGGGATGTTCTTATGGCGTGTAGGGGTGCTGCGCGTTCATCCTTAATCAGAAATCAAACTTACTTTTCTGCAAAACCCTAGATCCTGAAATCCTAGGATTTATTTTACATGTTTTGTTTATGAACCCAAGACATAATTAATGAATTAAGCTTATGAAATTAAATTAGATCTAAAATTAAGAATTTCAGATCTAAGTCATTTTCATAAAATTGGATTCGGACTTGGGTAGCTCAATTAGGTCTAGCGGTTGATCAAACCGAATCAAAAGTTGGTTAGATGGGATCATGAAAGCTAATAATTGACCAGCCTAATAGGATTAAGTCTAGGTCAAGGTCGAATCACATTCATATGTGACTCGATCAAGTTAAGACCTAATTTGGCTCAGTGGTTAGAGCTTGGATTGTAGGCTAACCCAATTGGTCTGGTTCGATAATTTGGTGTCTAAGGTAAGTTGGGCAGATGCGATCGAATGGTTTTTAATTGGAAGCTACTCGACTCAAATGCATTCTTATCGAGTTAATGGCATATCCCTTCCATCGGTCTCACTTACCTGATCATATGTGTCGATCCAGTTCTGATTTGAGGTGACTAACAATTCGAGCTAACCCATGCCACTAGGTTAGTCATAATTATTATGACCATGTTAAGTCAAGTTTAATGAGACTTAAATTAAATCTTCCTAAGAAAATATTAAGTCTAAGGTCTTCTATCATTATGGATGTGCGGATCCTTCCCGGGGTTTATTGTTCTCGGCTGGTTATAGTGGCTCAGTTGCATCGAAAAGATGCAACCATGTCCATTAGGCATTGGATGCTATGGATTAGAGGATGGGTTGTGCTCAATATTCTGGATACGGTGAGGGACCCAATCAAAAATCTAATTCGTGAAAATGGTGGATCTGACTTAACTAAGGATTGGAGCAATATTTCAGGCACGGTGAGCTTCATGAATTAGAGATCAAGTTTTGGATGCACCATGATTAGAGAATCATTGGATAAGAGTTGTCCACTCATCGGTTGACCCATCACTAATAACTGTTAGGTGAGGTGGTGAGCCAGTCGGTGAGACCGCACCACCCACTAGAAATCACTAATCACGGAGATTTTCACATCTCTACCTAGGGAGTGTAAGGATCTAAGAAAATAGTAGGAGCCTAATTTGTTTAAAAATAAAATCCCTAAACAAATTGGTTAAGTCTGATTACAAAATCTAACTAGAAACTTTTGACTCTCTACAGGAAACATGTCTACGTCCAACCCCCTGACCAAAATACTAGACACCCACAGATTGACTGGACTCAATTTCAAGGACTGGTTGAGAAACTATAGAATTATTCTGGGTTCTGAGAAACTGACTCATATCTTGGACCAGGACCCACCTGCCATGCCAGCACGTCCGACTGCTAAACAGAGAGCGTCTCTGAAAAAGTGGACGGATGAAAATAATAAAGCCAGGTACTACATGTTGGGTGCAATGTCTGATGATTTGCAGTGCCAGTATGAGAATATTATGACTACCCGTCAAATATTGGCTCACCTACAAGAGTTGTTTGGTGAACAAAGTCGCGCAGCCAAGTATCAAGTCTGCCAAAGACTTTTTAAGGCTAAAATATGTGATGGGTAGTCAGTCCAAGATCATTGTTTGACAATGATCAAGGACCTTGAGGAGATTGAGAAGCTCGATATCATCTTAGACAAGAATTTTTAGATTGATGTGATCCTTCAATCCTTGTCCAATGTATTGGTTAGTTCATCATGAACTTTCATATGCATAAGATGCAGTGTACCTTGGCTGAGTTAATGAACATGTTGGTTACGGCTGAGCTTTCTTTGAAGAGTTCAAAAGGCTCAGTCCTTACTGTGGAGCGGACTTCTTTCAAGAGAAAGTCTTTTGGAAAAAAGAAAAAGTTTGCGAAGAAGCAAAAAGTGGATGGAAAAAGAAAGAAGACGGAACCAAGAAGAAGGGTCTGCTAAAAATGAAAAATATTTCCACTGCAATTCAGACGGCCATTGAAAATGAAACTGTCCTCAGTACCTAGCCACCCTGAAGAACAAGAAGGATGGTCCTTCTGGAGGTATGCTCATTATAGAATCTAATATTATGGTTTCCTCTGCATCCAGTTGGGTACTTGACTCTGGTTCTAGTGCTCATTTGTGCACTTCTATGCAGGGTCTTTAGGAGAGTAGGAGGCTGAGGGATGGGGATATGATCCTATACATCGGGAACAGAGCAAGAGTTGCTGCTGTGGCCGTGAGAACCTACCCTCTGTGATTACCATTAGGATTAGATTTAGTTTTTAGAAACTATTATTATGTGCCTACAGCAAGCAGGAATTTGATTTCTATTTTATGTTTAGCACAAGAAGGCTATGTGATTAGCTTTCATAAAGATCATTGTAACATATTTTATGAAAATAATAAAGTTGCAAATGATTTTCTTATTAATGGTCTCTATCAGCTACATATTGATGTATCTATATTTAATATCGAGAAAAATATGAATGCCATAGGAATTAAAAGGCCTAGAGATAGTCTAAATGATAGGTATCTATGGCACCTAAGGCTAGGTCATATAGCGGAAGACAGGGTTAATAAATTGAAAAAATTTAGACTATTGAATCCATTGATTTTTGAGTCATATCCAGTTTATGAATCATGCCTTCAAGGCAAAATGATCAAGCTCCCTTTTGTGGGACATAGGGAAAGGGCCACAGACCACTTGCCCTAGTACATACGGATGTGTGCGGCCCATTTGATGTGCCAGCTAGAGGCAACTATGTCTACTTTATTATCTTTATCGATGATGTCTAGGTACGGATATGTGTTTCTAATGAAACACAAGTCTGAAGCTTTTGAAAAGTTCAAAGAATTCAGGCATAAGGTAGAAAAACAAACAGAAAAGCCCATTAAGATTCTTCGATCAGATCGAGGAGGTGAATACCTTAGTCGGAAGTTTTTAGACTATCTTAAGGACAATGGCATAGTCTCTCAATGGACTCCACTTAGAATGCCACAACTTAACGGGATTTCAGAATGGAGAAATCGGACTCTATTAGATATGGTCCGTTCCATGATGAGCTTCACGGACCTCCCTGAGTTTCTTTGGAGATATTGTCTCATGACAGCAATATATGTATTGAATAGGATTTCTTCTAAAATCATTCCTACCACATCGTATGAGATATGACATGGTAAGAAGCCAAGTCTAAGTCATCTCAGAATTTGGGGTTGTCCGGCTCATGTCAAGAGACAGCAGACGGACAAGTTAGAGTTCAGGTCTTTTAGAGCTCGATTCATAAGATATCCTAAAGAGCCATTAGGATACTATTTTTATATTCTGAAAGACCACAATGTGATTGTGAATCGATATGCTATTTTTCTTGAAAAATAGTTTATTTAAGATAGTGGCATCGGAAGAATAATTAAGCTCAAAGAGAATGTCTCCTAAGAGCAACGAGCTAAAGAACCTGAGAAATCCAATCAATTAGAACCTGTCCTAACACAACCTCTTCCACCTCATAGATCGACTAAGATTTTTCATCCTCCTAAAAGGTACTTAGGTACCATACAAGAGGATATAGAGAAAATATTTCTCACGAGAAATGGGGCTCATGGTGATGACCCCAAGACCTATGATGAGGCGATATCAGATATCGACTCTGAGAAATGGTTAGAGACAATGAGATCAGAAATTGACTCGATGCACTCAAACCAAGTCTGGACCTTGGTAGATCCATCTGAAGGTATTGTACCTATTAGGTGTAAATGGATCTTCAAGAGAAAGATAGGTGCAGATGGAAATGTGGAGACATTCAAGGCTAGGCTCGTAGCGAAAGGTTATAGTCAGCGCGAAGGCATTGACTATTAGGATACCTTCTCGCCCGTAGCCATGCTAAAATCCATCCGCACATTGCTTGCTGTTGCAGCCTATTTTGATTATGAAATATGGCAGATGGACGTGAAAACGGCATTCTTAAATGGATATCTTGAGGAAGATATCTATATGGAACAGCCGCTTGATTTTACATCCAGTGATGATGATCACAAGGTCTACAAGCTGTAAAGGTCCATTTATGGACTTAAGCAAGCATCTCGGAGCTGGAATACTCGTTTCAATGATGTGATCAAAATGTTTGATTTCATCAAGAACGAGGAGGAACTATGTGTGTTCAAGAAGGTTAGTGGGAGCACAGTTGTCTTTCTCATATTGTACGTAGATGACATCCTCCTGATTGGAAATGATATTTCTATATTGACCTCAGTCAAAATATGGTTGTCTAAGGAGTTCTCTATGAAAGATCTAGGTGAGGCATCCTTTATACTGGGTATTAAGGTCTATAGAGATAAACCAAATAGGAGGCTGAGATTTTCACAGAAGATGTACATAAAGGAGGTGCTAAAAAGGTTTAACATGAAAAACTCCAAAAGAGGTTTAGTACCTTTTAGACATGGCATTCATCTCTCCAACAAGATGTGCCCTAGCACACCTAAGGAGATTGAATGCATGAGCAAGATCCCTTATGCTTCCGTAATAGGGAGCCTCATATATGCCATGCTATGTACACGACCTGATATAGCCCATGCTGTGAGTGTCACAAGCAGATATCAGTCGAATCCAGACAAAGAGCACTGGACTTCTGTGAAATGTATCTTTAAGTACTTGAGAAGGACTAAGGATATGTTTCTAGTCTTTGGGAATGGAGAATTTTAGGTTCAGGGATTTACAGACTCAGACTTTATGTCTGATATAGATGATCGAAAGTCGACATCTGGAAGTCTGTTCATTTGCAATGATGGTATAGTTAGCTGGAAGAGTTTCAAGCAGACGGTGATTGTTGATTCCACCATGGAGGCAGAGTATATTGCTGCATCGGAAGCTGTGAAGGAGGCATTCTAGTCCAAAAAGTTTACTGCAGAGTTTGGAGTGATGTCATCGGATGCCATCCCTCTTTACTGCGACAATAATGACGTCATAGCCCTAGCTAAGGAGCCAAGGTCTCACCAGAAGTCCAAGCATATCGAGCGATGATTCCATCTGATCCATGATTACCTCGAAAAGGGTTATGTCGAGGTTAAGAGAGTCGACTCCACATATAATGTGGCAGACCCACTGACAAAGCCATTAGGCCAGCAGAAGATCGAAGCCCACCTTGAGAAGATGGGACTTAGATATGTAGCCAATTGGCATTAGGTCAAGTGGGAGTTTGTTAGATGTGTGCCCTAGATGCCAGATTGGCTGATACATTCCTATACAAATGTAAGGGCAAACCTATAATTTTGACTATAAATGAATAAAAAGATTATTCTACTATCACATTGTGTATATTATGTCTGTGATACATCCTTTGAGTTAGTAGGAATGTTAATTCATATTTTCAAGAGTTGAAAATTTAAGGCATGAATTTACATAACTAACTCATAAACAGCTCCTGATCATAGGATCATCACGAGGATGGTGATCGATCTGGAAGGTTGGTGTATGATCACTTTCTTAGGGTAGATGTGTCTTGAGTCTACGGTGTGGAGACATCAAGCGAGAGTACAGGTATTCGTTGAAAATGAGAGTACTGAGCGTGACCACCTCGAGCAGTCATAAGAAAGTCTACCTTCTCGTCGATGACTAGCTCGATGCTGCAGCTGTGTGTCTAGTTCTTTGACCTGAGGTGCATCGACAGTTCACCTTGAGTGTGTTATAGTTTGACTATACCATAACTCGATCTCCTAGCCATTCGAAATCTTGAGGTGTATGTTGGTTGTAGCATATTCATTGTAGGAACCAGATTGCACCAAGATGGGATCTATCAACCTCGGTAGATGAGAGGAGTAGTCCTATGATGATTGAAAGATTGAGTCCTTAAGCCCATGGCCATGGCAGAGTGAAATAATGAAAAAGAGTTTTTCATTAAGGTTTCACATTGGAATTGGATCGATCGATTGATTCATATGACTGATGTTGGGTTTGACAAGTTCATCTTAACCCTAATTCAGTCGGACTCATGATAGAGGAACTCAATCACACAGGTAGCTGCACCGAGAGGTTCATCTTTATTTCTGATGGGTTGCCACCATATATTGCTAGATGTCACTAGTGGATTTTGAGAGCAATTAGAATGATATTGATGATCAATCATTCTAAATTGTCTGAATCAGAAGAGTTCTGGTCCATCGAAAGGAGTTTTGATGATGTCGATGATGAGATCATGACATATCTCATTACCATACAGAAATGAACCTAACTGGGTCACACAAACAAGAGTTAGGGTCTGGATGTCATCAATTGAGCTAGTCCAGTTCGATTGATTTGGATTAGATCTAATTAGGTTCAAGAAAATCGTGCCAGCACACGATTGAGCCTAACTTTCTCCTTGTGTAATCTTTTCTATCTCAACTGAGCCAAATATGATTTGACTCATCCAAAGAACCTTGAGAAGGTTTCTCTCAATCTGACTGGAGCTAGTGTAGTTTAGAAAAATCTTATCTTAATTCATGAGATAAATTTAAGACAATACCTGCTAATTCCTGTCACCTGCCATTTTCGTTTTAGGATATTGGTCAAACATTGACCCCTGGACCTTGGACTGAAGGCAACTTGGCAAGAGATCATTGGAGAGTTTTTGTGGAGTGTCCACCTACTAATTTTACCCTCAAAGTGGATGCCATAATCAGATATGGTGTGCACCCCAAGTGGATAAGGATAGAGTCCCATGAGATGAGGACTCTATGCCTTGATCGACTCAAACTGTTGGGCACCAATCTCACTATGTTTATCCAGTGTTGGCACCAACAGTAGGAGAATTTGGTGGGGTTCTTATCTGATATGATCAGATAATATCACTCCATCAAGTAGAATTTTTTTAGAATTAATTAAAATTTTTTGATTGGTCGAATGATGTGGTACTGCATGGCACAGCAGGGTCTATTTAAACCCTGTCTGCGCCTAGGGTTTAGAAAATCTACTCAATACCCAGTAAAAACATAAAATCCCTCCACTTCTCTATGCCCCCTCTGCTTCTCTCCCTCCCCTCTTCATGTCCAAGAGGTTGGGCATTCATCTGGTGCTTGTCTAAGTTGTGGTGGCTCCCTGATCAGAAGGCTGCAGGGATTTATCGAGAAGCTGCTGCTCCAGCTTTAGAAGATCTTTTGAAGATCTTGCAGATTAGATCTAGATCTATTTTTTGGAACAAAAATTCATAAGGAGAAGATGATCCAGATCTTGCTTGAGTGGATACTGGTAGAGGCCAGGCGACTGTGTGGCTATTTTAGAACCTCGGGCACTGTTACGATCATCTATAGGGTAATCTAGTTACCCTAGAGGTATTCCTCTAATCCTCAAGTTTTAGATTTAATTTTAGATTAAATATCAGATAATAAGAATCAAATCTAATAGACCTTAGATCTAAAATAAAGTAGAATAATTTTAAAAAAAAAAATATTCCGTCCCAGATCTCATTAGATCTAGAAGATCCTACAAGGAAAAAGATAGTTTTTCCTTCATTTGAGAGGTTTAGAAAAAGGTGGTCAAGTCAAGTGGATGGTTCAGAAAGATTCAGACTCATATCTAGAGGAAGATCTGATCGATTGGTGGCTGGTTGAGTTCTAGGGGATAGAATTCTTAAAGTAAGGTGAAGAAGGAGCACTGTCTCTGGTTCAAATTTCGTATGGATCATCATTGGAGGGTACACACTTGGACATCTCATAAAAATTGAATTAGAATTACAGGTATTCTTCTGATCCAAATTTATTTTATTGTACTTTGATTGATATATTCAAGAGTTTCTGGGCATTAGGATTTTTAATGCATCAGATTTTTTAATAAAAATTTTAAACACCTAATCCTTCCACTATGCCATCGAAACCCAACAGTGGTATTAGAGCCTATCTTGATCTATATAATCAAAGATTAAATTATTATCTTGATTGTGATCAAGCATAGGTTTTTAGTTTGGTTCAAGTCGGCTCAAGGGTTGAACCCGATTGAACATCCAAACCCTAGTATGTCTTAGAGATATGTTTTAAATATAAAATGCATGATGTATGTGTAGAATTTTCTTAGTAGCTTAGTACTCTAATTGAGGTTCGTCACCAGACCGTCTGATCATAAGAGCAAGTAGGGTTCAGAGACCCTCTCTTCCTATTCAATATCTTATGGCATGTAGGGGTGTCATTGTGATGTCCCAAGAAGAAGAACTGTGAAAAGAGTATTTTGTATTCATGCATATTATTAGAACTTCATGCATATGTGATATACTTAAAATGCTAGTTGTAGTCATATTGTATGATTATATTTTCATATCTTAGAGATATAACTTGATGCTATATTTAGTTGTTATGATTTTTAAGATACAACTATATTTGTGCATCATTGTGATTGATTTAAGATGTGCTTGAGACCATTAAAGCCCTTATAAAAATCATATCAAGTCATAGTGTTGTGGACCAGTAGCTAATCTATTTTCTTGAATCGATTAATTAATTGATGTCTAAGGAGTGTTTCAAGTATGATCGTTATTTAATTGGTTCCGTTGCTGGCCTGATCAATTTTATTAGTG
This sequence comes from Elaeis guineensis, assembly GCF_000442705.2. NCBI lineage: Eukaryota > Viridiplantae > Streptophyta > Magnoliopsida > Arecales > Arecaceae > Elaeis > Elaeis guineensis. Next base: position 52,194,876 of record NC_026000.2, read on the forward strand.
TCTAAGAAAAGCAACGGAGGGACCCCCATCAATCTTAACACTTTTCTGGCCAATTGGATTAATTCGAATCTTGAATGATGATAGCTCAGTATTTTGAACACTACATATGTCTTCCTTTATGCCTAGTCAATATCCTATCAAAAATCATAGTAGGTTTGTTGTGATATCTATAAGACTTACTATGAGGATTGATGTGGGTTTGTCTTGGTGCATATTAGATATTTTACGGTATATTTTGGATATATTGCTTTGTTGTGATATCCATAAGAACAGTATTTTTTATATATGACTGTATGAAAATAAAAGATCTGACTTAACTATAAAACACTATAGTTTGTTGTGATATCCATGAGGCTATGAGTATTTTTAGAGGCAAAGTTTATGTTGAGAGTTGTATGAGATGCAATTGGATAGGTTTTTCTACTTTTAAACTTATTGAGATTTATTATGATATCCATAAGGCTTCAATGAGGGATTAGGATCTCAACCCCATTAAGAAATAGATTAGGGTTTCTCATTTACCATAGGAGAGGGCTATGGTATCTGATAAAATAATAGGAGACATAACTAGTTTTAAAAGTCCTCAACTAGTTATGCATGTCAAACTTGAGTGGTTTGCTTATACTATTATTTTTTATTTATGTAAATTTAAGTCTGCATTATGGCTTCTTTATTTTTACTATATAACACTATAGATAAAAATATGTTAATCGATCCCAACTATGTGGATGGGTTGAGGAACTTGCAAGTTAAGTTCATATCGGAAAAGAACTCTAATGTTCTAGATATTTCTGACTTTGAGATGGTCAGTAATAATGAGAAGACAAAAGATGTCCATATGGATATTAGTTATTTATTTTGTGGCAAGTTTGGATATTGGGAGTATAATTGCAAGAATAATCTTACAAGTTTGAAGCAGGGTACAAGTATAGCACCAAAAGCTGTGTATATGATACAAACCTATTTTTTATTAAGTAGCTCAGACTCTGATACTTGGGTATTAGATACTACCTATAGATCGTATATTTGTAATTCATTACAGTGACTACAGAATATCAAAGGTCTGAAAAGAGGTGACATCGAACTTTATAGTGCAAGTGGAGGGTCTATTAGCATAGAGGCTGTGGGAACCTGTATGCTTGATTTACCTTCAGATAAAATTTTAGTATTAAAAGACTATTATTATATGCCAAAGGTCATTAAAAATATTATTTCTATACTTTTATTATTAAAACAAGATTATGAAATAAGGCTAATAGAAAATGGATGCTTCATTTTCTTTTCTAATAAATTTTATGGTAGTGGTTATATTGATAACAATCTTTTAATTCTTGCACTCAATAAAAATATTTTTTATATTAAAAAAAATATGAAAAGAAAGAAAGAAGATGTGAATATCACATATCTCTGACATTGTCGTCTTGGTCATATTAATGAGTCAAGGATAAACAAGTTATACAAAGAGAAATTCTTTGACCCGTATGATTATGAATCATTCGAAACTTATGAATCTTGTCTTATGGATAAGATGACCAAGACTTTATTTTCTGGACATGAAGAGAGGGCAAGTGAGTTGTTAGCCCTAGTACATACGGATGTATGTGGACCAATGACAACTCAGGCTAGAGGTGGATACTCCTATTTTATTACTTTTACAGATGATTTATCAAGGTTCGGATATGTGTATCTTATGAAACATAAATCTGAAGCCTTAGATAAGTTCAAGGAGTATCAATGTATGGTTGAGAAACAAACTGAAAAAAGTATCAAGATTCTTCGATCTGATCGAGAAGAAGAATACTTATCCAGTGAATTTCTTGATTATCTTAAAAGTAAAGGTATTCTCTCTGAATGGACCCCTCCTTATACACCTCACTTAAATGGTGTAGTAGAAAGGAGAAATCGCACTTTAATGGATATGGTGCGGTCCATCATGTGTTTCACTGATTTTTCAATATTTTTTTGGGAATATGCCCTAGAGACTACCGCATACATATTAAACAGAGTACCTTCAAAGTCTGTTGCAAGCACACCATATGAGATATGGAAGGAAAGGAAGTCTAATCTTAAACATCTTAAGATTTGGGGCTGTCCAGCTTATGTCAAAAATATTTTTAGACATAAGCTTAGTGCTAGATCAGACAAGTATAGATTTGTAGGGTATCCTAAGAAAACTAATGGATACTATTTCTACCACCCTACTGATCAAAAAGTATTTGTTAGTAGGCATGCCTACCATCTTACTGATCAAAAAGTATTTGTTAGTAGGCACGCCACTTTCTTGAAGAATAAATTCATCCAAGAAGGAAGCAGTGGGAAGAATATTAAACTTACTGAAGTATATGATCTACAAATCGATTCAGAAATACTAGTGGTTGGATCACAAGAAGATCCTCAATCAGAAGTACCTAAAAATAAGGTACATCCACAATACACACCTTCTCTCCAAATATCAAATAAAATATGTCAAACACCTCTGAGATATGGTTTTGTCATTGAGAATAATAATTGATTAATATCATTCAAGATGATGATCTACTAACCTATTCGGAAGCTGTCATGAGTAGAGACTCAAACAGATGGCTGGAAGCCATAAAATCTGAGATGGACTCGATGTACACCAACCAAGTGTGGATCTTGGTTGATGCACCTGAGGGTGTGACCCCAATAGGGTGCAAGTGGGTCTTCAAAAAGAAGATCGGAGTAGATGGCCTAGAAGAAACCTATAAAGCTAGGTTGGTGGTGAAGGATTTCAGACAAAAGCAAAAAATTGACTATGATGAAACTTTCTCACTAGTGGCATGCTCAAGTTCATCAGGATTTTGCTTGCTATAGTAGCATACTACGATTATGAAATCTGACAGATGGATATCAAGACTGTATTTCTCAATGATAATTTAGAGGAAGAAGTCTACATGACTCAGCCAGAGGGATTTATCTCAAGTGGGAGGGAAAATCAAGTATGCAAGCTAAAGAGATCCATCTATGGATCAAAGCAGGCTTTGAGGAGCTAGAATATCCGATTTGATATGATAATCAAAGAGTTTGACTTTATCAAAAATAAGGATGAACCATGTGTGTATAAGAAGATAAGTGAGAGTACTGTTCTCTTTTTGATTTTGTATGTCGATGACATACTACTCATTGGGAATGATATCCAAATAATACAATCGGTCAAGACTTGGCTATCGAATAAGCTTTTCATGAAAGACTTAGGTGAAGCATCCTATATACTAGGTATAAAGATCTATAGAGATAGATCTAAAAGGATGTTAGGCTTATCCCAGTCACGGTACATAGATCTCATATTAAAAGGTTTAATATGGAGGCTAGTAAGAAAGGTTATCTGCCTGCAAGTCATGGTATACGTCTCTCTAAGAAAATATGTCCTAAGACACCAGAAGAGAGAAAGAGGATGAGTGAAATCCCTTATACTTCGATTGTGGGATCAATTATATATGCCATGCTATGTACTAGGCCTGATGTAGCTTATACTTTAGGCGTAGCTAGCAGATTTCAGGTTGATCTAGGGGAAGATCATTGAAAAGCTATAAAAAATATTCTGAAGTACCTAAGAATGACTAAAGATGTTTTTCTTATATATAAAGGAGGATCAGAGTTGAAACTAGAGGGATATATAGATTCTAGTTTTTAATCTGATCCAGCTGATAGTAAGTCAATATCAAGGTACATGTTTATTCTAAATACTGGGATAATGAGTTAAAAGAGTTTTAAGCAGCTGACAGTAGCTGACTCAACTACTGAGGCAAAATACATTGCTGCTAGTGAAGCTGCTAAGGAAGCTGTCTGGATGAAGAAGTTCATCATGAATTTAGGAGTAGTTCCTGAGATTGAAGAATCGGTGCCACTCTATTGTGATAATACTGGGGCCGTTATTCAAGCTAAGAAATCTAGGTTTCATCAAAGATCCAAGCACATCCTCAGACGCTTCCACCTTATTCAAAAAATTGTAGAGAGACAAAATATTACCTTTGAATGAGTAGATACAAAGAATAATATAGCAAACCCATTCATTAAGGTCATACCATAGCAGCTATTTGATCACCATCTTGATTGTATGGGATTGAGATACAAAGGCAATTGGCTTTAGTGCAAATGGGAGATTGAAAGAAGAGTGCCCTATAAGTCAATCACAAGTGTGTTGCGATGGAATTTTTTTTATAATTTTTCAACTCATGTAATGATATTTATTATTTGATAATAAAAAAAATATTGATTCATCATCTTAGCTGCTTCTTATTATGACTAAGATTATGATGAACCTCAAAGATTAGGGTAATATTTTAGGAGACATTAATGGGTCATGCTAGTGAGACCTAAAATTCTAAAATCCTAATCTTAAATATTTCTGATCGTAGGAATATTGAGTTAGGGATCAATGTTTCAGATAGACTGGCGCATCCTATGTATGCTCAATGGAGAGGGTGGCAGATCTCACTAGCCACTTGTGTGGGACACTAATACAAGGATGTGGATGTTCATTTGAGAAATGAATCCACTGAATTGACTCGATGAAAGAGAACATCTTATGGAAGCCTTATTTGCATGTCAAAGATGGTTCTCTAAGTGAGAGTTGTGCAAGTGATCTTTAGACCTGAGATCACCATGAAATCTTATGCACATGAATCTATATTTTGGTTCATACTCAAGCATAGCTTTAAGACATGTACGGGGTATTCTGAATATGGTAGGAGTGTGTACGAAGATTGTGAGTAGGTCAATATGAAATCGATCACTCCTAGTAAAAGGAGATCGCATCCTGTGTATTCTTATTCGTAGATGACTCAGAAAAAATCTTTTGATCAAAAGTAGGAAGGAGATTAGAAAGAGTTTCTAATATTTTTTTATTGGAGTCATCATTGGTTAATTGAAAATCGATATGAATATGTATTTGAGTTTGACATGATTCCATACTCATGAACATATTCAGGGTGCTGGGATGATAGAAGGATTGTATTGCATGGTAACTTATCACTGAAGGATATATTTGATATTTTTATCAAATTTTTATATCTTTTGGATAGTCATGATATGTTGCTAGACATTAATCTTGACTTGTAGGTCTTTGATCAAATTAAAGAGTTTAATTTGAACGCCAATTAGAAAGAGTTCTAATTACTGAAATCGGATTAGCTCGATTGGACCTACATCGATTAGATTAAATTCTAATCAAATTAGGTCAACTAGTATCCAGATCTACTACTAACTAGATGTGAAATCCAATGGGTCATACACATATAAAAATTGGCCAAGGACCATTTTTAAAAAGGTTGATTGGAATTTTGGATTCAATCGGGGTTTCGATAAGCATGCTAGCACGTGTGGAATCCCTACCTCTTTTAGAGATCAATTTGGTCTCATGCCTTGCTCATTTCCTAGCCTAATTTGGTGGACATTTGGATCAGGTCAAGCCACCTAGAAGCAATCAAAAAGAGGTATCATATCTAGTGTACACACCAAATAACTAAGAGTCCAACTTAAGAAGGACTCTTGATGCTAACATGCAGAATGCATGCACACTTTATTTATGGCATGGAGAAGGACTAAGAATCCTTCTATTTTGGGCCTTTATTTTTTATGACAAGTAGATCAGATGATGAGTCACCTAGAGTACCTTTTTAAGTATAAAAAATCTATCAAATTATGCATAAAAAAATTGCTCGGTACATTGCTGCATGCGTGATAGATTTTTTTGGATGCACGAAGGGATGTGAAGACTCCTTCTGTTTAGGGAGTCTTAAGCAACTTTTTATCTAATAATTTTTGTGATAAGGATCAATTTTAAGTGTTGATAATGTGATAAAAATCTAAAAAATTATCAGATTAAGAAAGGTTGCTTTTCACATCCTTTTCTAGGCATGCGCGACAGGGAGAAGGTGCTCATGCATCTCTTCGGTGAAGAATCTTTCTCACAAATGAACTCTTATCCAGATAACATGTCATTTGGCGATGGCCTTTCTATTTGAATAAAGTTTTATGTGGCAAAATTTCATACTAATCTAATATGTGAAGAGATATAAAAAGTATCTCGTTCTGGGCGTGCATGCGTGAGAAGGCAGGAATCGATGTATAACCCCCTGAAGAGTCCTTCTGTTTAAGGACTCTCACATAAGTGATACGAGGACTTGATATACCTTTCCAAATAAGGCATGCCTTCTCTGGTAGCACTCCATCTGGTGCAATAAATAGGGGACGGCAGATGGGGTGATCATTCAATTCTTACATCCCCTATGCACTCCCTCTTTTACAACTTTAGGTTTTAGGACAAGACTTGTTCTTTTAAGACAAGCCTAATCCTAATAGCTCTAAGGATTTAAGAGGTCTAAAAAAAGGTGTTCAAGTCTAGTGGATGGTTCAGAAAGATTTAGACTCAGGTCTAGAGGAAGATCTGATCGATTGGTGGCTAGTTGAGTTCTAGAGACTAGAACTCTTGAAGCAAGGTGAAGAAGGAGCACTGTCCTTGATTCAATTTTTGTGTGGATCACCATTAGAGGGCAGACACTTAGACACCTCATAAAAATTAGATTAAAATTATAGGTATTCTTCTGATCCAAATTTATTTTATTGTACTTTGATTGATATAGTCAAGAGTTTCTGGGCATTAGGGTTTCCTGTGCATCGGATGTTTTTAATGAAAATTTTAAATACCTAATCCTTCCGCTGCACCACCAGAACCCAATATCTCCCAAGTCTTTCATAGAGAACTATGATGATAACCAAACTTTTATTCTCTATAATGCAGGAATATCATTTTCGATTAAAAGAGTGTCATCGACATACAAAACAAGAAATACTACCACAGAGTTATTAATCCATTTGTATATGCAGGGTTCTTCTTCATTCTTAGTGAAGCCATACGTTCTGATCACTTTATCAAAATGCATGTTCCAACTCTGAGATGCCTGCTTAAGTCCATAGATGGACCTTTGAAGCTTGCACATCTTAGACTCATCTGTAGATATGAAACCTTCAGGTTGTATTATATACACCTCTTCTTCTAGCTCTCCATTTAGGAAGACTGTTTTCACATCCATTTGCCAGATTTCATAGTCTAGATGTGCTCTATCACAAGTATAATCAAAATAGACTTAAACATTGCTATAGGAAAAAATATCTCGTCATAGTCAATACCATAATGCTGACGGTAATCCTTGACAACCAGATGGGCTTAATAGTCTCCACCTTCCCGTCTACGCTCCTTTTCTTTTTGAAGATCTACTTACATCCTATGGATTTTATCCCTTCAGGTGGGTCAACCAATGTTCATACATTATTGATTTTCATGGACTTCATTTCGAATTTCATGGCTTCCAGCCACTTATCGGAGTCAGACCTCTTCATCGCATCTACATAAGTGATCGGATCCTCATTGTTCTCATCGAGTTCAATTGGATCTCTATCTCGGACTAAGAAACCATAGTATCTATCTGGTTGATGCGATACTCTACCAAATCTCCTTAAAGATATTTCTACAATAAGTTCTGGATTTGATCTAATCAAGTCTGACTCTATGGGTTTACTAGATTGTATCGATTCTTCTACCAATCGAACTTCATCAAGTTCAATCTTTGAGGTATTAGTTTCTTCATCAAAAAATTTCTTTTCTAAAAAGATAGCCCTATTGCTGATGAACACCTTCTGTTCATCAGCAAGATAGAAGTAATATCCCTTGATCTCTTTTGGATATCCTACAAATAGACATTTGTCAGACCTAGGTCCAAGCTTGTCAGTTTTCAAATATTTGACATAAATCAAATATCCCCAAACCCTCAGGTGAGAGAGTGCTGGCTTACGTCCTATCCACATCTCATGTGATATTTTTCTTACGGACTTACTCAGAACTTTATTTAAAATATAACAAGCCGACTCGAGTATGTATCCCTAAAAAAAAATTGACAGACTTACAAAACCCATCATAGATCAAACCATATCTAACAGGGTTTGATTCCTCCTTTTCGATACACCATTATGCTGTGGTGTTCCAGGAGGGGTCCATTGTGAGAAAATCTCATTCTCTTCTAAGTATGTCAGAAACTCACTAGAGAGGTATTCTCCTCCTCGATCGGATCGAAGAATTTTAATACTCTTTCTAATTTATTTCTCTACTTCATTATGGAATCGTTTGAATATTTCAAATGATTCTGACTTATGTGTCATTAAATAGACATGCCCATACCTCGATAGATCATCTGTAAATATAATAAAATAATAATATCCATCTCTGGCACTAGGTTCATAGGTCCACATATATCAGTATGTATCAGACTTAGAACTTCACTGGCTCTCTCATCTTTTCCAGTAAAAGATGATTTTATCATTTTTTTAAGAAGACAGGACTTACAGGTTGGGAGTGATTCATAATCACTGACTTCAAAAATTTTCTCTTGTGCCAACCTATTTATTCTGTTCTTGTAAACATGACCTAACCTATCATGCCAAAGATAGATATCGGAGACATCACTAATTCTAGGGTGTTTGTGGGATGTGTACATTATACTAACAGGTTGTGATAATATGTAAATACTATTATTCAGTTGTCCATTCATCACATTAACACCATTCATAATGATATTAAAATTATTTTTTTTTATTGAAATTTCATAACCATACATGATCAAAAGGCCTACAGAAATAATATTCAATAAAAAAGAAAGACAAAAGTGACATTCACTTAGAACAATAACATTGGACTTGAATACAAGCTTAATAGTCCCTAACGTTAGAACTGGAACTGATCTTCCAACTCCAACATTAAAGAATCTTTCACCTTCTTTAAATCTCCTACTGACCTGCAGACTCTGCAATGAATTATAAATATTAAAAGGGCTTCTGGTATCTAATACCAGGTAGTGAAGCATAAATTGAGAAATTACAAAGTGTTATTATATAATTATCTTGTCCAGCAACAACTTGCTTCTTTTTCAATCTTTTTAGATCCAAGGAGATAATGTATTGAGGATAATTTCTTTTTCAGTGCCCTTGCTTCTTGCAGTAGAAGTATTCTGCCTAATTTCGATCGAACTTAGATTTCTTGATCTAACTAGGCTTGGGTGCCCCAGCACTTTGCATCTTTTTCTTGTTCTTTTTGTTCTTCTTTCCTTTCTTAAAGGATCGACGTCCAGAAGAAGACCCTCCCACAACATTCACCGACTCTTTTTAGAGCTGGTGATCCTTCTCAAAGTTTTGCAGTAACCCCAGTAAATCGTGGTAGTTAACTGCAGGCTTTGTCATTCAAAAATGAGTAAGGAAAGGGAGGTAGGACTTGGGCAAAGAGTTCAGAATAGCATCTTTTCCCAACTGCTCATGCAGAAAAAATCCAAGCTTGTTTAGGTGCTCAATCATCTTGATCATGTACAATACATGATCAGTGACTGATGCTCCTTCTCTCATTCGAGTATTGAAAATGGCACAACTAGTCTTGTGCCTCTCAACATCATCGGGTGTGCCAAAAGACTCGTTCAATATTTACAATATATCTTGTGGCTGAGCATTCTCGAAACGATAGCTAAACTCATCATTCATCGCCACCAGTATAATACAATGAACCATAGTTCGATCGTTGAGCCACTTCTGATAAGTATCTCTGACCATGCTACGTGCATTCGAAGCTGGCTCCTCGGATGCTGGATCTATCAATACATACAAGATCTGTTCATGCTCCAAGACTATTTTGAGCTTTCGATATCAGCTATCGAAATTTGATCCCATCAATTTATCACTATCTAATAGCGATTGGAGTGACAAGGTGGTGGCCATAACTGTAAAAAAAAATCAAAACTTAATTAGTATATGAATTGATTAAGCCTAAAGATATAGATTTTAGTCTAAAGATTTTTCTACTATTTTATTCGAATTGATAGCCTCTACCTTCAATTCAAAAAATTACACTAATTTTTTAGTGGGTACTAGAATCTACATGGACTGCACATGGGTCTGAGTGTGGCTTGACCAACCTTTGTGTCCCCATGAATAAGTTTTTAATCAATTATTTTATTAAATAATTTTTAGAATTCAATTTTGCCCCAGATACTTCTTCAGCAGGCGTGTGGCACCTCCACTGAAGGTTCTGGTTAGGTCTAACCATTAACATGCCAGAATTTAGTGTATCTAACAAATGAGTGACCAGGTCTGAGTGTGGCTCAGCCAACCTGACCATCATCAGAAAGATATAATTAAAATAATATATTATGAATGATAATTCCGACAGCTAGATGAGCACCAGACGTATGGTGCCTCCAATGATCATCTAAACCATTGGACTCATTATCACCCAACTTAATGGGAGGCTATGATCTAGTTATCACCAAAACTATTTTATTTTAAGGACCTAACAATTCTAAAAGATTTAATTAGTTGAATTGAGAGATGAGATGAGACTTGATCAGATAATCTTAATCCTCCCACTGACTTCACAAACCAGATAAAATAGGATAAGGACTGGAGTTTGTTGCAATTCAAACTCTTTTAAATTTCATTTTGACTCTAACTTTTTCTTACCCTTATCTAACTTAAAGAGGGACTTATCAGAGAAAATTAGGCATAAAAATAGTTAGAAAGACCTCATTTTCTTGTACATAATAGACCCCTTCAAAAGCAGCCAACGTGTGGAAGGATATGGATAAGGTTTTATGTTGAAATTTAAACTAATTTGAATTCAAATCAAAATCAATCAATTTTTATCCTTAATGAGTGATAAAAGAAAGATTATTTTTTAATTTTCTCATGTACAAACTGATTTTATGCAGTGAGAAAAGGTGTGAGACAATTTAGGTGGCACAAGGGATAGAGTCTTACTCATTTGGGACTCTAAGGTTTAACCAATTGGATTTCTTTCAAATCTAATCCAATTAGATCCAAATAAAATATGATGAACCTAATCTAATTAATCTCTTATAATTTTAATTAAATTTGATCAAATTAATAAATTAATTAAGTCATAGATCTGATCAAATCAAGATCATTTCTCTCTTACCGATTAGGTCATCTCATAATCTAATCAGACTTGATTCAGACTTTAATTCTTAATCAAATTGAGCTAATTAATAATCTAATCACTAATTAATCCTTCATTAAAGATAGAGTCCAAGTCTAGTGGGACTCTTCTCTAGAGTCTCCATCTAGTGGGACTCTCTAGTAGAGTCCCCGTCAAGTGAGACTCTTCACCAGAGTCTCCATTGACTAAGACTCTTCAGATTAGCCATGTGATCGGAGAGAAACTTCTAATGTGTGTGACCCCATAGGTTCGAACCTAAGTCGGTAGCATAGAAACTGATTTCTGTACCAATCGGAGTAACCATCTAACAATGGTACCTGACATTCAGATAGGTCGAATGTATGCTAAGTAACACTCAAAAACCTATTTGAATATCGTTATCGTATAATTCATCCTTTTGATCCAAATGCTCAAGGTGACCTAGGGTTTAACTGCCAACCCTGATATAGTTATCCACATTGTATTTCAATTTTCAAAATCCATCACATGGATTACCCCGGACAAGGTTTTACTGAATTGAAACACACTGATACATTAACTCTTACTTATTCGGAGGGGTCAATTTCATCTTGACTCACATACCGACTATCCAAAAATCTTTCATCACTGAATTAAAAATTTAGATAGTCCGACACCAAAGCATAGTGAGTTGCTTGCAAGTCACCGTGGTGATCTCAAGTCGGAGAGATACTTATACCTATATCCCTTCAGAGTGACTCTTAACAGCAGAGTGCTCCAGAGTTGGTCATGTTCAGTGAAATATACTCCTATATTTCACCTGCATGCCATACCAGCATCTCCATACTCCTTGATTAAGAGGACAACCAACCTATATGACACATAACGACCTACACTTGATATGTCTATCATCATAGTAATAGCATATCACTTGATTGCAAATTCATTTAAGAACTAAACGATATATCCTCCTATATCGAATCAAATAGTCCTAAGAACTTCACACATAACAGGAGTTCAAAATAAGATGTACACAGTGATAAAAAAATCAAATAACATTTATTAGTTCAACAATTCATCTACAATTACAATGATAAGCACAACCATCAACAGACTGACGATTGGCTTTGAAATACAATTCTCAATAGAGGAACCAACTCTGACCAAACCAATAGAATCAGAGATGATTAGATCAAATTCGAAGCTCGATGTAAAGGCATCCTTGAGTAGATATGATAGAGTACCATATCAATCGAATAGATACTTCGATTTTTAAGTTCAGGATGGAGATCTGATCTCTCATACAGATGCAATATAGGGATCTAACTTTGAGAAGTGACTTAGAGCCATTAAATCAGAAATGAAATCCATAAAGATTGACAATGTATAGACATTTGTTGATTTACCTAAATGGATAAGACCCATAGGGTGTAAGTGGATTTTAAAATGAATTAGAGGCACAAATGGAAAGGTGGAGACCTATTAATTCTGTCCGATTGTCAAAGAATTTCATCAAAATTATAGTATTGACTATGATGAGAAGTTTTCCTTGTGGCAATTCTCAAGTCCATTCAAATTGAATCAAGCTTTTTGAAGTTAGAATATATATTTTGAATATATAACTTCATTAAGAACGAAGTAGAATCCTGTATGTATAAATATTCTAATAGTTCTGTAAAAGTATTCTTTGTATTGTTTGGATGAAATTCTCTTAATCAGGAATGACATCCCTACATTATAGGGAATAAAAGTTTGGTTGTCATTTCTATTCTCTATAAAAATTTTTTATTAGAACTATCCTTAAGTATTTGTGAAATACTAAGGACCAATGGCTCGTTTATGGAGAGTCTGACTTAAAACTTATGAAATATTGATTTCAGTTTTTAGTTGAATTGAAATAATAAAATTATGTCAGATTATATTTTTATCCTAAAAGAGGAGCGATATACTGAAAAGATTTCATGCAATAGTCAGTAGCTAGTTTTATTTGTAATACGGAGTTCTTTACAGTATTTGATACTGATAAAAAAGTTGTTTGATTATGAAAGTTTATCAACGAGCATGGAGTGGCACTTTTTATTGATGGTCTAATCTTTCTGTATTGATAGCAGTACTGGAGCCATAGCTCAAACTGAAGAACCAATGTTCTATCTGAGAATCAAATATTTTCTACATTGCAATCAACTTGTTCGATAAAATCGAAATAAAGTCGACCTTAAGAAGATCGACTGAAAGGAGAATTTGATCGATCCATTGACTAGAGCAATCAGATCTAAAGAGTTCAATGACCTAAAATAAAAGATGGATATTTGATACTGATCTAATTGACTTTAGTCTAAATGAGAGTTGTTAGAAAATATGTCCTAAAGCCAATCATCTAGGTTGCAGATGATTGTGCTCGATATAAGTATATGAATTATAAAATGATAAATGTTATCTAGCAGATTCATCATAAGGAATACATCTTTCAAAATAGAACTCATATGTTATGATGAAATCCTTAGAGCTACTTCTAAAACGATAAAAGAGGATTTATCATGTAGTTCTTAAATCTTGCTCGCGATCAAATGATACAATTGTTACAAGGATGATAATTGTATCGAGTATAGGTTGTTGTTGTTATGATCCAGGTGGTGTGCCCAAGGTCCAGGAGACCAAGGTTAAGGCCAAGATCCATCATTCATGAGGGTTTCATGAAAGCTCTAGGGCTAGTTGGGCCCTAGGTTGAAAGGCTGTGGGCCTTTCGGATTCTTGAGGTCTAGGTTATATGGACCTCAAGGGATCAACTCTTTATGGGTCAGGTCTGGGCCCAGGATAGGTGAGATTAGGTCGAGTCATGGGTATACATGGGCTTGGGTTAACCTAATCTCCCATAGAGTTGGTCAAGGGAGTTTTGGGTTTGGGTCACTTGACCCGGTGTTTATATATACATGTACATGTATAAGTTTGATGAAGCTAAGAAAATACAAGACTCTTTCTCTCAAGTCTCTCTCTCTCTTCTCCCTCTCTCTCCAGTAATTCTCCATGCCCCAAGAGCAAGAAACCCTAGGGTTTCTTGCCACCAGTCCATAAAAGGAAAGAGAAGAAGGGGAGGCACTAGCCCCTTCCCCCTTGCAGCCGCCTACCAGATCTGCTCTCTCCCTCTTGCAGGCACCCAAACACTAGGTCCAAAACCTGAAATCTCTTGAGAAGAAATTGGTATAAGTTCCTCTCAGATCTGGAGTTGATCTGAGGTCATTTAAGGTGTGGGTGAGATCTCCATCAACAGATCTACAAGAAAGGCTGCAGCAGGACAGATCTGTGAGGTCTATCTTCATCTATCTTCTTCCCCATCTAGAATACTCTGATTCGAGATCTACAAATTAGAGGACCTCAGTCCAGGTCTGATCTAGTTGGTACGAGATCTTGGATTTTTAGACATAGTTTCAGAGGCGTTCTTCATCTGGAATGAAAGGCTGACGAAGAAGACAGCAACCAGGCTGATTTCGTCAAGGGCCTTGGATCATGTCCAGATGACTCCAGATCTATTCGTTGCTGGTTCCACTGCACCCAAGGTCTGTGGGAGGAGCCGGGATCATGCTCCAATAGTTGGTATCAGAGCTACGGTGGTGAGGAAGCAGTTCCAAGCATGAGAAGTTGAAGATCCCAAGTGCTAAAAATATTCAGCAAGGTACCATCAAGGTATATTCTATACTTTTTGATTTTATATTGCTTGTTTGACTTGGATCCAGTCATGGGCAGCAATATGAAGGTCGATTTCGAGAAGTTTGATGGCAAGGGGAATTTTTTCATGTGGAAAATCTGGGTGGAGGATCTTCTGGTGCAAGCAGATCTGGATCAGGCTTTGGATGAGAAGCCTGAGGGAATGACAAATAGACAGTGGGCATCATTGGAGAAGAAAGCATGCTCGGTGATCAGAGGATGTTTGGCGGATGCGGCATTGTATTCGGTGCTGGAAGAAAAGACCCCGAAGGGCCTTTGGTCGAAGTTGCACACCATGTATATGGGGAAGAATATGTGCAACAAGCTGATGCTGAAGAAGAGGTTGTACAGTCTTCGGATGCAGGAGGGATCTGATGTGATTGGCCACATTCAGAGGTTCGACCAGTTGTGCATGGAGTTGATAAATATCGGGGTGAAGCTGGATGAAGAGGACAAGTCCTTGTTGCTTTTGTGTTCGCTGCCAGGATCATATGATTCTTTGGTGACTACACTGCTCTACGGCAAGGAGACTCCGGAGTATGAGGACATGGTCTCAGTGCTGAGGTCTAATGAGCAAAGAAAAAAGTTGACCAGAGATCGGGCTCTCCAGAAGGGTTTGGCAGTAGGGGAGAGGACAGGTAGAGGCAGAGGCAGAAGCAAGTCCAGGGGGCGGTCCAAGTCCAGGAAGGGAAAGAGAGAGGTGAAATGCTTCAAGTGCAAAGAGTTTGGGCACTTCAAGCGAGAATGTCCACTATGGAAGAGCAAGAAGGAAGAAAGAAGTGGCTCAGAATCAGTGAGTGCAGTTGCTGGGCAGCAGGTGGAGGATGATCTACTTGTGGTATCAGATGGTCACAGGCATTACACAGAGGAGTGGACACTAGACTCTGCGTGCTCACATCACTACACACCACACAGGTCTTGGTTTGCGACATACACCAAGACAGATGAGGGATCAGTGACTCTAGGCGACAATCATCCTTGCAAGGTGGCTGGGATAGGGACAGTCAGGGTGAGGATGTTTGATGGGATTGTGAGGACATGGACAAATGTAAAGCACATCCCGGATCTTGAAAAGAATCTGGTGTCACTTGGCTACTTGGAGCGCAGTGGATACAGCTTCAGCAGTAGGGCTAGAAGCAAAGTACTGAACATTTTCAATGGAGCTATGGTGGTGATGAGAGGCAGGAGGTTGGACAATAACCTCTATCGCATGGAGGGATCTATGGTGACTGGAGAGTCTGATGTAACAGCTGCAGTCCAGGACCAGCAAGGGACTTACAGGATGTGGCACTACTGCCTAGGCCACATGGGTGACAGGGGACTGAGGGAGTTGAGCAGGAGAGGACTCATCTCTGATCTGGAGGATGGTACTATAAGGGAGATCTATGAGCCTTGCCAGATGGGAAAGCAGAGGAGAGTTCAGTTCACCATCAGTACAGCCCGGAGTGCAGCCCCTCTGGAGTTAGTACACACGGATGTGTGGGGATCAGCCCCAGTTTTAGCTAGGAATGGGGCCAGATACTTCATGACCCTGATTGATGATTTCTCAAGGAAACTCTGGATTTACTTCATGAGAGAGAAGTCAGAGGTCTTCACCAAGTTCAAGATCTGAAAAGCTGAGGTGGAGAAGGAGCAGGGGCGGAGTGTGAAGTGTCTGAGGTCAGATAATGGCGGAGAGTACACCAGCAGAGAGTTCCAGAATTACTGTGAGGAGTGTGGGATCAGGAGACACTTCTCAGTTAGGGGGACTCCACAGCATAATGGGGTAGCCGAGAGGATGAATAGAATACTTTTGGAAAAGGCATGATGCATGAGGCTACAGGCAGGGCTTCCAAAGGAATTCTGGGTTGACACAGTAGACGCAGCGGGTTACTTGGTCAATCGGTCACCTCTCACCAGGTTGGATGGCAGGCTTCCAGAGGAGGTGTGGTCTGGGAGGACAGTTGGGCTAGGCCATCTACGGGTATTTGGGTGCACGGCCTATGTGCACATTGGAGCTGGTAAGTGGAGCAAGCTAGACGCCAGATCACGCAAGACGGTGTTTCTAGGCTATCCGCGAGGAGTCAAGGGATACAGGCTGTGGGATCCCTTCGAGAAGAAGGTCATCATTAGTCAGGATGTGACTTTTGATGAGAAGTCAGTCCTACGGAGGCGAGCAAGCATGGAGGAGCAGTAGGAGCAGGAGGAGGTCCAGTAGGGTGCTGCTGGACAGCTTACCTCTTTGATTTTGCCTCTTGCAGGTACTACGGGAGGATATGACATTCAGGTGGAGAACCTACCTAAGGTGTCTCCACAGGTGGAGAGGACTCGGATGGATGATCGAGGTGGAGAGGTCCAACAGGAGCGAGCTGGATCGAGGACTGATGTCGGTGTTGCCCTACATAAGCCTAAGAGGACCATCAGGCAACTGGACCGATATGGCTTCGAGGAGATGCTGTCATATGCCCTGGTGACAGTGAATGGAGACCCATATATGTATCAGGAGGCTATTGAGAGCCAGGACAGTGAACGGTGGGTCCAGGCGATGTCCGAGGAGATGCAGTCTCTCCACAAGAACCAGACGTGGCGATTGGTGCAGTTGCCACAGGAGAAGAGGCCCATTGGCTGCAAATGGGTCTCAGTTGCAAGGACAGAGTGGAGCTGGTTGAGGCCTTGGGACATCAAGGTGGAGATTGTTATGATTCAGGTGGTGTGCCCAAGGCCCAGGGGACCAAGGTTAAGGCCAAGGTCCATCATTCATGAGGGCTTCATGGAGGCTCTAGGGCTAGTTGGGCCCTAGGTTGAAAGGCTGTGGGCCTTTCGGGTTCTTGAGGTCTAGGTTATGTGGGCCTCAAGGGATCAACTCTTTATGGGCCAGGTCTGGGTCCAGGATAGGTGAGATTAGGTCGAGTCATGGGTGTACATGGGCTTGGGTTAACCTAATCTCCCATAGAGTTAGTCAAGGGAGTTTTGGGTTTGGGTCACTTGACCCGGTGTTTATATATACATGTACATGTATAGGTTTGATAAAGCCAAGAAAATACAAGACTCTTTCTCCCAAGTCTCTCTCTCTCTTCTCCCTCTCTCTCCAGCAATTCTCCACACCCCAGGAGCAAGAAACCCTAAGGTTTCTTGCCGCCAGTCTATAAAAGGAAAGAGAAGAAGGGGAGGCGCTAGCCCCTTCCCCCTTGCAGCCGCCTACCAGATCTGCTCTCTCCCTCTTGCAGGCACCCAAACACTAGGTCCAGGACCTGAAATCTCTTGAGAAGAGGTTGGTATAAATCCCTCTCAGATCTAGAATTGATCTGAGGTTGTTTGAGGCATGGGTGAGATCTCCATCAACAGATCTACAAGAAAGGCTGCAGTAGGATAAATCTGCGAGGTCTATCTCCATCTATCTTCTTCCCTATCTAGAACACCCCGATTTGAGATTTACAAATTGGAGGACCTCGGTCTAGGTCTGATCTGGTTGGGTACCAGATCTTGGATTTTTTAGAGGTAGTTTCAGAGGTGTTCTTCATCTGGAACGAAAGGCTGACGAAGAAGACAGCAACCAGGCTGATTTCGTCAAGGGCCTTGGATCGTGTCCAGATGACTCCAGATCTATTCGTTGCTGGTTCTGCTGCACCCAAGATCCGTGGGAGGAGCCGGGATCATGCTCCAATAGTTGTATGCCATATTGGTTGGTTGTCCTCTTAACCAAGATATGTGGTGACACAGATATGGCATACAGGTGATATGTAGAAGTATATTTCACTGAGCGTGACCACTTTCAGAGCACTCTACTGTCAAGGATTGCTCTGATGGGATATGGGTATAAGTATCCTCAAACCTGAAGCTGCCTTGGTGACTTACAAGTAACTCACTGTGCTTTGGTGCCGGACTATCTGAATTTTTAATTCGATGATAGAAGGTTTCTGGGTATGTTAAGTATTTGTAAAGTCTGAGTGCGAGTCAAGATTGGATTGACCACTCCAAGTAAAATTGAAGATGATGCATCACTGTATTTCAATTTAGTAAAATTTTGATCAAAGTAGTCCTAGTGAGGAGTCACTGAATTTTTAAGATTAAGACACAATATGGACCACTCTTCTTGGGTTGACAGTTTAACCCTTAGTCGTCCTTGAGCATCAAGTGTCAAAAAGATGAATTATATGGTAACTATATGCACATGAGTTTTAGAGTGTTGCTAGATATACATTCGGCCTATCCAGACGTCGGATCTCATTGCTAGATGGTTACATCGATTAGTACAAAAATCATTCTTGTGCTACTGACTTAAGTTCGAACCTATGAGATCACACACGTAGAAGTACTAGTCTGATCAAATGACTGATCGACGATTATGAATCGTTGAAGGGTTTAATTATCAATAAGATTGATGATTAATCCTATGCAAAGGTTACAATAAATTATTTACTAATGATTGATAAATTAAAGAAATAATTAATTAATAATATGATTGTTAATTGACTCAATTTGATTGAGCAATGGAGATTGGATCAGATCTAATTGAATTGGGTTCAATTAGATTGGTTTTAGATTGATTGGATGCATCCCTATTGAATAACAGGACTCATTCCAATTGATCTTAGAGATGCAAATCAAATTCTAAGTTGAATATGATTCAATTAATTTTATATAGACTTGGATTAGATCAAACCTCATTGGATAATAGGTTTGATTAGATCAAGCCCTATTATCAAATAGCTTCTCTGATATCCATCAAGAATCAATCCCTGGATCAATGGAGTTTTAAGCTAACTAATTCCTAATTGAATTACGGTCTAATTGATTTCATAATTAGGCTAGGACCCACTTAGTTAGTTTGTTATAACTAATTCTTAAATTGGTTACGATTGGGTTCAAGAATTAGTTAGAGTTTGATTAAGATTCATGAGCCCTATTTGGAATAGGACTAAATCAATTGAACCCCATCTTTTTAAGTGATCCTCTATGCCTCCACTCCCTTTCACCAAGAGATCTCATGCCCAAAGAAAGGTGTTGGGAATAGTGTCCCAAAGCCAATCGTCAGCCTGTTGACGGTTGTGCTTCTTTTCTATTAGTACATGAATTATAAATAAATAAAAGTTATTTTGTATTTTTTTCATCACAAATGTTTCATCTTCTAATGAACTCCTATGTTGTGGTGAAGTCCTTAGGACTATTTAGACTCGACAAAGGAGGATTTGTCGCTTAGTCCTTAAACCTGTTCGCGACCAAATGATACGTTGTTACCAAGGACGACAACGTTTATCGAGCATAGGTCATTGTGTGCCATATGGGTTGGTTGTCCTCATAACCAAGGAGTGTGGAGACACTGGTATGGCATACAGGTGAGATATAATAATACATCTGCACTGAACGTGACCAACTCCGGAGCTATTTCTGCTGTCAAGATTTGCTTCGATGGGATATGGGTATAAATATCCCTCCGACCTGAGACCGCCACGGTGACTTGCAAGCAACTCACTGCACTTAGGCACTGGACTACCTGAATTTTTAATTCAATGACGGAAGGCTGCTGGGTGTAGTCAAGTACTTGACTTGTCGGTGCGTGTGTCAAGATGGGATTGACCACTCCAGTTTAGGAGTTCTTGAACTTGATGATTGTGAATCACTTCCAACCTGTGAGTCTTGTCTTCTTGGAAAGATGACCAAGTCACCTTTTACTGAAAAAGGTGAGCGAGCCAGTGAACTCTTGGGTCTGGTACATTCTGATGTATGTGGACCTATGAGCTCAAGTGCAAGAGGTGGATATTTCTACTTCATAACCTTCACAGATGACCTATCGAGGTATGGGTATGTCTACTTAATGAAGCATAAGTCGGAGTCGTTTGAAATGTTCAAACTATTCTGAAATGAGGTAGAAAAACAAACTGGGAAGTGTATTAAAATTTTTCGATCTGATCGAGGAGGTGAATACCTTTCCAATGAGTTTCTGACGTATCTAAGGGAGAATGGGATTCTCTCTCAGTGAACTCCTCCTGGAACACCACAGCATAATGGTGTGTTTGAAAGGAGGAATCGGACCTTATTGGACATGGTTCGATCCATGATGGGGTTTGCTGGTCTGCCGATCTCCCTCTGGGGATATGCGCTCGAATTGATTTGTTACCTTTTAAATAGAGTTCCAAGTAAGTCTGTAGCCAAAATGCCATATGAGATATGGATAGGACATAAGCTAGTACTCTCGCACCTTAGGGTTTGGGGGTGTCCGACTTATGTTAAACGTTTAATTACAGACAAGCTTGGACCTAGATCTGACAAGTGTAATTTTATATGGTATCCAAAAGAGACCAAAGGATATTATTTCTACCTTGCTGATGAGCAAAAGGTGTTTGTCAGCCTTAAGGCAATCTTTTTTTTGAAAAGGAGTTCCTTAGTGAAGGAACTGTTGCCTCTAAGGTCGAACTTGACGAAGTTCGACAGGTGGAAAAACTGACACATGTTACTGAACCTGAACCGGATTTGATTAAATCAGATCCAGAGCCCATTGATTATGTACCCTTAAGGCGGTCTGGTAAAGTACCACATCAACCGGACAGATACTATGATTTCTTAATCCGGGATGGCGATCCTGTCGAACTTGATGAAAATGATGAGGATCCGATCACCTACATGGATGCAATGCAGAGACCTGACTCTGAGAAATGGCTAGAGGCCATGAAATCCGAAATGGAGTCCATGAAGGTCAACGATGTGTGGACATTGGTTGACTCACCCGAAGGAGTGAAATCCATAGGGTGTAAGTGGGTCTTCAAGAGGAAGAGGGGCGCAGACGGAAAGGTGGAGACCTATAAAGCCCGTCTGGTTGCCAAGGGATATCATCAACGTTATGGTATAGACTATGATGAGATATTTTCTCCTGTGGCAATGCTCAAATTTATTCGGATTATACTTGCGATAGCTACCCATCTAGACTATGAAATCTGACAGATGGATGTGAAGACAGCTTTCTTAAACGGAGAGCTGGACGAAGAGGTGTATATGATACAACCTGAAGGGTTCACATCCACAGATGAGTCTAAGGTATGCAAGCTACAAAGGTCCATTTATGGACTTAAGCAGGCATCTCGGAGTTGGAACATACGTTTTGATAAGACGATCAAAACGTATGGCTTCGTTAAGAACAGAGAAGAGCCCTGCATTTATAAGTGGGCTAATGGTCCAGTAGTAGTATTTCTTGTATTGTATGTGGATGACATTCTCTTAATCGGAATGATGTCCCTACATTATAGGGAATAAAGATTTGGCTATCGTCACAGTTCTCCATGAAGGATCTGGGAGAAGCTTCCTACATCCTAGGGATGAGGATCTATAGGGATAGATCCAATAGGTTGCTTGGCTTATCCCAGTCCACGTACATTGATACTATACTGAAAAAGTTTAGCATGGAGAATTCCAAGAAAGGCTATCTACCGATAGGCCATGAAATTTCTCTCTCGAAAAGAGATTGTCCGATAACACCTCAAGAGAGAGAGCGTATGGGTAGGATTCCATATGCTTCGGCAGTGGGATCTATCATGTACGCCATGACATGTACACGATCAGATGTGGCATACTCACTAGGGGTAGTGAGTAGATACTAATCTGATCCAGGGGAGAATCACTGGAAGGTTGTTAAAACCATCCTGAAGTATTTAAGAAATACTAAGGACTAGTGGCTTGTATATGATGAATCAGACTTGAGACTTATAGGGTTTACAGACTCTAGTTTCCAGTCTGATCGTGATGACAGCAAGAGTGTGTCAGGATTTATTTTTACCCTTAATGGTGGGGCTGTCTGCTGGAAGAGTTCCAAGCAGCACACTGTGGCTGATTCAGTATGCGAGGCGGAGTATATTGCTGCATCAGATGCTGCCAAAGAAGCGGTGTGGCTGAGGAAATTCATCACTGAGCTCGAAGTAGCACCCTCCCTTATTGGTCTAGTTTTGCTCTACTGTGACAGCTCTGGAGCCATTGCTCAGGCGAAGGAACCGAAGGCACACCAGTGGACGAAGCATATTCTGTGCCGCTACCATCTCATCCGGAAGATCGTGGATCGAGGTAACGTCAACCTTCAAAAGATCGATGGGAAGGAGAACCTGACCGACCCATTCACTAAAGCCATTGCGGTGAAGGAGTTCAATGACTACAAGTCAAAGATGGGTATTAGATACTGCACCGATTGGCTTTAGGCCAAGTGGGAGATTGTTGGGAATAGTGTCCCAAAGCCAATCGTCAGTCTGTTGACGGTTGTGCTCCTTTTGTATTAGTACATGAATTATAAATAAATAAAAATTATTTTGGCATTTTTTTCATCACAAATGTTTCATCTTCTAATGAACTCCTGTGTTGTGGTGAAGTCCTTAGGACTATTTAGACTCGACAAAGGAGGATTTGTCGCTTAGTCCTTAAACCTGTTCATGATCAAATGATACGTTGTTACCAAGGATGACAACGTTTATCAAGCATAGGTCGTTGTGTGCCAGATGGGTTGGTTGTCCTCATAACCAAGGAGTGTGGAGACACTGATATGGCATACAGGTGAGATATAATGGTACATCTGCACTGAATGTGACCAACTCTGGAGCTATTTCTGCTGTAAGATTTACTCCGATGGGATATGGGTATAAATATCCCTCCGACCTGAGACCGCCACGATGACTTGCAAGCAACTCACTGCACTTAGGCACTGGACTACCTGAATTTCTAATTCAGTGATGGAAGGCTGCTGGGTGTAGTCAAGTACTTGACTTGTCGGTGCGTGTGTCAAGATGGGATTGACCACTCCAGTTTAGGAGCTGTGTATAGTCATGTTTCAATTTAGCAAAACCTTGGCCAGGGTAGTCCTATTGAGGAGTCACAGGACTAATTGAGTTGAGCACGATTCGGATGATCTCATCAGGGTTGACAGTTTAACCCTGAGTCATCCTAAACACAGGGGTCAAAGGGGATGAATTATACAATAACCATATTCACGTAGGTTCTGAGTGTTGCGATTGCAACTATTCGACTTATCTGGACGTTGGGTACCATTGCTAGATGGTCACTTCGATTAGTACAGGAATTGGTTCCTGTGCTACCGGCTTAGGTTCGAACCTGCGGGGTCACACACATTAGAGGTTCTTTTCTGATCTGATGGCTGATTATGAGTCTTATGTATTTGGAACTCTATGATTGAGAATTAGAATTCTCTGATCATGAGTTTCACACATTTTTGGATACTGGGATCAAAATTTTGAATTTCAAATTTTGAATTTAAAATTTGAACTCTTTGATCAGGGTTTCATATCGATGATCTCTGATATCCGATTGCCCATCGAATTTGGACTCAATAATTATGAGAGGTTTTATTAGTGATTTGATCACTAATTAACTCAATTTGATTGAGTAATTATTTTTGGATCAAGTCCAATTGAATTGGATTCAGTTGGGTTTGATCCGATTAGGTTAAGTGTTGATCTAATCGCTAAGGTGGTTTAGTCCCTGATTTGATCAGGGGTTGGGCTTAGTCAATTTCTGATTTGATTAGGATTTTATTGAGCCTAATTAAGTTGGGTTTAATTTAGTCTAATTGTGCTTAACCTATTTTGATTAGGTTGGTTCAATTAAGATCAAACCACCATTTGAATTTGAATCCCTGCACCACCTTAAATCTCTGCGCCCATTTGAATTCATGAGAAGAAACTTCTAGTGAATTTTTTCTCACGTAAAGCTCTTCTCACACCCACTCTTGTGCGCCAATATTTGGATAAAGATGATTAGTTAGCCATTCAAATTCAAAGCATGTTTGAATTTGAATGGATAACTTATCTCTTGTGCATACATGACATTATCCACTTTAGCGCCCCACATCTCACACGAGAAAGAGTTTCTCGTGAAACCTTTCCACGCACAAAGCAAACTCGCACCTTCTCTTCTCACGCCCAAGTAGATAGGGATGAGTTGGTTTTAGTTTGAATTCAAATTTGATTTGAATTCAAATGTGTAACCACTTGTCTTTATCCTCTCACGCGGATAAGACACGTTTTGAACTGTTTTAAAAGAGATAGGGAGCTGGGGCGTGCGTAGAAAAATTCTGAGAAAGAAAGTGGGGTGTGAAGAAGCCTTGTGCATGAGGTGAAGGTCCAAAACCTTCCGAGAGAAAAAGAAAGAAAAGAAAGAAAATTGGGCGCAGGGTTTTTGGTGTGTACCCTAGGGTTTCTACCTAGGGTTCGGGAAGTGAGATTGGTGTGCCACGAGTGTCGTGAGTCCACCAAATTTTAGAGAGAGATCCATCAACCTCTCAACCAATCGTGCAGATGATCCAGAGTATCCAAAGAGTCGGCACACATCGATCGAAGAAGTTCGATCAACATCAGCCATCAAAAGGGTGAAATCACAAACTAGCATTCGTGAGGAGTCGATCAGACGGGAGCTTCGTGTGGATGATCCGTAGAGGCTTGACACTAGTGTGGCTGTGACATGATGATCAGAGCCCCCCGACGGTGATTAGATTGCGGTGATCGACTACCCGCAAAAGGTGATGTGTTCTGAACACAGTACAGTAAAAAGTTTACTGTTTCAAATTTGAATTTCAAATTTAAATGCATGCTGTTGTATCATATTTAGATCCTAGTGTAGGATTAATTAGTATTAATTAATGAGATTAATTAATAATTCTACTGCAAAATAGTAATTTTGAAAAATTTTAAAATTACCATTTTGCCCCTGCACTGAATTTTTGCTTCAAAAGGTCTCACATTCTCCCTCTCTTTTGTGAGAAAAAGTGGGAATCCCCCCTTCTTCTTGTTGCAAAAAAAGAAAGGAGGGGCATCCAAGAGTTGGACACCCCATATCCCATGCATCTGGGCTTCCTTCCCAACCCCTTTTGAAGGGATTTTGTGAAGCTTTTATTGCTGATTCTTGGGCATCAAAGAGGATTTTTCTTGCTGGTTCTACAGTAGAAAATTAGAGAAGAAAAGTTCTTTCCAAAGAGAGAAAGAAAAGGAAGAAGATGGGTCTTCTTTCTTATGGGCAGCCTTGAAGATGGAGTTCTTCTTTCAATTTTTTTTTCTATTTTTTTTCAAGATAAAAATTAGATTGAATCTAATTTTTAATATGAAGATTTAAAAAAAAATATTAAAAAAATTTGGTTGGGTATTTGGGGATTCCTAGAGTTCTAGATTAAGGAAGAAAAAGGGAGAAGAAGAGAGAAGAATGGCTCTTTTCTTGGATCTCTTTTTTAGATTTTTTTTGAGCTCAAAAATCTATATAATTTTCAGAATGAGAAATCAGATTAGATTTAATTTTTATCATAGAAAATTATAGAAGAAAAGTTCTTCTCAAAGGTGTGAAAGGAATAGAGAAAGGTTCTCTCTTATGTTTGAAAAAATTGAGAAGAAAGGGTTCTTCTCTTGATCTCTATTGTAGAGATCTGATACGTGGATCCATAAAAAAAAAGAGAGGTTCTTCTTATTCTTCATCTTCTTCATGATTTCTTTTAGATCAGCCAAAGTATGGTGTCCTCATGAGCTAGCACTCTCGAGGAGATCGATCAGCATAAGAGCTTCGTATGGATACCTGTAGAGGTCGGACGTGGTGCAGCTGCCAAGCATCATGAAGAATCAAGTACCATGGATGTCAGATGCCGTGATCTACTACCCATGCTCAGATATGAGATTTTGATCTCAATTAATATTTAGATGTGATCTAAATATAAATTAGATATAATCTAATTACACATAGATATGATCTATACTTGCTGAATTTTAGATTTCAGTTTTGGATACATGTATATTAGTTCATATCATAGATCCTATATGGTGATTTTAGATTTGATCTATGCATACATTATAGATTAAATTATTTAATCTATGTATGTTTTATTGTAAATTTTTAAAAATGCATGCACAAAATCTGCCATGCTTTCCTTCAGAAAAACCACAACTATGATCAGATAGTAGATTGATGTGAGTGTGATCGTTGATGTTATGACAGAGCTAGATGCTTATCAAGTTTGGAAGAAGTTGGAAAATTTGTATCAGCCAAAGAATGAAAAGAATAAAGTCTATCTGATTAAAAGATAGGTGAACTTGAAGTATAAGGATGGGCAGAATGCTTTGGAGCACTTGAATAACTTTCAGATTATCCTGAATTAGTTAGCTACAATAAAGTTACTTCTTGATGATGAGGTGTAGGCATTGATTTTACTGAGTTTTTTATCAGACAGTTGGAAGATATTTGTAGTGATGCTGAGTAATTACACTACCAGTGATAAACTTACCTTAACTATAGTAAAGGATAGTATATTGAATGAAACAAACAGATGAAAGGAGCTAGATTTGACAGATACAGGTTATGAGGCACTGGTTATAGAGTAGAGCGAGAGAAGCAAAAATAAACCCTCCTATAACAAAAAGGATAATGAGTCCCATAGCAGAAAAGACAAGAGAAAATCTAGAGGCTGATCAAAGTCCAGGAAGGATGTCACTTGCTACTATTGTAATAAGTCAAGATATTTTCAAAAAGAGTGCAAAGAGTATAAGAGGGATCAGGATGAGAGTAAAGGAAAGGAAAAAGAGACATAGAATATGACTGTAGTTGCATTTGATGATAAGGTCATGATTGTTTGTGATGATGGATGTATTAATCTCATATATTAGAAACTCATTTGGATAATTGATTTAGCTGCCTCATACTATATTACATCTCAGAGAGACTTCTTCTTGTCCTACTCCAATGGTGATTTTAGGCATGTTAAGATGGAAAATGATGCGATAGCTCAAATTATGGGCATAAAAGATGTTTGCTTGGAGACCAATATAGGTGTAGACTGGTATTGAGAAATATGAGGCATGTTTCTAATATCCGATTGTACTTAATTTCCAACTGTGTCCTAGATGATGAGAGCTATGCTATTTGCTTTGATGAAGAAAAATAGAAGCTCACTAAAGATTTCTTAGTTGTAGCAAAACATAGAAAAGCTGATTTTTTTTAAATTGTAGACTAAGATGTATATTAGAGAGGTAAATACAGTTGAAGAGACCTCTACAGACTTATGGCATCAACGACTTGGCCATCTAAATGAGAAAGGACTTGATGCTCTATCCAGACATAATCTACTTTCTTTAAAAGGTATGCATTTAAGATCTTGCACTCACTGTTTATATGGCAAGCAGCATAAGATTTCATTTATAAGCTCTCCTCACGTAGGAGATTACATGTGTTATATTTAATTCACACTGATGTATGCTCTATGACCACAAAGACATTTGATGGTATATTATATTTTATTACTTTTATTCTTGATCATTCTTAAAAATTATGGGCTTTTACTTTGAGATCTATAGACCAGGTGTTCGACGTCTTTAAAATATTCTATGCTAGTTTTGAAAGGGTGAAAGGAAGAAAATTGAGATACATTCAAGTAGGTAATAGTGATGAATACCAAGATCTGTTTGAGAGATACTGCAGATAGCATGACATTAAATTAGAGAAGATTATCCTTGAGATACCTCAGTAGAATAGAGTGGCAGAGAGGATGGACCACATCATTATTGAAAGAGTCCAATGTATGCTTTCTCATTCGAAGTCGTCTAACTCCTTCTAGGGTGAATCTATGATGACTGCAGTTGATTTGATTAATCTCTCTTCTTCATTTTTTTCTTGATAGTGATGTTCCTGAGAAGATATGGATAGAAAAATTAATTTTTTATAACCATCTCAGAGTATTTGGATGCAAAACTTTTGTTCATATTTCAAAAAATGAGAGATCAAAGCTTGACAGCAAGTCAAAAGAGTATATCTTTCTTGAATATGGACATAAGTAGTTTGGATATAGGTTATGAGATCTAGTAGAGAAGAAACTGGTCAGAAGCTAAGATATAGTATTCTTTGAGGATCAGACCATTGAGGATATAAAAAAAGTAGATAAGTTAAAGTCTACTACAGAGTTATTTGTTGATCCACCTCCTATATCTCATGTCAGAGTAGATGTTGATGATGGTCAGACTGCAGAGGATGGTGATGTAATGAATGATGAGCCTACATATGGTGACAATGTATCAGATGAGCATAATAAGCAAGCTCCCACACAGCAAATGATAGAACAATAGCCAAAAATATCTACCAGAGAGCGTCAGCCTTCTTAAAGATATGAGTATGTGATGGTGACTGATGAGGAGAGCCAAAATGCTTTCAGGAGGTTATGTCATATGTACAGAAGGAAAGTAGTTTGAAGCCATGCAAGAAGAGATGAAATCATTGCATGAGAATCACACTTTTGATTTGGTAAAGCTACCTAAGAGGAGAAAGCATCCAAGAATAAGTAGATGTTCAGAGTCAAGATAGAAGAACATAGCTCACAACCGAGATACAAAACGAGACCAGTTATGAAGGACTTCAGCTAGAAGAAGGGTATTGATTTTGAAAAAAAATTTCATCCATGGTCAAGATATCTTCGATTCGAGTTATTCTTAGTCTGGCAGTCAGTCTAAATTTGAAGACTGAGTAGCTCGATATGAAAATAATATTTCTTCATGGTGATCTTGAAGAAAAAATTTATATGGAGTAGCTAGAGGGGTTTATAGCTAAAGGCAAGGAGAACTTGGTATATTGACTAAAGAAGAGCTTGTATGGTTTGAAATAAGCTCCTTGATAGTGGTACAAAAAATTTGATTCCTTTATGGTAGATCATGGGTATAACAGAACTACTTCTGATCATTATGTATTTGTAAAGAAGTTCAGTGATGATGATTTCATTATTTTTTTATTATATATTGATGACATATGGATTGTTGGTCATGATGCTAAGAGGATTCAGAGCTTGAAGGTTGAATTGAGTAAGTGCTTGGCTATGAAAGATTTAGGATCAGCAAAGCAGATACTTGGCATGAGGATTGCTCATGACAAGATGAATAAGAAACTATGACTATCTTAGGAGAGATACATAGAGAAGATGTTAGAGAGGTTCCATATAAGTAACTCCAAATCAGTTAGCTCTTCACTTGCTGGTCACTTCAGATTGAATTTTAAATAGTATCCTATTAGTAAAAAAGAGAAGAGGGACGTGCACAAGATCTCTATACATTCACAGTTGGTAGTTTGATGTACATCATAGTGTGTACTAGGCCAAATATTGCTCATCCTGTTGGTATTGTCAGTCGATTTCTCATTAAAACTGAGAGGAGTATTGGACTGCCATGAAGTAGATTCTCAAGTATCTTAGAGGTATTTCTAGAGTATATCTTTGTTTTGGTACTGATAAACATATGTTAGATGGATATACGATACAAACATAGCAGATGATGTTGATTTTAGGAAATCTATATCGAGATACTTGATGATTCTTTTAGAGGAGCTATCTCATGGTAGTCTAGACTGCAGAAATATGTTGCCTTGTTAACTACAGAAGTAGAGTATATTATAGTGATAAAAGCCAGCAAGAAGTATTATGGATGAAGAAGTTTTTAAGAAACTTGGTTTGAGGTAAGAAATATTTATCCTATATTATGATTGTCAGAGTACAATTTATCTCAGCAAGAATCCGACTTTCTATTCGAGGTTGAAGTATATTAATATAAGATATCATTGGATATAGAATGCTTTAAAAATGAAGTTGTTATAGCTGGAGAAGATTCACATAGATGATAATGCTTCAGATATACTGACTAAGATATTACTTGCAGAGAAGTTTTAGATATACTGACTAAGATATTGCCTATAGAGAAGCTTGTAGGTTGCAGAGCTGATGCTAGTTTGGTAGTCTTCCCCATATGAATGTGAGGGGGAGATTTATTGGCGATGTCACACCCACGTGGTAGGACCCTTCAACCATAACAATAAAAAAATAGGATAGCGCATGAGGAAAAAAATGCAAGAGAGAGAGGGCGTCCGACACGGGCATGCGGCGTGTGCAAGAGAAAGAAAGAAAACTTCAATCTTTCCAGCTCCAATCGAAAGGTGATTTTAAGTCAGATTGAGATGAAATTTCAATATGTTGTTCACAACAGTGAGCTCTACAAACTGAATAGTTCAGATCGCCGTAAAATCTCCTCTTGTGTAACTCGCTTATATTTGGTTTGATAAGATTTGTCTCGTTTTCTCTTTATTATTCTTTAGTAGTATTGACATATTATATTGAGATGAGTATTGTACGTTGATTAGAGAGCTTCTAGTGTGCTCGAAAAAAATTTTGCTGTACCCATTATTTGGTGATAGTGGAAGTTTGATCTGAACTGTGGTCTCATGATTTTTATCTCCATATTGGAGAGTTTTCTATACAAATCTGATATTTTTGTGTTTGGCTTGATTTATATTTTTACTGAATTTGATATTGTTGAGTTATTGTCTATTTTAATTAACATATAGGGGGTAGAATTTATTCTGAGTATAATTGTATTTATGCCCCTTTCATCCCAACAACTATACTATATTATTTATTTTAAAAAAAATAATTGGTTAATAGTATTATTTCATCATTTAGAAATACTATCATAAGAAATCAAATAATATAAATACTTATTTCATAATTCCTATCATATACACCAGAGGAATCGACATTTCTATATCCAAATGACTTGTGAAATATGGAAATAGGCTGGGTGGGAAACTGATATCCACTCCCCTTCTCACTTCCTATCAACCAAACATGGCCGTGGTAGAATGCAAGTCCCCATCCTTCTGTTTTATGCAATGGATTTTGCTTCTTTTGATGCTTTCTCTATTTGTACATGCTTCTGTGTGTGTGTGTGTTGGTGTGTGGGATAATTTGATAATGTTAGAATGCACCAAAATTAAAGAGCAAACAACAAGAGAAAATCCTAAGTTACGATAATCCTATGAATAATGGCCTCCAATAATTTTAGTTTTGATATCATGCTAGTTATCCAATTGATTCAAAAGCTTAAGCTTTTAAAAATTGAATGAAATTAAAAAAAAAAAAAAGATTTAACAATAATCTTGCTCTTCTAGTTACTCGTCATTTAATATGCACTAATTTCCCTTTGAAAAATAATTGGAAAATGACAAGTTAACTATTGCTTTTGTGAATGTCCTTTTGTACGTGACATTAAATATGATAGGAATATTTCTTTCGCACAACCTCTTTGTTCTATTCCTTGTTTTGTGTTGCTCGAGTCAAACGCAAGAAATAGACATCTTACCGCGAGGCCCCTATCGAATTTTATAATATTGCTCATACTACGTTGACCTTTGTTTATATCTGACTAAACCCTCCTTTCTATCTTTTCACTTTCGTACAACGTTAAATATTGAATCTAATTTTCTAATGAAATATTTTATGAGTCATTGTTTCATAAAAAAATGCTCAAGCGTTGGTTAATTGATAAATCTCCTTTATATTTAAGAGCTGAAGGTGTTAACTTGTTACTGCGTGCGGACGTGCGAGCGTGCGCATGTCCTTTTCTACCTGATAAGCATCGTTTATTTGCCACCCACACAATCAATTTCTCACGGTATTCATTTTTACCAGCGTTGCTTCAGAAAACACCTTCGAGTCCAGACTGACGAAGTGAATTACGTGCAGAGCACGACTTTATACATATACAGCATGTATGTATAAAAGTCATATTTCTTCTTAAAAGCAAGCTAATTTGTTCAACACATGAGATCATCCTATTAGAATACAAAATAGCCTACTTGTGGTTCATACATTATCTAGTTGTCCGATACCACCCTCACCCGCGCACATAGTTTTTCTAGCAAGCAAACAAATACAACCTATACTTACCCAAAAAAAAAACAAAAAAGACAAGCACAACCTATGACCCCTGGGCTGGCCGTTGGCGGAGGCAACCCACCCGTCCATGACGGTACACAGTCCAGCGATCACTGAACTACAAATATGTGGACGGCAGATATTTATAGTCCGCATATATTCTCTATGAGGAACATTAGGCCGGCTCAGTCTATATAGTGGTAAGCCCGGTGGGGGGCTTCGACGACTACTTTGAAGCAGAGCGAGCGAAGGGAAGAAATCTCCGCCATGGCCGAGGGGTTCAAGATCGACCAAAAGCACGGTAAGGGGAGGGTTAGGGTTTCTAGGGTTTGGAGGAGGGTCGGAGGTTCCGGCGCTGGCGTTGGCAATGTCATCGTTGAGTGGAACGTTAGCGTTAGCCTCGCCTCCGACTGCCTCCCGGCGTACACCGCCGGCGACAACTCCACCATCGTCGCCACCGATTCCATTAAGAACACCGTAATTTTCGCCCCCTTCTCGTCGATCGATATATAATTGTCATGGCTCGGTTTGTTGTGCAAATTTGGGATTTTTGTTTCTCACATCGTATTCAAATTCTTGCTTGGTGTGGGATGGAAGGTGTATGCGAAGGCAAAAGAGTGCTCCGAGGTCGTGTCCATGGAGAACTTCGCGCTTCTTCTCTCAAGGCATTTCACGACGTTCTATCCTCACGTGATTCAGCTTTTCTTCTTCTGTTTCCCCCTTTTTTTTCTTTGGTGGGCGAATGCTTTTAAGAATAAAGGAGTGATTTTTATCTTTATTGCTATCAGGTTACAGCTGCCACGGTCAATATTGTTGAGAAGCCCTGGGAGCGTGTGGTGGTGGACGGCCGACCCCATTCACATGGTCTCTGCCAAAATTACCCGAAAAAGAAAAAAAATTAATTTTTTTCCCAGTTTATTTTGATTGTTTTGCGAATTGGTGGCTTTGCAATGGCTTCATAATGGATCAGTGAGAACAGTAATATTTGTTATTTAATCCCATTTTTAACGAAGATCAATCAAGTGGAGGTGTTGTTTTGTATAACCGTAATAACAGGAAGCTCTGATATGAGCATAATTAAGTGGTTTGAATCTAAGATGGCAAGTATGCATTTTTTGAGGCACCAAAGTGAATATACTAAACCAATTCTTCGCTTCTTTCTACAGTTATATTTGGTTATTTTCTGTCCATGTATGTGATCTAGAAGGAGGTTTTTCAATATCTCCGCATCTGTTTGATTAGATCATATATTTAATTTCAGAATGTCTGTAATCAGAATCAATAGCAGGGGAATAGAGAATATTGCCTTGAAGATTGGATTTTGCCCCTACTTCTGCCTACTTAATAGCTTGAATTTTATGCCTGACCAGCTAAAATTAGTGGCTTTCAAATGCATGGGGGCTTGTGAATGTCACGTCATCTTGATTCTTTTGCTTAAAATATTCAGGCTAATGCTCTGTTTGCATATTTCTCTGTTCTCTGTTATTTACAATGCTAATCCATAGCTGTCTGTTTAACCATGTTTTAAAACAAAGTATCTTCAAAGTGCTCTTTCAAATTTACAATTGGTTGTTTACTTACAGGATTTAAACTTGGGTCTGAGAAGCACATGACTGAAGTAACTGTGAACAAGTGTGGTGCTTTGAGTATAACTTCTGGAATTCAAGGATTGGCCCTACTAAAAACTACAAAGGTAGTATGCTATTGGTGTACCTTTTCTAATTTTTTTAATGCCAATATAATATGCATTAGCCAGTGGATTATGTTTCATGTCACCAAAAAAAGGTTGACAGCCACTGTCAGTGTTGTGTTTCTAGATAATGAAGTTTTATAATCATCTAATCAGTAAGCAATCCTAATTATCATGTCCACCAAAAAGAAAAAATGCAGATAGCGCTCACTTTCTAGCAAAATTTTGGATCATTCATGATGAGGACCTTTTGAAAATAGAGAAAGGACTTCTGGAATGGGAATTAAATTGTAGAAAGGGTAGAAAGAAATGATTCTTTGCAACCAAGCCAGAGCTGGCAATCCTTTTTTTTTCTTCTTGTTTATTTTGGTGGATGCAATTCTGCCATCTTATTAATTATCTTGTTTCAGTTGTTGTGAGTATAACTCTGCATCCAATTGATACCTCTTTGAATTATTTAGATATTTCTTTATTAATTAACAAGTAAGATTGCACTTGTTGAAGGCGATCAAGTTGCATTTTTCTGAAAGCATATGGAGTTATATAAAGTAGATTGTATTCTGACTTAGGGGTAATATTAAAAGGTTGTGAACTGAACTCTGCTTCCATGTGTATATTAATTTTGAGCAGGCCGTTTGCCAAATGATTATATTTCTATATCAGTATTAATGTACACTTCTAGGATTTGTTTGTTCCACCATGTCTTAAGAAGCTGCATCCTCAAATTGCTCACACTCAATCAATACCGAAGGAAAGAATTGCTAAGCTCAATCTGCTGGAACTTTTTTGTGGTTTCATTGTCCAGTTAGTTTGTGGGTTTTGGTTGTGTGAAAATTGATTAAGGCTGGGTTTCAATCAATTGTTGGTTGATCAAATTTACTCGGTCCATCATGTATAGAGTTTCATTAGGTTTACTTAATCTCACTTTGATTATGTAAAGGGTGTTTGTGTGCATGACTTGTGCGTATCGGCTCTGCATCACATAATTCTACCTACCGCCTGGAACAAGTGCCATGACTTTCCTCTGTATATCCAAACCACAAGAACACAAAATAGGAATCTATATTTCTCCACCATGCAACATGAGGACATGGTAGTGGTACTCTTATCTTGCTTACTCTATTTAGTTATAGTTATCATCAAGTTTTACACTATCAAGATTCCTTGACCAGATCTTCTGAAACCTTTTTTCCTTTCTTTTTTTTCAAAAAGAAATTAATATATTGTTTTCATTATTTTCCTCTTCTCTGTTTTCTTGTTTTTTGGGGGCTTGTTGGAGGGGGGGGGGGGGGGATCATTTCATTGAAATGACCCAAGGTTTGGACATGGAACCTTCTTCCAGTGGAAGAAGAGGGTTTGCAACCACTGGATGATATTCCTTTTTCGCCACTCTCTAAGAACATTCTCATAAGACCTGTTGTCAGTTGCTTGCTAATGTACAATCACAATGAAGTGCAGTGGTTTATTTGTTTAGCCTTGTAGAAATGATGGAAAATACATCTGGAATGATGTCAAATATGGCATAGCATCTTAGTACCCGATTCTCTTAGAGTATTGGTGAGCATCCACTGTGATACAGAATTTGGCAAGGCAGGACAATCATGTCTTGTAGAATGGTCTAGGTACCTGGTCAACATGTGGGCATTTTCTTAAAAGAGTATAGATAATATTTGTTCTAAGTTTGCTTTGGTTGTCCCCTCGGTACTTTCATTTTCTCAGATGTTAAAACTTTGCCAGTTCAATCTCACTTTTGATATACTGACATATTCTGCATGAATATGACACATGGATAAATGCATGTAGAAATATATGGATATGAACTTATATAAGTACATATTACATAATTTACTAATTATTTACTTTTATTTACATGCAGTCTGGTTTTGAAGGGTTTGTAAGGGACCGATACACACTTCTTCCAGACACAAGGGAAAGGATGGCAGCAACAGAAGTCACCGCTTCTTGGAGGTCTTTTCTTATCCTTTTAAGATGCATCTATTATGTTAGAAACCTCTATGCACTTTCTTCTTGTTGGTCTATGTATTGTCTTGGGATCTTTGGTCGTTATATTGGTTGTGTATATTGGCAAATGCTCAGCTGAGAAAGTAACCTGGCTTTGTGTGCCAGTACACTGTATGGCTTCTGAAATGGAATATCAAAATCCTCAACGTGTCAGAAAAAGACAACTTGGTGTGTGTGTGTGTTATTAAAAAGGACAGTATTGGATAGAATCTGCTATCAACACAATAAGAGTCAGTATTGTTTGAGTAACTAATGAGACAAAAGGTGGCTATAAAACCTATCCAGTCATAGAGCATATCTTACGAAGATCCAGTGAAACATGGCATGCAAAACCACTAATTGATTAGTTAAACTCTGCCTGTATGCTCTCCTAGTTCATATTATTGATTAGTTAAACCGTGAGAGCTGCTTATCCTTAGGTGACAAAACTTGACAATTTGGCTTATTGTGCATGCAGGTACTCTCTTGAACATGTTTCTGAAATTCCTGCCAAGCCATTTTGTTTCACAGAAAGATATGAAGGTGCAAAGAAAGTCCTGGCTGATACCTTCTTCGGTCCACCGGATGTGGGAGTTTACAGTCCATCAGTTCAAAACACACTTTTCCTCATGGCAAAAGCTGTTCTCAACAGGTTGATCTCTTATTGTTCACAACCCTGTTAATTTTGATGTTTAACAAGGTAATATTTAGCTGAAATGCTCCCACCTCAAGCTTTTGTTTCACAATTTTCCAGGTTCCTGGATATAGCATCAATTCAGCTCAGAATGCCAAACCTCCACTTTTTACCAGTCAACTTGTCTAGCAAGGAAAACCCTGACATGGTGAAGGTGAGGCTAATGGTTGTTTTGTATTGTGTTTAGTTTCAGATGTAAAATGACTATGGGAATGAATTGAAAGAAGACACTAGTGGTAGTGAACATAGTATACAAAATTGATTTTCAGAATCCGCTGTTCTGCTAAGCCCCACCTTTGTTCTTTAACCCATGTTTCCTGGATAAAAGATCAACATTTTTCCATATAAAAAATCTACAGACCCATTCAGAGTTGCAGGCATATTCACATAAACCATAAACTAAACAATAAGCACTGCTTGTGTGAATTATACAACATGATGACTGTTGCCATCTGCTCACAGATAGGATAAACAACACAAAAAATGAAGTTCCAGAGCTATTTGCTAGGTGTTTGGACTTAAATATAAAAGAACCCATTTTACGTTTCTTTCATTTTTCATCTCAAGCTGGCTGATGCATTTCACAATAATACTCGAGTTACATGAAACCTTGATTTTAAAATTTTAAAACATTAAGTACTATGACATTTTGGTGTTTTTTCCCCCTAAATTTAAGTAGTGATGAAAGGATAACAATTTTTAACATTCGTTTCTCATACATTACAGTTTGCTGATGATGTCTATATGCCGACTGATGAGCCACATGGTACCATAGAAGCAACTCTTAGCCGCACGTTGTCCAAGATTTAGATGTTCTTGGCTCTTATATAGAATAATAGATCGCTAAATATTTGCTGTGGTATGGTCATCTGCTTTTATTATGGAAGTATGGTCATCTTGGTTTCATCAGGTGTGGTGCCAATTGGCTGTAAAATTTTTGCTCTGATCCTCTCATGCATGTACTTATAGCCTCTGAAATGGTACAGGTTAAGCTAATGGTTTAATAGGATTACGTCGAGGTATACTAATGCGTGATGCGTTTGATTTAGGATTACATCAAGCAAATAATACTTTATTGTATCCATATTTCACTAAGCAACACCAGGGGTCAAACCCAGCAGACGGTACATAGATTTGGATAAACTAACGTCGCTCCAGTTAGTGATGACCACTCTTATCTACTCTCAGGGCTTAATGTGAAAATATAAAAAGCATTGCACTATTGAATTATATGGTTCTTATCCAAGTCAGTAGGATGCTGGTATACGGATCATGTCAAGTGATCTAGTCTTCACTACTTGAATAAAACCCATTGGGCAAGAAATTGTTGTTTACTTTCGCTTAAAAAAATTAAAAAGTAGTGAGGATTGAAAACGGTTCATTCCGCATTTCTGCTTGAATTGGATGTGTGAAATGACTGGGCATCAACATTTCATGGTAGTTCAAGCATATGTAAAGGGATTACTCTTTACGAGTAAATTAGGGAAACCATGGCCTGATCAACCCAGCCCACATTGTAAATAGGTTGGGCTAATATTTATATGGGCTGGGCTTAGGTTGGTTCTAAAACTATTGGTTTGATTTAAAATTGTTTCGAGCTTGCACCAATGATTTATCAGCTCAATCGCACAGGCTGAAATTTATATAATATAAACATATAATATTAAACATGTTACACCGTAAAAATATGTTTAACTAGTACCTTTATATAGGTAAAAGCTATTAGCTGTTTTAGAAAGTATGCGTCCAATTAAGTTTTGTACATAAATTACTAATTCATATTTGTAAATACAAATGTGATTAAAAAGAGGGAATGAAGCTATTCTTTGTTCTGAAATTTGATTTGTTACTAAAACCAGGATCCTGAATTTCTAAGTGTTCTATTTTACATATTTAAAATTTATCAAATTTTGATATAAATTTGGATGGTGCAATGGGTGGCCCATGGAAATCTTGTTTTTTTGGATGGGCTAGCCTGATCGTCATTTGAGATTCCTTAATAGTTTTTTTGGACTGAGCTTGGTTCCATGCATATTGGGTTGACTACGAGCTGGACCGAGTTTGGGTTAGCTATCTAGTAACTTTGGACAAGCTCAAGACCATCTAGAAATTTTTTGTGCATCACGAGCGGTGCAGAACCGCACGCACCGCCTGTGGTGATTGATTCCCACGCAGGGCCGAAGAATTTTTTTTTTTTTTTTTTTTTGCATATCACATCTCGATCTTGCAAGTGAACCGATCACCGCAGGCGATGTAGATTTTGCACCACCTATGGTGCACAAAGAATTTCTCGTGTAGCCAGTCCAATCTGTTCGATATGCCTGCGAGCTCATGGGAGGGTTAATATATTTCATTTTACTCCATCCACATGAGCACCATATCAACATGGAATGAGTGGTACCGTAGCATTGCCTATTGAAAACTTATTTAAAATTTTGGATAATAGTTACTGTTGGTGCAAAAATCTACTTGCGCAGGAGAAGCTGGAGTCGGGGAAGTCGCGGTCGCCGCCGGGACCTGCAAAAGAAGTCTAAACTGGAGGTGGGGTTGCTCCGGCAAGACCCTCCGACGCTCAAGTCAGTTCTCTGCCTCAACAAGAATGGAGTGCTCGAACGGAGAATTTAGCAGAGTTTTTAGATGAAAGATTAGAGCTTATAGAATAACGTATCTGGGATCCCCTTTTATAGACGGAGGGGACAGTAGTCTGACAGCGACATCTGTAACCGTCTGGCAGTGAGCTGCCCAGGGTCAGACGGAGTTTGCTGCGAAGAGTAGTGGAGTGTGCCACGTGGAGTCAGTTACGGGGAGTGGAGCGACGTTCGCTGTCGTGACTCGTCATGGAGTAGTGGGATCACACAGGATCCGCCGCGGGGAGTGGAGCAGAATTGTGGCCGTTAATACGGCCTGTCGGGGAGTAATGGAGTTACGTAGGGTCCGCCGTAGGGAGTGGAGCAGTGTTGTCCGTTACTGTGGTCTGCCAGGGAGTAATGGAGCCGCGTAGGGCCCGCCGCAGAGAGTGGGGCCAAATCGTGGCCGTTACTGTGGCCTGCCAGGGGGTCCAGACTTGTCGGCCGAAGTTCGGTTGGAGTCGGTAGTGAGGTCCGATATCCGTAGGAGTTTGGGCGAGGTCTACCTGCAGTTGAAGTTAAAGGCGAAGCCCGACTCCCGTAGGGGGCCGGGCGGAGTCTTCCTGCAATTAAAGTTAAAAGCGAAGTTTGGCTCCCGTAGGAGTCCGGACAAGGCTTACCGGCAGCTTATGTTGAGGATGGAGCCCGGCTCCCGTAGGAGTCCGGGCGGAGTCTACTTGCGGTTGAAATTGTTGGCGAAGTCCGACTCCCGTAGGAGTCCGGATGAAGTCTGTCTGCAGCCGTTGGAGTCGAGGACGAAGTCCGGCTCCCGTAGGAGTCCGGGCGGAGTCTTCCTTGTTGCTCCAAGATTGATTTTGATGATTACAAAGCAGATTGAAGGGATACAAATAATTTTAAATTGAAAAAATCCTTATACTCTTCAAGGGCAAAATCATAATTTTACTAAAATCCTGATTTGATAGTATCATTTGGTAGAACAAAAGATTTGTGATCCAATGGTGAAAATTTTATTGATTTTGGACTTGTATTTTGAAAGTTATGCATGTTTGAAAATCATGAGTCAACCCGTGAGTCAACTCATGGCACAATGAGCTGATTGGCACGTAGATTTTTTGTTGGCACACCCTGTGAGTCGACCCCATGGGGTCGACCCCCAGGCATGAGTCGACCCTCATGAGTCGACCCCTGCAGTTTTAGGCCAAAAGTTGCAGAAACTCATTTTCTGGCTGTTGCAACAGAAGTCGACTCATGAGTCGACTCCTGAAGCATGAGTCGACTCATGAGTCGACCCCTACGATGGAAAATGTCAGCAAGGCTATTTTTTTGCCCGTTTTAATTGCCTTTTATGCTTCCTAAAATTACTCTAACGGCTCTTTATCTGCCTAAAATATTTTCTCTTGTTTCTTAAGGCTATAAAAGGTTTCAAATGGTGAAAGAAATTGCAGAGATCAAACATATATACAAAAGGATCCAAAATCTACACGAGAAAGCCTGAGATCAACGAAATATCCAAAAGAAAAAGAGAGAGGATCCACAATATACAAGAGAGATTGTGAAAGAGAAAAGCAAGAGCATTCAAAGCGAGATTTTTCAAGCCTATTGTTCAACCTTGATCCAGAGATCTTTCAAAGCCTTCAAGAAGTCCTCAATCAAAGATCATCTTCTTCTCAAGAGTTCATTCAAGCGTTCATCCACCTTGAGAAAATCCAAAAAGGGGATTCTTCATTTGAGTAAAGTATTTTATTGTTATATTCATTCATTTAAGGAGCTGTTATTGTATTAATTTGTGCTCTAAATTTTCTTACTCTTTGTGAGTAATTGTTCTTGTTTTTGGAGGATTTTCAAAACAAGGAAAGGTTGATCCGAACCTGAAATCGGAGTGTTTTGGGTTAGCTTGTACCCGGAAAACAAGTAGACTAGCTTAGGATAGCTAGTGTCGGAGTTTCCGACTTTTGTATTCGGGTTGAATACAAGTATAGTGGATTGAAATTCCCAAGTAGGAGCTTGGGGAGTGGATGTAGGTGCAAGGTTGGCACCGAACCACTATAAATCCTTGTGTTTGTGGTGTGCTTTATTGTTTCTCTTTATTTCTTTATTATATCCTTGCATTCTTGCTTTAGGAAATTAATCTTGATTTAAAGTCTTTGTTCTCATTCATCATAAGTAATTAATTAAGCCTAAAATTTTTAGAAACCCAATTCACCCCCCCTCTTGGGTTGCATAGCTGGGCAACAAATGGTATCAGAGCCTGGTGCTCTAGCCCTTCTTTGATCTAACAATCAAAGAGCCAAAGATCTATGGCAACCCATGTCGGTACTTCTCTAGCCGAGGGGCAATCTACAAACCGACCTTCACTTTTCAATGGGTCTAATTACACCTATTGGAAAGCTCGGATGAAGATATTCATACAAGCACTCGACTATGATATGTGGAGTATCATAGTGAACGGTCCTCACACACCCACCAAGATTATAGATGGTGAGGAGTCAACCAAACCCGAGAA
Source organism: Elaeis guineensis (assembly GCF_000442705.2). Lineage (NCBI taxonomy): Eukaryota > Viridiplantae > Streptophyta > Magnoliopsida > Arecales > Arecaceae > Elaeis > Elaeis guineensis. Next base: position 52,236,709 of record NC_026000.2, read on the forward strand.
AGAATGGGATGAGGTTGATAAGAAATTGGCACAATTAAATGCCAAAGCTATGAATGTTCTTTATTGTGCACTAGATGCAAATGAATTTAATCGCATTTCTACTTGTGCATCTGCTAAAGAAATATGGGATAGGTTAGAAGTAACCCATGAGGGAACAAATCAAGTAAAAGAGACTAAAATAAACATGCTAGTGCATAAATATGAATTGTTCAAAATAGAGCATGATGAGTCCATAACTGCTATGTTTACTCGTTTTACTGATATAATTAATGGTTTGAAGAGTCTTGGCAAATCTTATACTAACAGTGAGCTTGTAAGGAAGATTCTCAGGTCATTGCCAAGAACTTGGGAAGCCAAGGTAACTGCCATCCAAGAAGCAAAGGACTTGAACACTCTACCTCTAGAAGAGCTTCTTGGATCCTTGATGACTCATGAACTTAGCATGAAGCAACATCAAGAGGATGAAGTCAAAAAGAAAAGAACCATTGCCCTAAAATCCACAGCTTCGTCTGATTATGAAACGGATGACTCTGAAGATGAAGAACAGGATGAAGAGATGGCACTCATCACCCGGAGATTTAAGAAGTTTCTAAGAAAAAGGAAACAGGGGATGAGAAAGAAGTCATTCACAAAAGGGGAACAAAGCAAAGAGAAAGAGAAAGATCAACCCCTTATATGCTACGAGTGCAAGAAGCCGGGACATTTCAGATCCGAATGTCCGCAACTGAAGAGAGGTCCTAAAAAGTTCAAAAAGAAAGCAATGATGGCGACTTGGAGTGCGAGTGACGACTCAAGCTCCGATGAGGAAACCTCAACAGAACAAGCTAACCTGTGCCTTATGGCACACGAAAATGAGGTAACTTCTGAATCCACTAGTGAATTTACTTTTGAAGAATTGCATGAAGCATTCTATGACTTAATTGATGAATTAAAGAAACTAGGAATGAAAAACAAAGAACTAAAATTGGAAAATCAGTCCTTAGTGAAACAAGCTGAAAACCTTTCAATTGAAAAATCCACCTTGATTAAAGAAAATCAAAGCTTAAAGAATGAAATTAACAAGCTGAAATCTATAGTAGATAAGTTCACCTTAAGTTCAAATAAATTAAATATGATTTTAGATAATCAAAAAGCTGTATATGATAAGGCTGGACTTGGGTATAACCCCTTGAAGAAACAAAAACTTCTGAAGAATATTTATGTAAATTATTCAAGTAACAAGTCTACAAATATCACTTGTTTCAAATGTGGTAGAATAGGACATAAATCATACACATGCCTCAAATCTGCAAACACAACTATAAAGAAAATATGGGTTTCAAAAGGAACCATTTTGACTAACCTAAAAGGACCCAAGAAAGCTTGGGTACCTAAGACAGAAACTTGACCTTTGCTTGCAGGTGTGTCTAGCATCCCAAGGAGGAAATAGGAAATGGTATCTTGACAGTGGATGCTCGAGACACATGACTGGTGATGAATCACAATTCATCACGCTTGATGCTAAGGATGGAGGGATGGTCACCTTTGGAGATAATGGCAAAGGAAAGATCATCGGGATAGGTAACATTGGTATCACTCCCTCCAAATACATTGAGAATATTTTATTAGTTAAAGGTTTAAAGCATAACTTACTTAGCATTAGTCAATTCTGTGATAAAGGGTATAAAGTAGTTTTTGAATCATCTGTTTGCATTGTGACTAGTCCTGTTAACGATGGCATTAAATTTATAGGACATAGGCATGGCAATGTTTATATGATAGATTTGAATGAATTAGCCAAATTAGACATGCAATGCCTAGTATCCTTAAATGCTAAAATTAATGAGACTAGTTGGCTGTGGCATCGTAGACTTGCACATATTAGCATGCATTCTCTTTCAAAATTAATTAAAAAGGAATTAGTTCTCGGTTTGCCAAAATTGAATTTTGAAAAGGATAGAATTTGTAATGCATGCCAATTAGGTAAACAAACTAGAGTTTCATTTAAATCCAAAAATATTGTTTCAACTTCTAGACCTTTAGAGCTCTTACATATGGACTTATTTGGACCAACAAGAACCACTAGTCTAGGAGGAAAACGATATGGCTTTGTAATTATAGATGATTACTCTCGTTTTACTTGAGTTTTCTTTTTGGCACACAAAAATGAAACTTTTCATACTTTCACTAAATTTCATCGAAAAGTCACTAATGAAAAAGGATTTTCAATTCAAAATATTAGAAGTGACCATGGAACTGAATTTGAAAATCAAGATTTTGAAAATTTTTGTGATGAAAATGGAATAGGCCATAACTTCTCTGCTCCTAGGACATCCCAACAGAATGGGGTAGTTGAAAGGAAAAACAGAACCTTTGAAGAAATGGCCCGTACCATGCTTTGTGAAAGCAACCTTCCAAGATATTTTTGGGCGGAAGCAATTAACACAGCATGTTACACTTTAAATCGTGCTTTGATTAGACAATTTTTAAAGAAAACCCCCTATGAACTTTGGAAAGGAAGAAAACCAAATATTGCATATTTTCATATTTTTGGTTGCCGATGTTTTGTATTAAATAATGATAAAGAAAGACTTAGTAAATTTGATGCAAAATCAGATGAAGCAATCTTTCTAGGTTACTCCTCCACCAGTAAAACATTTAGAGTTTTTAACAAAAGAACTTTAGTAGTTGAGGAGTCCATACATGTTGTTTTTGATGAATCTAACGATCTTCCTTCAAGGAAGAATGAGGGTGTTGATGATGCAGATCCACTAATAGAAGGTATGAAGGAGATCACTCTGAAAGATTCAGCAACTCCAGAAGACAAGGATCAAGAAGACGAACAAAATGAGAGAGGTGAAGAAATTCAAGAACAACCTCAAGGTACAAATGACCTACCCAAGGAATGGAGGTATGTTCACAACCACCCTAAGGAGTTAATTATTGGTGATCCTATGCATGGGGTAAAAACCCGTTCTTCACTTAGAGATATAGTTAATCATTGTGCTTTTGTATCTCATCTTGAACCTAAAACTTTTGAAGAAGCTGAAAATGATCATAATTGGATTAATGCAATGCAAGAGGAACTTAATCAATTTGAAAGAAATAATGTTTGGACCTTAGTGTCAAGACCTAAAAATTATTCAATAATTGGCACAAAATGGGTCTTTAGAAACAAATTAGATGAGCATGGAAATGTAATTAGAAATAAAGCAAGACTGGTTGCTAAGGGATATAATCAAGAAGAAGGAATTGATTTTGATGAAACCTTTGCACCTGTTGCTAGATTAGAAGCTATTAGACTTCTACTTGCATATGCTTGCTTTATGAAATTCAAGTTATTTCAAATGGATGTTAAAAGTGCATTTTTAAATGGATATATTGCTGAAGAAGTATATGTAGAACAACCTCCTGGATTTGAAAATCATGCTTTTCCTAATCATGTCTTTAGATTAAATAAAGCTTTATATGGATTAAAACAAGCACCTAGAGCATGGTATGAAAGGCTAAGCAAATTTCTACTAAATAATGGTTTTTCAAGAGGTAATGTAGATACAACCCTATTTATTAAAAGAAATCAAAATGATATGCTAGTTATACAAATTTATGTTGATGACATAATTTTTGGGTCTACTAATGAATCCCTTTGTCAAGACTTTGCTAAGCTTATGCAGGGGGAGTTCGAGATGAGCATGATGGGAGAACTCACCTTCTTCCTCGGACTCCAAATCAAACAATCAAAAGAGGGAATCTCCATCACCCAAAGTAAGTACACCAAGGAACTACTCAAAAGATTTGGAATGGAGAACTGCAAATCAATTGGCACACCAATGAGTCCCTCATGTAAGCTTGACAAGGATGATGAAGGTAAATGTGTAGACTTAAAATACTATAGAGGTATGATTGGTTCATTACTATATTTAACTACAAGTAGGCCTGATATCATGTTTAGTGTTTGCTTATGTGCTAGATATCAATCTAATCCTAAAGAATCTCATTTGAATGCTGTTAAAAGAATCCTTAGATACTTAAATGGTACTCAAACTCTAGGGTTATGGTACTCTAAGGACTCACAAATTGATTTATTAGGATATTCAGATGCTGATTTTGCTGGATGTAAATTAGATAGAAAAAGCACAAGTGGAACTTGTCAATTTCTTGGAGTTAACCTAATCTCATAGTTTAGCAAGAAATAAAATTCGGTGGCACTGTCTACGGCTGAGGCCGAATACATTGCAGCCGGAAGTTGTTGTGCTCAAATCTTGTGGATTAAGCAACAACTCGAAGACTTTGGAATCAAACTTAATGAAACACCAATAAGATGTGACAACACAAGTGCCATAAATCTATCTAAAAATCCAATTCAACACTCAAGATCCAAACATATTAAAATAAGACATCATTTTATAAGAGAACATGTTCAAAACAAAAATGTAATTCTTGAATATGTTTGCACTGAAAACCAATTAGCTGATATCTTTACAAAGGCCCTTAGTGAGGATAGATTCTGTGAAATTAGGAGAAATCTAGGAATTCTAGATCCATATGCCTAAACTTTTCTCAATTTCCAAGAATTAATTCTTAGAGCTCAATTTCCAACATCTATCCTGATCCCAAAAGCTCAAATTTATCATTCTAAAAACTTATCATTGAGCAAAACTCTTTCTCCCAAAATTTCAAATTTTTCTGAAATTTATTCACATTTTTCCTGATTTTCTGAACTTCATGAGTCGACCCCCATGAGTCGACTCAATGGCAAACTTGTAAATCCCACCAACTTCCAACGGGCTCATTGTTTTTATATGGGTTACTGTTCGTGAGCCGACCCATCCTCTCATCTTCCTCCTTCCAAAAGCCAACTTCTCAAATTTCTTTTGCTCCAAATCCAAGGATCTAGTTCGAGGCATTTCTCCCTCCTCCTCTCCACCAAAAATTGCCACCTTGGAAAGGGATTTTTTATGCTTTCTCGCATTGTTTGGCGCGGTTGGAACGTGCCCTAGCACTTCACCGATCTTCCCAAATCCACTTCTTTTCTCCACCAAAATCCCTCTTCACTCTCTTGTGATCCCTCCTCCACTCAATTCAAGTCTCCTTGCCTGCTACTATATTGAATATGGCTCCAAAGATGAAACTTCCCCAAAGAAGAAAGTCAATCCGTGAGCCTGAAGAAATTGTCCGAAAGAAAAGGCATGCTCAGTCTTCAACTGCTCCCACTCCAGTTTCAGTATCTGCTCAAGGTTCCTCTCAATCCTTTCTAAGCCCCAGTGTGAATCCTCTTTCTGATAGAAAAGTCGAAACCGGAAAGAATATAGATTTTCGGTTCTTTGAGAAAGAAGGTTTTACTTTTGCAAGTAAGATTAAAAACCAAGGATGGAATTTCTACTGCTCCCTTAAGGAAGTCACCTATGTTGACCTAGTTAGAGAATTCTACCAGAACCTACATTATGGAAATGGGTCAGTGACTTCAACAGTCAAGGGTATTGATATTTGCTTGGATTCTAGTATATTGGGAGAAATACTTCAGTTGCCTAGTGAAGGTTACTCTTACATGGAACTCCCAGTAAAAGAAGAGGGGATCAGAATTATTCTAGGAGAAACCTATTCAGGAAGTTTAAACAAATTGGAAGCAAAGATTTTGTCCATTGAGATGAGGATCCTGCATCAGATGGTAATGAAGCTCTTCTTTCCTAGGAGTGGTAGACATGATTTACTTTCCAGCAGAGATGTATGTATCATGTTTCATGTCATCACTCAGACCCCCCTGAACCTCCCTGCACTTATGATGGAGGCCATGAGAGAAACTTTGAACAGATCCAAGGCACACTTGCCTTATGGTATGGCCCTTACTAGAGTATTTAGGAGGTTTGGAGTTAGCTGTGAGGGGGAGGCTTCTACTAAGCTCTCTCATGTGGACACTTTCAACCAACACACCCTGCACCGAATGGGATTTACAAAGACTGATGGTGGTTGGATCAAGGGATCTGAGGAGAGAGCTGAGAAGAGAACTGAAGAGAGAACTGAAGATAGAGCTGAAGACAGAACTGAAGGCAGAGCTGAAGAAGAAGGTCCATCATCTCCTGTCCATGACTTCAGGGCAGCATCACCAAATATCCAGTTCATTCCTGATACAGAGGCTGGCCCTTCAGAGTTTACTAGGATGCCCACACCAGTGTATCAGCCAGAGAGCAGAGCATCTCATTCAGAGTTCAGACTGGCTGACGATCAGATCGAGCATATATCACAGCGTGTGGCTTCTTTGCTCTCTAGTCAGTGGGGTAGTACTTCTTTTGCACCAGGAGCCACCTCTTCTGATCAGACCATTACTCCCCACATCTCCACTGTATTTCAGATGATATCAGATCAGTCCATCCGGATCCAGCAGCTTGAGGACACAGTCTGGAGACTGACTGGCAGAGTTCTTGACTTGCAGGGGCAAGTCCTTGCTTTGGCCCATCCCAAGCCACAGGAGTCAACTATTGAGGTCACAGACCTCACTGCAGAGGCTGGCAGGCTCAGAGGAGCACTAGAGGGTGGATATGAGTTACTGAGGAGAGAGATCCGAGGATCGAGTGAGCATGCAACCACTCAGTTCACTGCTCTACTTCAATCTGTTTCCAGAGCACTGAACGTACTTGATTCTATCAGACTCACCCTTTCTGTTCAGTCCTTAGCCTCTCAGCGTACTCAGCCACCCAGTTCATCTCGTTCTCCTGCTCGTGCCAGAGGCAGACGGGGTAGAGGACGCACTTCAGATCCATCAGCTTCTCATACCATATCTGATGACTCCGATCCATGACTTGTCTTGATCATTATTAGATCCTAGGTATTAATGTTTTGTTCTAGGATCTATATTTTTGGGGGCCATGTATTGACAATTAACTGATTAATTTTTATATTAAGAACTATGTATTGAAACAATTATGATTTTATTGGAATCATCTTTTACTTATATTTCTACCTTTTGTAATGATGTTGATCATATTTTGGTTATATATATTCTCCTTGTTGAAATATTGTCTTCTCTTTGTTGTTGTTTGCTGTTAATAATTGCTGTATTAAGGGAGAGCAAACATCTGTGATTAACTCTAAAGGGGAAAAAATTAAAGAATGTTTCAGAAAAAGGAGAAGTTAACCATATTTGATGATGTCAAAAAGGGGGAGAAATTAAACAAAAAGCAACTCATCAAAAGCAAAACCCTAAATTATTCTAAAGCAAAATCCTAAATTATGAGAAATTTGGTATCAGACAGAAATTAAACAAAAAGCAATTAAATTATGAGCAATTAAAGAAAAAGCAAGCAAAATCCTAAATTATGAGAAATTTGGTATCAGACAGAAATTAAACAAAAAGCAATTAAATTATGAGCAATTAAAGAAAAAGCAACCCATCAAAAGCAAAACTACAAATTATGAGAAATTAATGAATGAATTGAAAATTTAAAGAATAATATCAAAAATACAATGCTAAGTACAATGCAAATAAGTAACTTTTAAATTACTTCTTTACATATGCTCTGATTTACTTTAAAAATTTAAATATGCTCTGATATACTTCAAAATTCCAACTTGCTCTGATACATCTTTTGAAATTTTATTTACCTTGATACATCTTAAGAAATTTAACTTACTCTGATACATCCTAAAATTTTTTTTAACTTGCTCTGATACAATATAAAATTTGCTCTGATACAATGTAAAATTTTCTCTGATACATTATAAAATTTGCTCTGATACAATGTGAAATTTTCTCTGATACAATATAAAATTTGCTCTGATACAATGTGAAATTTTCTCTGATACATTATAAAATTTGCTCTGATATATTGTGAAATTTTTTCTGATACATTGTAAAATCTTTTCTGATAACATTGTAAAAATTATTTTTCTTGCTCTGATACATTGCAAAACTTATTTTTCTCTTGCTCTGATATATCTTAAACTCAAAATGATCTAATACTCTTTTCAAATCTTTATGAAAATGGACAAACTATTTTTGCATATGACCATTTATATCACATGCCAAAAGAATCATATTTTTTTTCAAGCATATACACCTATAGTGCATTCTTTTGAAATTAATGCATTCACATAAATGCTTTTGTTCAAATATTTTGTCATCATCAAAAAGGGGGAGATTGTTGCTCCAAGATTGATTTTGATGATTACAAAGCAGATTGAAGGGATACAAATAATTTTAAATTAAAAAAGTCCTTATGCTCTTCAAGGGCAAAATCATAATTTTACTAAAATCCTGATTTGATAGTATCATTTGGTAGAACAAAAGATTTGTGATCCAATGGTGAAAATTTTATTGATTTTGGACTTGTATTTTGAAAGTTATGCATGTTTGAAAATCATGAGTCAACCCGTGAGTCAACTCATGGCACAATGAGCTGATTGGCACGCAGATTTTTTGTTGGCACACCCTGTGAGTCGACCCCATGGGGTCGACCCCCAGGCATGAGTCGACCCTCATGAGTCGACCCCTGCAGTTTTAGGCCAAAAGTTGCAGAAACTCATTTTCTGGCTGTTGCAACAGAAGTCAACTCATGAGTCGACTCCTGAAGCATGAGTCGACTCATGAGTCGACCCCTGCGACGGAAAATGTCAGCAACGGCTATTTTTTTGTCTGTTTTAATTGCCTTTTATGCTTTCTAAAATTGCTCTAACGGCTCTTTATCTGCCTAAAATATTTTCTCTTGTTTCTTAAGGCTATAAAAGGTTTCAAATGGTGAAAGAAATTGCAGAGATCAAACATATATACAAAAGGATTCAAAATCTACACGAGAAAGCCTGAGATCAATGAAATACCTAAAAGAAAAAGAGAGAGGATCCACAATATACAAGAGAGATTGTGAAAGAGAAAAGCAAGAGCATTCAAAGCGAGATTTTTCAAGCCTATTGTTCAACCTTGATCCAGAGATCTTTCAAAGCCTTCAAGAAGTCCTCAATCAAAGATCATCTTCTTCTCAAGAGTTCATTCAAGCATTCATCCACCTTGAGAAAATCCAAAAAGGAGATTCTTCATTTGAGTAAAGTATTTTTATTGTTATATTCGCTCATTTAAGGAGCTGTTATTGTATTAATTTGTGCTCTAAATTTTCTTACTCTTTGTGAGTAATTGTTCTTGTTTTTGGAGGATTTCCAAAACAAAGAAAGGTTGATCCGAATCTGAAATCGAAGTATTTTGGGTTAGCTTGTACCCGGGAAATAAGTAGACTAGCTTGGGATAGCTAGTGTCGGAGTTTCCGACTTTTGTATTCGGGTTGAATACAAGTATAGTGGATTGAAATTCCCAAGTAGGAGCTTGGGGAGTGGATGTAGGTGCAAGGATGGCACCGAACCACTATAAATCCTTGTGTTTGTGGTGTGCTTTATTGTTTCTCTTTATTTCTTTATTATATCCTTGCATTCTTGCTTTAGGAATTTAATCTTGATTTAAAGTCTTTGTTCTCATTCATCATAAGTAATTAATTAAGCCTAAAATTTTTAGAAACCCAATTCACCCCCCCTCTTGGGTTGCATAGCTGGGCAACATTCCTGCAATTAAAGTTAAAGGCGAAGTCCAGCTCCCATAGGAGTCCGGACAAGGCTTACCGGCAGCTGATGTTGAGGACGGAGCCCGGCTCCCGTAGGAGTCCGGGCGGAGTCTACTTGCGGTTAAAATTGTTGGCGGAGTCCGGCTCCCGTAGGAGTCCGGACGAAGTCTGTCTGCAGCCGTTGGCATTGGCGACAAAGCCCGGCTCCCGTAGGAGTCCGGGCGGAGTCTTCCTGCAATTAAAGTTAAAGGCGAAGTCCGGCTCCCGTAGGAGTCCGGACAAGGCTTACCGGCAGCTGATGTTGAGGACGGAGCCCGACTCCCGTAGGAGTCCGGGCGGAGTCTACTTGTGGTTGAAATTGTTGGCAGAGTCCGGCTCCCGTAGGAGTCCGGACGAAGTCTGTCTGCAGCCATTGGCGTTGGCGACGAAGCCCGGCTCCCGTAGGAGTCCGGGCGGAGTCTTCCTGCAATTAAAGTTAAAGGCGATGTCCGGCTCCCGTAGGAGTCCGGACAAGGCTTACCGGCAGCTGATGTTGAGGACGGAGCCCGGCTCCCGTAGGAGTCCGGGCGGAGTCTACTTGCGGTTGAAATTGTTGGCAGAGTCCGGCTCCCGTAGGAGTCCGGACGGAGTCTGTCTGCAGCCGTTGGAGTCGAGGACGAAGCCCGGCTCCCGTAGGAGTCCGGGTGGAGTCTTCCTGCAATTAAAGTTAAAGGCGAAGTCCGACTCCCGTAGGAGTCCGGACAAGGCTTACCGGCAGCTGATGTTGAGGACGGAGCCCGGCTCCCGCAGGAGTCCGGGCGGAGTCTACTTGCGGTTGAAATTGTTGGCGGAGTCCGGCTCCCGTAGGAGTCCGGACGAAGTCTGTCTGCAGCCGTTGGAGTCGAGGACGAAGCCCGACTCCCGTAGGAGTCCGGACGGAGTCTTCCTGCAATTAAAGTTAAAGGCGAAGTCTGGCTCCCATAGGAGTCTACTTGCGGTTGAAATTGTTGGCGGAGTCCAGCTCCCGTAGGAGTCCGGACGAAGTCTGTCTGCAGCCGTTGGAGTCGAGGATGAAGCCTGGCTCCCGTAGGAGTCCGGGTGGAGTCTTCCTGTAATTAAAGTTAAAGGCGAAGTCCGACTCCCGTAGGAGTCCGGACAAGGCTTACCGGCAGCTGATGTTGAGGACGGAGCCCGGCTCCCGTAGGAGTCTGGGCGGAGTCTACTTGCGGTTGAAATTGTTGGCGGAGTCTGGCTCCCGTAGGAGTCCGGACGAAGTCTGTCTGCAGCCGTTGACGTTGGCGACGAAGCCCGGCTCCCATAGGAGTCCGGGCGGAGTCTTCCTGCAATTAAGGTTAAAGGCGAAGTCCGGCTCCCGTAGGAGTCCGGACAAGGCTTACCGGCAGCTGATGTTGAGGACGGAGCCCGGCTCCCGTAGGAGTCCGGGCGGAGTCTACTTGTGGTTGAAATTGTTGGCAGAGTCCAGCTCCCGTAGGAGTCCGGACGAAGTCTGTCTGCAGCCGTTGGCGACGAAGCCCGGCTCCCGTAGGAGTCCGGGCGGAGTCTTCCTGCAATTAAAGTAAAAGGCGATGTCCGGCTCCCGTAGGAGTCCGGACAAGGCTTACCGGCAGCTGATGTTGAGGACGGAGCCCGGCTCCCGTAGGAGTCCGGGCGGAGTCTACTTGCGGTTGAAATTGTTGGCAGAGTCCGGCTCCCGTAGGAGTCCGGACGGAGTCTGTCTGCAGCCGTTGGAGTCAAGGACGAAGTCCGGCTCCCGTAGGAGTCCGGGCGGAGTCTTCCTGCAATTAAAGTTAAAGGCGAAGTCTGGCTCCCGTAGGAGTCCGGACAAGGCTTACCGACAGCTGATGTTGAGGACGGAGCTCGGCTCCCGCAGGAGTCCGGGCGGAGTCTACTTGCGGTTGAAATTGTTGGCGGAGTCCGGCTCCCGTAGGAGTCCGGACGAAGTCTGTCTGCAGCCGTTGGAGTCGAGGACGAAGCCCGACTCCCGTAGGAGTCCGGACGGAGTCTTCCTGCAATTAAAGTTAAAGGCGAAGTCTGGCTCCCATAGGAGTCCGGACAAGGCTTACCGACAGCTTATGTTGAGGACGGAGCCCGACTCCCGTAGGAGTCCGGGCGGAGTCTACTTGCGGTTGAAATTGTTGGCAGAGTCCGGCTCCCGTAGTAGTCCGGACGAAGTCTGTCTGCAGCCGTTGGAGTCGAGGACGAAGCCCGGCTCCCGTAGGAGTCCGGGCGGAGTCTTCCTGCAATTAAAGTCAAAGGCGAAGTCCGGCTCTCGTAGGAGTCCGGACAAGGCTTACCGGCAGCTTATGTTAGGGACGGAGCCCGGCTCCCGTAGGAGTCCGGGCGGAGTCTACTTACGGTTGAAATTGTTGGCGGAGTCCGGCTCCCGTAGGAGTCCGGACGAAGTCTGCCTGCAGCCGTTGGCGTTGGCGTTGGCGACGAAGCCCGGCTCCCGTAGGAGTCCGGGCGGACCTTCTGGAGCTGATCCTGCCGAGGACTTCGGCTGTGGATATTTTATACCCAACACCAGTCCCCCTACTTCCGAGTTTGAATTTCGAACGAAGGAAGTACAGAGAGAGGTGGGCACAGCCGAAATCGTCCCCTCGAATCCTGCGCACTGCCGCCCCCAGATATTTTGGCATTAAATGTGCGCGCGTTGGAGTCTTTTCGGATCGGAGCGACCTGAAGAGTCTTTTCGGAACTCCCGTCGAAACGTGATCCCAAGCGTTGCGCTACAGAAATTTGCGAACAGTCAATCCTTGATAGCGGCGAGTGGGACACGTGGCATGCACCAGTTGGCCTAGGGACACCCGCCGCCATAACTGTGCTAAGATCCGCTGGCTATTTAAACCCCCTACTCTTCCTTTGGGGCTCCATCCTGCCGAAAGGACAGCATCTTTCTTTCGTTTGAGAGCCTAACTACTCAGCCACTTCCTCCGCACCAGCCCTCGCTGTCTTCAACCCCTCGATTCTTCTCTAAGGGGTTCCTACGTCATGCCCTCCACTCCGGAGGCCATCCTCGAAGGGATGTATAGGGCCTGGAGGAAGGCGAGGAGGAGAACAGCGATCGGTGAGTTCGCCGGTCATCAAGTGGCCGCTGAGGATCCCCGTCGTTTCAAAGGGGGCTCAAGGAAGAATTCCTTCAACAACAGGGGTTTAACAATGGGGGCCGCCGGTAAAGGTATTCTGTCCGAGAATTTTGGAGTAGCAAGGCAGGATGATATCGGTCAAGAGGACAGAGCTGTCGTCACAAGCTGTGACGGGATCCTTGATGTCGTCGTGGCCGTGGGATCAGAAGCGGTCGACGTCGACGGTGGGGCAGTAGAACCTGTTGCGGGGACGGTGGAAGTAGCGCATGCCAACCTTGTCGGAGCGTTTTGGACAGCGGCTACCATGGAGTATTCGGTGATGACGCATATTTCTGGCGCCACCGTTGCCCCCAGGGTGACTCCGATTCTTCTTGAAACAGGTCATCGTCGTCGCTGCCGTTGCCCTTACCGTCCCCAAAAATCTATCCCATCCTTTTCCCCCTGAGGTTGGAACTTCGGAGGTGGAGCGAAACAAGGCGGGGCGAAAGCCGATGAGCCCATCACACGTACTGGACGACGCGGCTGGGAAGAGAAGTTTGCAGCTTGAAGTGGCCTCCGGTGCATCCTTTCCAAACCGTGTTCGCGAGACTTGCAATGATGTATACATTTTTTTTTTTTTGCCCACCGGGTCTTGTAACGTACATCCTGTCAGTTGAAAAATGGAAAGGAGATTTTGTTACCTCGTCTGCATCTTGTATCGAGTAGTCGTCTGTCGAACTTCTTTATTCTTCTTTTTTCTCTCTTCCTTCTTTTCTTCTTTTCTTTTTCACGTCGTCCCAAGGTCGTCGACGGTCTCTTTTATTCGTGTTGGATTGTTATTTGCTGAGCTCCTTTTCGACTTTTACGTCGTTCGAAGATACCTGGTTGTCATTTTTCCATCAATGGCTGTGGGCTTGCTTGGGGCCAATCGGGCCTGGGGTCCCTCCTAGGGTTTGAGTTCGGGGATCCGAGCTTCTGTCACCCTAAGTAGGTTGTCCTGTTTTGTGTCGAAAATTTCCTCAAAAGCTGGGACTCCCTATGGGAGCCCCAGTCCTTGCGGTGACAGAGTTTTCTGTACCTCGATCGCTGTCTGTTTTCCAATCGTAGCTGTCATAGTCCGTTGCCTTCCTTTTTCCTTTTCGCTCGGAGTTTTTCTTCGCTGAAGTCAAGGCGAAGTTCGGCTCCCGTGGGAGTCCGGACGGAACCCTCCTGTGATTGGAGTCACGGGCGGAGCCCGGCTCCCGTAGGAGTCCGGGCGGAGTTCCTTGCAATCAAAATCAGATGCGAAGTTCGGCTCCCGTAGGAGTCCGGACGAAGTCTGTCTGCAACCGTTGGAGTCGAGGACGAAGCCCGGCTCCCGTAGGAGTCCAGACGGAGTCTTCCTGCAATTAAAGTTAAAGGCGAAGTCCGACTCCCGTAGGAGTCCGGACAAGGCTTACCGGCAGCTTATGTTGAGGATGGAGCCCGGCTCCCGTAGGAGTCCTGGCGGAGTCTACTTGCGGTTGAAATTGTTGGCGGAGTCCGGCTCCCGTAGGAGTCCGGACGAAGTCTGTCTGCAGCTGTTGGAGTCGAAGACGAAGCCCGGCTCCCGTAGGAGTCCGGGCGGAGTCTTCCTGCAACTAAAGTTAAAGGCGAAGTCCGGCTCCCGTAGGAGTCCGGACAAGGCTTACCGACAGCTTATGTTGAGGATGGAGCTCGGCTCCCGTAGGAGTCCGGGTGGAGTCTACTTGCGGTTGAAATTATTGGCGGAGTCCGGCTCCCGTAGGAGTCCGGACGAAGTCTGTCTGCAGCCGTTGGAGTCGAGGACGAAGCCCGGCTCCCGTAGGAGTCCGGGAGAAGTCTTCCTGCAATTAAAGTCAAAGGCGAAGTCCGGCTCCCGTAGGAGTCCAGACAAGGCTTACCGACAGCTTATGTTGGGGACGGAGCCCGGCTCCCGTAGGAGTCCGAGCGGAGTCTACTTGCGGTTGAAATTGTTGGCGGAGTCCGGCTCCCGTAGGAGTCCGGACGAAGTCTGTCTGCAGCCGTTGGCGTTGGCGACGAAGCCCGGCTCCCGTAGGAGTCCGGGCGGACCTCCTGGAGCTGATCCTGCCGAGGACTTCGGCTGTGGATATTTTATACCCAACACCAGTCCTCCTACTTCCGAGTTTGAATGGAACCGGGCCTTCGACTTTGCCCAAGTTAGGGCGAGGTTCTCCTCCTGTCCCTAACAGGGCTGTGGGGGCTCATATGGGCGTTGTAAGGCCTCTCCCCCCATCCGGTCTAAATGGAACCGGGCCATCGACTTTGCTCAAGTTAGGGCGAGGTTCTCCTCCTGTCCCTAACAGGGCTGTGGGGGCTCATATGGGCGTTGTAAGGCCTCTCCTCCCATTCGGTCTAAATGGAACCGGGCCTTTGACTTTGCTCAAGTTAGGGTGAGGTTCTCCTCCTGTCCCTAACAGGGCTGTGGGGGCTCATATGGGCGTTGTAAGGCCTCTCCCCCCGTCCAGTCTAAATGGAACCGGGCCTTCGACTTTGCTCAAGTTAGGGCGAGGTTCTCCTCCTGTCCCAAACAGGGCTGTGGGGGCTCATATGGGCGTTGTAAGGCCTCTCCTCCCGTCCGGTCTAAATGGAACCAGGCCTTCGACTTTGTCGGGACTGGTGTTGGGTATAAAATATCCACAGCAGAAGTGCTCGGTAGGATCAGCTCTAGAAGGTCCGCTCGGACTCCTACGGGAGCCGGGCTTCGTCGCCAACGCCAACGGCTGCAGACAGACTTCGTCCGGACTCCTACGGGAGCCGGACTCCGTCAACAATTTCAACCGCAAGTAGACTTCGTCCGGACTCCTACGGGAGTCGGGCTCCGTCCCCAACATAAGCTGCCGGTAAGCCTTGTCCGGACTCCTACAGGAGCCGGACTTCGCCTTTGACTTTAATTGCAGGAAGACTCCGCCCGGACTCCTACGGGAGCCGGGCTTTGTCCTCGACTCCAACGGCTGCAGACAGACTTCGTCCGGACTCCTACGGGAGCCGGACTCCGCCAACAATTTCAACCGCAAGTAGACTCCGCCCGGACTCCTACGGGAGTCAGGCTCCGTCCTCAACATAAGCTGCCGGTAAGCCTTGTCCGGACTCCTACGGGAGCCGGACTTCGCCTTTAACTTTAATTGCAGGAAGACTCCGCTCGGACTCCAACGGGAGCCGGGCTTCGTCCTCGACTCCAACGACTGCAGATAGACTTCGTCCGGACTCCTACGGGAGCCGGACTCCGCCAACAATTTCAACCGCAAGTAGACTCCGCCCGTACTCCTACGGGAGCCGGGCTCCGTCCTCAACATAAGCTGCCGGTAAGCCTTGTCCGGACTCCTACGGGAGCCGGACTTCACCTTTAACTTTAATTGCAGGAAGACTCCACCCGGACTCCTACGGGAGCCGGGCTTCGTCCTCGACTCCAACGGCTGCAGACAGACTCCGTCCGAACTCCTACGGGAGCCAGACTCCGCCAACAATTTCAACCGCAAGTAGACTCCGCCCGGACTCCTACGGGAGCCGGGCTCCGTCCTCAACATCAGCTGTCGGTAAGCCTTGTCCGGACTCCTACAGGAGCCGGACTTCGCCTTTAACTTTCATTGCAAGAAGACTCCGCTCGGACTCCTACGGGAGCCGGGCTTCGTCGCCAACGCCAACTGCTGCAGACAGACTTCGTCCGGACTCCTACGGGAGCCGGACTCCACCAACAATTTCAACCGCAAGTAGACTCCGCCCGGACTCCTACGGGAGCCGGGCTCCGTCCTCAACATCAGCAGCCGGTAAGCCTTGTCCGGACTCCTACGGGAGCCGGACTTCGCCTTTAACTTTAATTGCAGGAAGACTCCGTCCGGACTCCTACGAGAGCCGGGCTTCATCCTCGACTCCAACGGCTGCAGACAGACTCCGTCCGAACTCCTACGGGAGCCGGACTCCGCCAACAATTTCAACCGCAAGTAGACTTCGCCCGGACTCCTACGGGAGCCGGGCTCCGTCCTCAACATCAGCTGCCGGTAAGCCTTGTCCGGACTCCTACGGGAGCCGGACTTCGCCTTTAACTTTAATTGCAGGAAGACTCCGCCCGGACTCCTACGGGAGTCGGGCTTCGTCGCCAACGCCAACGGCTGCAGACAGACTTCGTCCGGACTCCTACGGGAGCCGGACTCCGCCAACAATTTCAACCGCAAGTAGACTCCGCCCGGACTCCTACGGGAGCCGGGCTCCGTCCTCAACATCAGCTGCCGGTAAGCCTTGTCCGGACTCCTACGAGAGCCGGACTTCGCCTTTAACTTTAATTGTAGGAAGACTCCACCCGGACTCCTACGGTAGCCAGGCTTCGTCGCCAACGCCAACGGCTGCAGACAGACTTCGTCCGGACTCCTACGGGAGCCGGACTCCGCCAACAATTTCAACCGCAAGTAGACTCCGCCCGGACTCCTACGGGAGCCGGGCTCCGTCCTCAACATCAGCTGCCGGTAAGCCTTGTCTGGACTCCTACAGGAGCCGGACTTCGCCTTTAACTTTAATTGCAGGAAGACTCCGCCCGGACTCCTACGGGAGTCGGGCTTCGTCGCCAACGCCAACGGCTGCAGACAGACTTCGTCCGGACTCCTATGGGAGCCAAACTCCGCCAACAATTTCAACCGCAAGTAGACTCCGCCCGGACTCCTACGGGAGCCGGGCTCCGTCCTCAACATCAGCTGCCGGTAAGCCTTGTCCGGACTCCTACGGGAGCCGGACTTCGCCTTTAACTTTAATTATAGGAAGACTCCACCCGGACTCCTACGGGAGTCGGGCTTCGTCCTCGACTCCAACGGCTACAGACAGACTTCGTCCGGACTCCTACGGGAGCCGGACTCCACCAACAATTTCAACCGCAAGTGGACTCCGCCCGGACTCCTACGGGAGCCGGGCTCCGTCCTCAACATCAGCTGCCGGTAAGCCTTGTCCGGACTCCTATGGGAGCCGGACTTCGCCTTTAACTTTAATTGCAGGAAGACTCCGCCCGGACTCCTACGGGAGCCGGGCTTCGTCGCCAATGCCAACGGCTGCAGACAGACTTCGTCCGGACTCCTACGGGAGCCGGACTCTGCCAATAATTTCAACCGCAAGTAGACTCCGCCCGGACTCCTACGGGAGCCGGGCTCCGTCCTCAACATCAGCTGCTAGTAAGCCTTGTCCGGACTCCTACAGGAGCCGGACTTCGCCTTTAACTTTAATTGCAGGAAGACTCCGCCCGGACTCCTACGGGAGTCGGGCTTCATCCTCGACTCCAACGGCTGCAGACAGACTTCGTCCGGACTCCTACGGGAGCCAGACTCCACCAATAATTTCAACCGCAAGTAGACTCCGCCCGGACTCCTACGGGAGCCGGGCTCCATCCTCGACATAAGCTGCCGGTAAGCCTTGTCCGGACTCCTACGGGAGCCGGACTTCGTCTTTAACTTTAATTGCAGGAAGACTCCGCCCGGCCCCCTACGGGAACCGGGCTTCGCCTTTAACTTCAACTGCAGGTAGACCTCGCCCAAACTCCTACGGATACCGAACCTCACTACCGACTCCAACCGAACTTCGGCCGACAAGTCTGGACCCCCTGGCAGGCCACAGTAACGGCCACGATTTGGCCCCCCTCCCTGCGGCGGGCCCTACACGGCTCCATTACTCCCTGGCAGACCACAGTAACGGACAACACTGCTCCACTCCCTGCGGCGGACCCTACGCAACTCCATTACTCCCCGACAGGCCGTATTAACGGCCACAATTCTGCTCCACTCCCCGCGGCGGATCCTGTGCGATCCCACCACTCCATGACGAGTCACGACAGCGAATGTTGCTCCACTCCCCGTAACTGACTCCACATGGCACACCCCGGTGATAGCCACGGGTCCACTCCACTACTCTTCGCATCAAACTCCGCCTGACCCTGGGCAGCTCACTGCCAGACGGTTACGGATGTCGCTATCAGACTACTGCCCCCTCCGTCTATAAAAGGGGACCCCAGATACATTATTCTATAAGCTCTAATCTTTCATCTAAAAACTCTGCTAAATTCTCCGTTCGAGCACTCCATTCTTGTTGAGGCAGAGAACTGACTTGAGCATCGGAGGGTCTTGCCGGAGCAACCCCACCTCCGGTTTAGACTTCCTTTGTAAGTCCCGGCGGCGATCGCGACTTCCCCGACTCCAGCTTCTCCGGCGCAAGCAAATTTTTGCACCAACAGGATTGGCGCTAGAAGAAGGGCCTGAACCTTCGCAGTACCCTTGTTCTTAAAGGAGCGCTCAGCGGATCCACCTCCGGTCATCTTATCCGGCACCCACTCCTCCTTTCCTCATCTGATGTCTTCTCACGAGGCCTTCGCACAACAACCTCCGGCTATGGTCGCGACAAGGAGTGGCCGGACGATCGGCCTCTATCGGATTCCGTCAACACCATTTCGGGGGGATCCCAGCGGGAGGCAACCCACATACCATCTGTATCCCCCAAGTGGCAAAAAATTGAAGAACCCATAACCTTTACCGAAGAAGACATCCAGGGAGTCCAATTCCCTCATAACGACGCGGTCGTAGTTTCCTTGAATATAGCAAATTACGACGTCCGTCGCATTCTTGTCGACAATGGAAGTTCGGCCGACATCTTGTTCTACGATGCCTTTTCAAGAATGTCTGCTCTTGGCGGTCATCTGAGGCCGATTTGCTCCCCCCTGGTGGGGTTTACCGGTGACGCCGTTCCGACGGAAGGAATGATAGCTTTGATTGTGACCGCGGGTCAATATCCAAAGCAATCCAGGGCTCTAGTGAATTTCTTGGTGGTGAAGGCGCCATCCGCCTACAATGCAATCCTTGGCCGACCCGGCCTCAATGCCCTCCGAGCTGTCGTTTCGACCTACCATTTGAAGTTGAAGTTCCCCACCAACCAGGGGATCGGAGAGGTCCGGAGAGACCAGGCCCTGGCCAGACACTGCTACAACATTGCTTTGCAAAGAAGCGATCAGGCTGACCCCTGTCCCGTCGATGGACTAGATGCTCGCGATGATCTCACCGAAGAAAGGGGCGGCCCAATCGAAGATCTGGTACCAATCCCTTTGAATGATGGGAACATGGAGCATGTGGCGCTAATCGACTCCAACCTGGGGGAGGAGGTGCGGACGCGTCTTATTGACTTTCTACGGAGGAATGCGGATGTTTTCGCTTGGGTTCCAGCAGACATGCCGGGGATTGACACAGAAGTCATGGAGCATCATCTGGCCGTCGATCCAAAGCATCGATCGACAAAAGAAAAAATCCGGAGTCATGCTCCGGAGAGGCAGAAGGTGATAGCCGAGGAAGTGGATAAGCTCCTCAAGGCCGGATTCATTAAGGAAGTCAATTATCCTGATTGGATTTCCAATATTGTTCTGGTCAAAAAAGCAAACGGCAAGTGGAGGATGTGCATAGACTTCAAAAAGCTGAATAAGACTTGTCCAAAGGACAGCTACCCCCTTCCCAGAATCGACCAACTGGTGGACGCGACCTCAGGCCATGAGCTCCTCACCTTTATGGACGCGTTCTCTGGCTATAATCAAATTAGAATGGCGTCTGAAGAAGAAGAAAAGACAGCTTTCATCACTAATCGCGGCCTTTACTGTTACAGGGTCATGCCTTTCGACCTCAAGAATGCGGACGCAACCTACCAACGGTTGGTGAACAAAATCTTTAAAGAGCAGATCGGCCGAAACATGGAGGTCTATGTGGATGATATGCTCGTAAAAAGCAAGTCTTCCAGAAATCATGTCGCTGACCTCGAGGAGACCTTTGACGCTCTCCGAAAGTATAAAATGAAGCTGAACCCAACTAAATGCGCTTTCGGAGTAACTTCAGGGAAGTTCCTGGGCTTCATGGTATCGGGGCACGAGATTGAGGTCAATCCAAAGAAAATTCGCACCATCTAGGAGATGACCGCCTCAAAGTCGATCAAAGAGGTTCAGCGCCTCACAGGGAGGATAGCGGCTCTTAATCGCTTCGTCGCAAGGTCGGCCGAACGGTGCTTGCCCTTCTTTCAAACCCTCAAGCAGCCGAAGAACTTCTGCTGGACCTCTGAGTGCCAACAGGCGTTCGATGAGTTAAGGAGTTACCTTAGCTCACCCCCGCTGCTGGCAAAGCCTGAACCTGGGGAGGAACTGTTTTTATACCTAGCGGTCTCTCCCATGGCCCTCACGGCCGTCCTTGTCAAAGAAGAAGCGAAAGTCCAGCGACCAGTCTACTACATTAGCTGCGTGCTGAGGGACGCCGAGACCAGGTACACCAAATTAGAAAAACTGACCTACGCCTTGTTGATTGCAGCTCGGAGGCTTCGACCCTACTTTCAAGGGCACACCGTGACGCTACTCATTGATCAACCGATCAAGGCGGTTTTACACCGGGTTGACACCTCCAAAAGAATGGCAAAATGGGCAATCGAGCTCACGAAATTCGACATCAACTACAGGCCTAGACCAGCAGTAAAGGCCCAAATATTGGCAGATTTCATAGTAGAGTGCACCATCCCAGAGGAGGTCGAACCTGAGCAAAGCAAAGTTGACGACCTGAAGTCTCAACCGAACTCCCCCAACGAAGAGGCCAATCCCTCCGATCGCTTTTGGACCCTCTATGTGGACGGATCTTCCAACATGTCGGGCGCAGGTGCAGGCCTGATCTTGGTCAGTCCGGAGGGAGTCATAGCTGAGTACGCTCTGCGTTTCGAGTTTCCCGTAACAAACAATGGAGCGGAATATGAAGCTCTGATCGTAGGACTAAGGATCGCCAGAGAGCTGGGAATAAGTCAGCTCCGGGTGCACAGTGACTCTCAACTGGTGGTGGGGCAAGTCAGTGGGAGTTATGAAGCGCGGGAGGACAGTATGGCCAAATATCTTGAGAAAGTAAAGGAGCTTGCCCCCGCCTTTAACAGCTTCGACATTAGGCAGATTTCAAGGTTGGAAAATACCAGAGCCGACCTTCTCTCCAAGCTGGCAACGTTGGCCCCATCCGGGTTGCCCAAAGGCGTTCTTTTTGAAGTTCTGAAGCATCCAAGTACAGAAGAATCACGGCCCGTAATGGAGATCGACCACGAGCCCAGCTGGGTCGACCCGCTGATAACCTATCTCAGAGATGGAGTCCTCCCCCAAGACGCGAAGGAGGCTCGGAAGCTCCGAAATCAAGCCTCCCGATACATCCTTTATGAGGGCAAATTGTACAAAAGATCATACTCTTTACCCCTCTTAAAATGTCTCCGGCCCTCGGAAGCTGACTACGCCTTGTGGGAAGTACACGAAGAAATTTGCGAAAACCATTTGGGAGCTAGATCTTTATCCCACAAGTTGCTCCGCCAAGGATATTACTGGCCAACTATGCATCATGATTCGATTGAATATGTCAAAAAGTGTGATCGATGCCAGAGATACGCCAACGTTCAGAGACAGCTCGCCACCG
Organism: Elaeis guineensis; assembly: GCF_000442705.2. Taxonomy (NCBI): domain Eukaryota; kingdom Viridiplantae; phylum Streptophyta; class Magnoliopsida; order Arecales; family Arecaceae; genus Elaeis; species Elaeis guineensis. The sequence goes on from NC_026000.2 coordinate 52,258,738, forward strand.
AGCTCACACCCTTGAGCGCCCCATGGCCTTTTGCACAATGGGGGATGGATATCCTTGGCCCCTTTCCTATGGCGTCTGGACAAAGGAAGTTCCTCCTTGTAGCGATCGACTACTTCACCAAATGGGTTGAAGCCGAACCACTAGCGAAAATCACAGAAGCGAAAGTGCAGGATTTCGTCTGGAAATCGATCGTGTGCAGGTTCGGTTTGCCTAGAACCCTAATCACTGATAATGGACGGCAATTCGCGGGAGCAAAATTCGTCGAATTCTGTGAAGATCTAAACATCTCCCACAACTTCACATCAGTAGCCCATCCTCAGGCGAACGGCGAAGCTGAGGTGACTAACAGAACCCTTTTGCAGGGGATTAAGACAAGGCTTGAAAAAGCAAAGGAAACTTGGGCGGACGAGCTTTATCATGTGCTATGGGCGTATCGAACTATCCAGAGGTTACCTACGGGGGAGACCCCCTTTGCTTTAGCCTTCGGTACGGAAGCCGTCATCCCAATCGAGCTTAAACTCCCGTCGGCACGAGTCGTGGCATTCATCGAGCATCAAAATTCACAAAGTCTTAGAGCCAACCTCGACCTGCTGGAAGAAAGACGGGAGATCGCTCAGGTTCGAATGGCAGCCTACAGACAGAAAGTTGCTCGATATTACAATGCCCGAGTCAAGAACAAAGCCTTTAAAGCAGGAGATCTAGTACTTCGATGAGCTGCTGTCTCGCAACCTCAGGATCGGGGGAAACTCGCCCCAAACTGGGAAGGACCGTATGAAGTCAAAGAAGTAGTCCGGTCAGGAACTTATTATCTTAAGGAACTCGGAGGAGCCGACCTCCCACGACCGTGGAACTCAAAAAATTTATGGGTGTACTACCAATAACTTCATTTTAATTGAAAGTTGCATACCTGCACGTCTTTAAACAATTCGCACAAACCATGTCAGAAGCGAAAGAGAAACGTCGTCCCGACAAAGTCGAAGGCCCGATTCCATTTAGACCGGACGGGGGGAGAGGCCTTACAACGCCCATATGAGCCCCCACAGCCCTGTTAGGGATAGGAGGAGAACCTCGCCCTAACTTGAGCAAAGTCGAAGGCCCGGTTTCATTTAGACCGGATGGGGGGAGAGGCCTTACAACGTCCATATGAGCCCCCACAGCCCTGTTAGGGACAGGAGGAGAACCTCGCCCTAACTTGAGCAAAGTCGAAGGCCCGGTTCCATTTAGATCGGATGGGGGGAGAGAACTTACAACGCCCATATGAGCCCCCACAGCCCTGTTAGGGACAGGAGGAGAACCTCGCCCTAACTTGAGCAAAGTCGAAAGCCTGGTTCCATTTAGACCGGATGGAGGGAGAGGCCTTACAACGCCCATATGAGCCCCCACAGCCCTGTTAGGGACAGGAGGAGAACCTCACCCTAACTTGGGCAAAGTCGAAGGCCCGGTTCCATTCAAACTCGAAAGTAGGGGGACTGGTGTTGGGTATAAAATATCCACAACCGAAGTCCTCGGCAAGATCAGCTCCAGGAGATCCGCCCGGACTCCTACGGGAGCCGGGCTTCGTCGCCAACGCCAACGACTGCAGACAGACTTCGTCCGGACTCCTACGGGAGCCGGACTCCACCAACAATTTCAACCGCAAGTAGACTCCGCCCGGACTCCTACGGGAGTCGGGCTCCATCCCCAACATAAGCTGCCGGTAAGCCTTGTCCGGACTCCTACGGGAGCCGGACTTCGCCTTTGACTTTAATTGTAGGAAGACTCCGTCCGGACTCCTACGGGAGTCGGGCTTCGTCCTCGACTCCAACGGCTGCAGACAGACTTCGTCCGGACTCCTACGGGAGCCGGACTCCGCCAACAATTTCAACCGCAAGTAGACTCCGCCCGGACTCCTACGGGAGCCGAGCTCCATCCTCAACATAAGCTGCCGGTAAGCCTTGTCCAGACTCCTACGGGAGCCGGACTTCGTCTTTAACTTTAATTGCAGGAAGACTCCGCCCGGAGTCCTACGGGAGTCGGGCTTCGTCCTCGACTCCAACGGTTGCAGACAGACTTCGTCCGGACTCCTACAGGAGTCGGACTCCGCCAACAATTTCAACCGCAAGTAGACTCCGCCCGGACTCCTATGGGAGTCGAGCTCCGTCCTCAACATAAGCTATCGGTAAGCCTTGTCCGGACTCCTACGGGAGCCGGACTTCGCCTTTAACTTTAATTGCAGGAAGACTCCGCCCGGACTCCTACGGGAGCCGGGCTTCGTCCTCGACTCCAACAGCTGCAGACAGACTTCGTCCGGACTCTTACGGTAGCCGGACTCCGCCAACAATTTCAACCGCAAGTAGACTCCGCCCGGACTCCTACGGGAGCCGGGCTCCGTCCTCAACATAAGCTGCCGGTAAGCCTTGTCCGGACTCCTACGGGAGCCGGACTTTGCCTTTAACTTTAATTGCAGGAAGACTCTGCCCGGACTCCTACGGGAGCCGGGCTTCGTCCTCAACTCCAACGGCTGCAGACAGACTTCGTCCGGACTCCTACTGGAGCCGGACTCCGCCAACAATTTCAACCGCAAGTAGACTCCGTCCGGACTCCTACGGGAGTCGGGCTCCGTCCTCAACATAAGCTGTCGGTAAGCCTTGTCCGGACTCCTACAGGAGCCGGACTTCGCCTTTAACTTTAATTGCAGGAAGACTCCGCCCGGACTCCTACGGGAGCCGTGCTTCATCCTCGACTCCAACGGTTGCAGACAGACTTCGTCCGGACTCCTACGGGAGCCGTACTCCGCCAACAATTTCAACCGCAAGTAGACTCCGCCCGGACTCCAACGGGAGCCGGGCTCCGTCCTCAACATCAGCTGCCGGTAAGCCTTGTCCGGACTCCTACGGGAGCCGGACTTCGCCTTTAACTTTAATTGCAGGAAGACTCCGTCCGGACTCCTACGGGAGCCGGGCTTCGTCCTCGACTCCAATGGCTGCAGACAGACTCCGTCCGAACTCCTACGGGAGTCGGACTCCGCCATCAATTTCAACCGCAAGTAGACTCCGCCCGGACTCCTACGGGAGCCGGGCTCCGTCCTCAACATCAGCTGCCGGTAAGCCTTGTCCGGACTCCTACGGGAGCCGGACTTCGCCTTTAACTTTAATTGCAGGAAGACTCCGCCCGGACTCCTACGGGAGCCGGGCTTCGTCGCCAACGCCAACGGCTGCAGACAGACTTCGTCCGGACTCCTACGGGAGCCGGACTCCGCCAACAATTTCAACCGCAAGTAGACTCCGCTCGGACTCCTACGGGAGCCGGGCTCCGTCCTCAACATCAGCTGCCGGTAAGCCTTGTCCAGACTCCTACGGGAGCCGGACTTCGCCTTTAACTTTAATTGCAGGAAGACTCCGCCTGGACTCCTACGGGAGCCGGACTTCGTCGTCAATGCCAACGGCTGCAGACAGACTTCGTCCGGACTCCTACGGGAGCCGGACTCCGCCAATAATTTCAACCGCAAGTAGACTCCGCCCGGACTCCTACGGGAGCCGGGCTCCGTCCTCAACATCAGCTGCCGGTAAGCCTTGTCCGGACTCCTACGGGAGCCGGACTTCGCCTTTAACTTTAATTGCAGGAAGACTCCGCCCGGACTCCTACGGGAGCCGGGCTTCGTCCTCGACTCCAACGGCTGCAGACAGACTTCGTCCAGACTCCTACGGGAGCCGGACTCCGCCAATAATTTCAGCCGCAAGTAGACTCCGTCCGGACTTCTACGGGAGCCGGGCTCTGTCCTCAACATCAGCTGCTGGTAAGCCTTGTCCGGACTCCTACGGGAGCCGGACTTCGCCTTTAACTTTAATTGCAGGAAGACTCCGCCCGGACTCCTACGAGAGCCGGGCTTCGTCGCCAACAGCTGCAGACAGACTTCGTCCGGACTCCTACGGGAGCCAGACTCCACCAACAATTTCAACCGCAAGTAGACTCCGCCCGGACTCCTACGGGAGCCGGGCTCCGTCCTCAACATCAGCTGCCGGTAAGCCTTGTCCGGACTCCTACGGGAGCCGGACTTCGCCTTTAACTTTAATTGCAGGAAGACTCCGCCCGGACTCCTACGGGAGCCGGGCTTCGTCCTCGACTCCAACGACTGCAGACAGACTTCGTCCGGACTCCTACGGGAGCCGGACTCCACCAACAATTTCAACCGCAAGTAGACTCCGCCCGGACTCCTACGGGAGCCGGGCTCCATCCTCAATATAAGCTGCCGGTAAGCCTTGTCTGGACTCTTACGGGAGCCGGACTTCGCCTTTAACTTTAATTGCAGGAAGACTCCGCCCGGCCCGCTACGGGAGCCGGGCTTCGCCTTTAACTTCAATTGCAGGTAGACCTCGCCTAAACTCCTACGGATACCGGACCTCACTACCGACTCCAACCGAACTTCGGCCGACAAGTCTGGACCCCCTGGCAGGCCACAGTAACGGCCACGATTTGGCCCCCCTCCCTGCGGCGGGCCCTACGCGGCTCCATTACTCCCTGGCAGACCACAGTAACGGACAACACTGCTCCACTCCCTGCGGCGGACCCTACGCAACTCCATTACTCCCCGACAGGCCGTATTAACGGCCACAATTCTGCTCCACTCCCCGCGGCGGATCCTGTGCGATCCCACCACTCCATGACGAGTCACGACAGCGAACGTCGCTCCACTCCCCGTAACTGACTCCACATGGCACACCCCGGTGATAGCCACCGGTCCACTCCACTACTCTTCGCAGCAAACTCCGCCTGACCCTGGGCAGCTCACTGCCAGACGGTTACGGATGTCGCTATCAGACTACTGCCCCCTCCGCCTATAAAAGGGGACCCCAGATACGTTATTCTATAAGCTCTAATCTTTCATCTAAAAACTCTGCTAAATTCTCCGTTCGAGCACTCTATTCTTGTTGAGGCAGAGAACTGACTTGAGCGTCGGAGGGTCTTGCCGGAGCAACCCCACCTCCGGTTTAGACTTCCTTTGCAGGTCCCGACGGTGACCGCGACTTCCCCGACTTCAGCTTCTCCGGCGCAAGCGGATTTTTGCACCAACAGTTACTTTATGCGTTATATTTATTTTATTTTTCTAATAAAAGAGTCGTATTAAAATGGGCTATACAACATAGACATGCCTCCCTAATATATATTCTAACCCTTCTTAACCAAGCCTGACTTGACCTAGGGTCCTTTGGTAAACCATCAAGAATATCCAATGGCTTACCAAAGCCACACTTTGAGCTAAAATTGGTCATGAATGTGTGCAATACAATTATATGTTTTCGTAATTAAGCAGGTTTGGGATGGATTTTGTGTTGGTTTTGTGGATTGGGTAGCATAGTTAAGCATGGCCTATATTAACCAATATCCCTCAGTCCAAATCTTATGAAAGATAAATAAAATAAAATAAAATCTACTTGTGTCTTTTTCTTCCCCCTTCAGAGACCAATAAGGCGATAGGCTGAGATGTAAGCTGGGAGTCTGGGACCTGGGCAGGATCTTAAAAGTTGCAGGCTGGAAGGACCAATGGGCCCGATCCCTGCGCGATGTTCCCGCATGAATGCCCAAACAAGCACGAAGTGTGCTTCCATTCCTCGGGCATGGACCTAGAATTAGAGAATTGTTTAACTACTCGACCAATCTCCCTTTTAAAGATAGATCAGATCCATTTGAAGAAACCTGGCAGAAATCCATCAGTCTTTGATGCTTTATCGCTAGCCATGGACTTCAGATTTGCTTCTATTTCCTTAGAGCTAACTTGGCGGCATAAAAGACATTCTCATCAAATTAGTATCGCACTGGAGGTAGCTGCGGAGCGGAGTAGTGCTCATTTTAAGACGATCATGAAAATATCGTTTCTAATGTCATCCATTGGCAGAATTTGCGCGCCTTCATCATTGTGCAGATATTGGATTCTATCCGGAGGATGCTTAATAATGGTACATTGATGGTAAAACTTCATGTTCTGATCCTTACCAGTGGTCCACCATATGCGCGACTCTTTTTTTTGGGCAAGAAGCAATATTGAGACATGCTCATCCACAAGGAGCGAACCTCATCAGCAGACGGGCCTAGTGAAGTTTTGAGTTGGAGTACTTCAATAGATGCTTTAATCTCCTCCGTTTTTCACCAACCTTCATCTTATTCTATGACTATAGTGCCTTTTGGGTCCTCAATTTCCAGATAACTCCATAAATTGGAGACCCATGTTGCACTAATTTCCAGGCTTCATGAATCACCTCCCCAGATCGATCATAGGAAGTCTTGAATTTTTTCAGATCTAAATGGGGCAGAGCCTGAGCTCGGCTTGTAGCAGCAAGGGGTAATGCCCATACCCTACCTGGTTGAGATGTTTGATACTAACCTTTAGAGTTGTAGGTCGTTGGCAAGCTTTGGTCCAACCCTTCTTAGATTTAAGCTTATCAGAGCCATATCTGTTATTATGAAAATTCTTTGTGCACCATCCGTGGTGTAGAAAATCTGATATGGAGCACACTGCTACGTAAAATTGGATCTCATAGCCATTACTTTTCAATATGTATTTAATATCTGCAGTTCTGCAGTTCTACTTTTTCGTTTGAAATTTTGAATAATGAAAATATCCTTCTTAAAAATTATGACACTCCTTAAAAATTATGACATCCCTTCACAAAAATTATAACACACATTCTTTTCTGAAAAAATTATGATACCCCTTTATAGAATTATGATGCCTCTTCATAAAAATTATAACACCCTTTCTTCGTAGAATTATGACACCCGTTCATAAAAATTATGACATTCCTTCACAAAAATTATGACATTCATTATTTTTTTATAGGATGTCATAATTTTTATGAAGGGGTGTCATAATTTTTATGAAGAAGTGTTATAATTCTATGAAGGAGAGATATCATAATTTTTATGAAGAGATATCATAATTCTGTGAAGGGATGTCATAATTTTTTCGGAAAGGAAGGGGTGTCATAATTTTTGTGATGTGGTATCATAATTTTAAAAAGGAGTGTCATAATTTTTAAGAAGGATATTTTTGTCATTGAAAATTTCAAGTAAAAATATAGAATTATGGATATTAAATATTCATTGAAAAATAGTGGTTATATAATCTAATAGGACGAAGCGGTGTGCTTCACGTTAGATTTTTTACACTGCGGGTGGTGCACAAAAATTTTTTTCTATTATTATATTATGTGAATTGTGGGCTAGTGGACTGCAAAAGGACTAATCCATTTGTCTAGACCCAAAAATTAATTGATCATCGACTGTCTATAGTAAATGGTCAAAATGCTAGAATTAACTTCTTAAAGAATGTTACCATGACAAGAGGGCAAGTAACTTCGGGCAACAATTGAGTTACTAAACAAGAAATCACTAGAACAGGATAGTTTTTTCTAGAATTAACTACCAATCTACATTATAAAAGGAGAAAGAGTGGTGCACATGTTGGGTTTTCTAAAGGTGCTTATGCATGTAGATTTTAAAACTCTTTTTAAAATACGTAACAGAATAATAGATTAAAATATTTTTAATCAATAGCATGCATGGATTAAATCAAAGCACCTAAGGATCTAATTCATATACTGAAAATAACATAATCTGATTTTAATCTAAAAGATAATCATATGATCAGATCATATGCCTGTTTCACTTTTTTTTTTTCAAATCTGAATCTGGAAGATGAACAGATTCTGTCTTAGCTGCATAAATATCCAACCTCTACAGATATCTACTCAGGATCAACTAGGATTGGTCCTCTTGATAAAGATCCTCCTCCAAATTGGATCTTTTTCGCATCTGAACTGTGTTTGGATCGTTGATTGACTTTTGATCTCTCCTTGATCTTCTTTTTCTCTTTGTCTTCTTGATCTTGGAGCCATCAAGAAGCAACACCTTGATGCAGAAGAGAGGGACACCCAACCCTCTCGGGCATTGGATGGTGGAACGCCCAAAGCTTGGGTGTGGGAACTAGAAGAGGGAGAAAGAGGGAGCATGGAGGCTAGAGAGGAGGCTGGTTAGGATAGAGGGGTTCTTAGAGTCCTAACCAAAATCAAATTAGGCTCAAAAGACATCTCCTAATCGTACTAGGATTCCTCTTAAACCTTATCCAATAACCTCTCTTAGACCATGCCTAAGAGGGATTAGGGGGCACCAACACTTGGCACCCTCTAGGGCTTTCTCACACACCGAAGGGAGAGGGGCGTGTGCCCCCTCTCTTTCTTTCTTCCTCATGCCAATCCATCATATGGGCATGCCCCATCTTGATCACATCAAGTGGCACGCCCCTTGATTTAATTTAGACTATCAAGGAGTTAGTTAGGGGATTAAGCCCCATCATGACTTGATCCAAATCTCTTGAGTGCCCAACATTTGGAGCCCATTGAACCCAATTCAATTAGGCTCACAGGTGTTTGACTTGGCTTAATTTTTATCAAATAAGCAATCCAATGTTGGAAAAGTGTCTCAAAGTCAATCGTCAATCTGTTGACGGTTGTGCTAATTGATGTAATTGTATATGAATTAATTAATAAAATATTTATTTGATAATTTTTTATCATAAGCTTGCACATCTTCTATATCGAACTTTTGTATTATGATGAAAGTTCTTAAGACTATTTTAAATCAATAAAGGAGAATTTATCGTTTATCCCTTAAATGAGTTCGCGACCAAATGATATGCTATTACTAGGACGATAGACATATCAAGTGTAGATTGTTGTGTGCTATATAAATTAGTTGTCCTCTTAACCAAAGAGCATAGAGATGCTAGTATGGCATGCAGATAAAATGTAGGAGTATATTTCACTAAATGTGATTAACTCCAGAGCACTCTGCTGTTAAGAGTCACTCCGAAGGGATATGAGTATAAATGTCCCTCAAACCTGAGATCACCACGGTGATATGCAAGGAACTCACTATGCTTTAATGCTGGACTATCTAAATTTTTAATTCAGGATCGAAAGATTTTTGGACATAGTTAAGTACTTGTGAAGTCAGTGCATGAGTCAAGATGGAATTAACCACTCCAAAGGATTGGAGAGAATGCTTTGTGTTTCAATTTAGTAAGATCTTGGTCAGGACAATTCTTGTGAGGAGTCATAGAATTTATTAGGTTGAGACACATAATGGATGTACTGTTAAGAGTTGACAGTTTAAACTCTAAGTCATCCTAGCATCAAGGGTCTAAGGGATGAATTATACGGTAGCTATATCCAAATAGATTCTGAAGGAACTAGATCTAGGGTTTCAGGGTTAGATCTTGAAACTTTTTCAAGATCAGGCAGTGGAAGACTAAAATAAATTAAAATTTATCTTATAAAATTAGAGAATCTCTAGATCTAAAATTTTATTACATGATTATTACATGACATTTGTTGGGTATAAAGTGCCCCCTGGCCGAAGTCTGCAGAGGACTGATCCTTCGGGGCTCCTCCGGCTCCCGACCTTGTACGTGACGTCTCTCCGAACTCCCTCGACCGTCTGAACTGTTATGATCCAGGTGGTGTGCCCAAGGCCCAGGGGACCAAGGCTAAGGCCAAGGTCCATCATTCATGAGGGCTTCATGGAGGCTCTAGGGCTAGTTGGGCCCTAGGTTGAAAGGCTGTGGGCTTTTCGGGTTCTTGAGGTCTAGGTTATGTGGGCCTCAAGGGACCAACTCTTTATGGGCCAGGTCTGGACCCAGGATAGGTGAGATTAGGTCAAGTCATGGGTGTACATGGGCTTGGGTTAACCTAATCTCCCATAGAGTTGGTCAAGGGAGTTTTGGGTTTGGGTCACTTGACCCAGTGTTTATATATACATGTACTTGTATAGTTTTGATCAAGCCAAGGAATACAAGAAACCATTTCTCCCAAGTCTCTCTCTCTCTTCTCCCTCTCTCTCCAGCAATCTTCCACGCATCAGGAGCAAGAAACCCTAGGGTTTCTTGCCGCCAGTCCATAAAAGGAAAGAAAGGAAGGGAGGCGCTAGCCCCTTCCCCCCTTTGCAGCCGCTAGCTATTTCTTCTCTCTCCTCTCTTGCAGGTGTCCAAACACCAGGTTCAGGACTTGAAATCTCTTGAGAAGAGGTTGGTACAAGTCTCTCTCAGATCTGGAGTTGATCTGAGGTCGTTTGAGGCACGGGTGAGATCTCTATCAACAGATCTACAAAAAGGCTGCAGCAGGACAGATCTGCGAGGTCTGTCTCCATCTATCTTCTTCCCCATCTAAAATATCCCGATTTAAGATCTACAAATCAGAAGACCTCGGTCCAGGTCTGATCTGGTTGGGTATCAGATCTTGAATTTTTTAGAGGTGGTTTCAAAGGCATTTTTCATCTGGAATGAAAGGCTGACGAAGAAGACAGCAACTAGGCTGATTTCGTCAAGGGCCTTGGATCGTATCCAGAAGTCTCCAGATCTATTCGTTGCTGGTTCTGCTAAACCAAAGGTCCATGGGAGGAGCCAGGATCATGCTCCAATAGTTTGTGTCAGAGCAACGAATAGATCTGGAGACTTCTGGATACGATCCAAGGCCCTTGACGAAATCAGCCTGGTTGCTATCTTCTTCATCAGCCTTTCATTCCAGATGAAGAACACCTTTGAAACCACCTCTAAAACATCCAAGATCTGGTACCCAACCAGATCAGACCTGGACCAAGGTCTTCTAATTTGTAGATCTCAAATTGGGGCATTCTAGATAGAGAAAAAGATAGATGGAGACAGACCTCGTAGATCTGTCCTGCTGCAGCCTTTTTGTAGATCTGTTGATGGAGATCTCACTCGCACCTCAAACGACCTCAGATCAACTCCAGATCTGAGAGGGACTTGTACCAACCTCTTCTCAAGAGATTTCAGGGCCTGGACCTGGTGTTTGGGTTCCTGCAAGAGAGGGGAGAGAAGAAATAGCTGGCGGCTGCAAAGGGGGGAAGGGGCTAGCGCCTCCCTTCCTTTCTTTCCTTTTATGGACTGGTGGCAAGAAACCCTAGAATTTCTTGCTCCTGGTGTGTGGAAGATTGCTGGAGAGAGAGAGAGAAGAGAGAGAGAGACTTGGGAGAAATGGTTTCTTGTATTCTTTGGCTTGATCAAAACTATACAAGTATATGTATATATAAACACCGGGTCAAGTGACCCAAACCCAAAACTCCCTTGACCAACTCTATGGGAGATTAGGTTAACCCAAGCCCATGTACACCCATGACTCGACCTAATCTCACCTATCCTGGGTCCAGACCTGGCCCATAAAGAGTTGGTCCCTTGAGGCCCACATAATCTAGACCTCAAGAACCCGAAAGGCCCACAGCCTTTCAACCTAGGGCCCAACTAGCCCTAGAGCCTCCATGAAGCCCTCATGAATGATGGACCTTGGCCTTAGCCTTGGTCCCCTGGACCTTGGGCACACCACCTGGATCATAACAATCTCTACCTTGGTGTCCCAAGGCCTCAACCAGCTCCACTCTGTCCTTGCGACTGTAGACCCATTTGCAACCAATGGGCCTCTTCCCCTGTGGCAACTGCACCAATCGCCACGTCTGGTTCTGGTGGAGAGACTGCATCTCCTCGGACATCGCCTGGACCCATCGCTCTCTATCCTGGCTCTCAATAGCCTCCTGATACGTATATGGGTCTCCATTCGCTGTCACCAGGGCATATGACAACGTCTCCTCGAAGCCATATCGGTCCGATTGCCTGATGGTCCTCTTGGGCTTGTGTAGGGCAACATCGATATCAGTCCTCGATCCAGCTCGCTCCTACTGGACCTCTCCACCTCGATCATCCATCCGAGTCCTCTCCACCTGTAGAGACACCTTAGGTAGGTTCTCCACCTGAATGTCATGTCCTCCCGTAGTACCTGCAAGAGGCAAAATAAAAGAGATAAGCTGTCCAGCAGCGCCCTGCTGGACCTCCTCCTGCTCCTGCTGCTCCTCCATGCCTGCTTGCCTCCGTAGGACTGACTCCTCATCAAAAGCCACATCCCGACTAATGATGACCTTCTTTTCCAAGGGATCCCACAGCCTGTATCCCTTGACTCCTCACGGATAGCCTAGAAACACCGCCTTGCGTGATCTGGTGTCTAGCTTGCTCTGCTCACCAGCTCCAATGTGCACATAGGCCGTGCACCCAAATACCCATAGATGGCCCAGCCCAACTATCCTCCCAGACCACACCTCCTCTAGAAGCCTGCCATCCAACTTGGTGTGAGGTGATCGATTGACCAAGTAACCCGCTGCGTCAACTGTGTCAACTCAGAACTCCTTTGGAAGCCCTGCCTGCAGCCTCATGCATCGTGCCTTTTCCAAAAGTGTTCTGTTCATCCTCTCGGCCACCCCATTCTACTATGGAGTTTTCCTAACTGAGAAGTGTCTCCTGATCCCACACTCCTCACAGTAGTCCTGGAACTCTCTGCTGGTGTACTCTCCGCCATTGTCTGACCTCAGACACTTCACACTCCTCCCCTGCTCCTTCTCCACCTCAGCTCTCCAGATCTTGAACTTGGTGAAGACCTCTGACTTCTCTCTCATGAAGTAAATCCAGAGTTTCTTTGAAAAATCATCAATCAGGGTCATGAAGTATCTGGCCCCATTCCTAGCTAAAATTGGGGCTGGTCCCCATACATCCGTGTGTACTAACTCCAGAGGGGCTGCACTCCGGACTGTACTGATGGTGAACTGAACTCTTCTCTGCTTTCCCATCTGGCAAGGCTCACAGATTTCTCCTGTAGCACCATCCTCCAGATCAGAGATGAGTCCTCTCCTGCTCAACTCCCTCAGCCCCTTGTCACCCATGTGGCCTAGGCGATAGTGCCACATCCTGTAAGCCCTCTACTAGTACTGTGCTGCAGCTGCTGCATCAGACTCTCCGATCACTACAGATCCCTCCATGCGATAGAGGTTATTGTCCAACCTCCTGCCTCTCATCACTACCATGGCTCCATTGGAGATGTTCAGTACTCCGTTTCTAGCCCTACTGCTGAAGCTGTATCCACTGCGCTCCAAGTAGCCTAGTGACACCATACTCTTTTCCAGCTCCGGGACGTGCTTTACATTTGTTAATATCCTCACAATCCCATCAAACATCCTCACCCTGACTGTCCCTATCCCAGCCACCTCGCAAAGATGATTGTTGCCTAGAGTCACTGATCCCTCATCTGTCTTGGTGTATGTCGCAAACCAAGACCTGTGTGGTGTGTAGTGATGTGAGCACGCAGAGTCTAGTGTCCACTCCTCTGTGTAATGCCTGTGACTATCTGATACCACAAGTAGATCATCCTCCACCTGCTGCCCAGCAACTGCACTCACTGATTCTGAGCCACTTCTTTCTCCCTTCTTGCTCTTCCATAGTGGACATTCTCGCTTGAAGTGCCCGGACTCGTTGCACTTGAAGCATTTCACCTCTTTCTTTCTCTTCCTGGACTTGGACTGCCCCTGGACTTGCTTCTGCCTCTGCCTCTACCTGTCCTCTCCCCTACTGCCAAACCCTCCTGGGGAGCCCGATCT
>NC_026000.2:52272301-52275840 GCF_000442705.2 Elaeis guineensis
GATCACCATCCTCGTGATGATCCTATGGTCAGGAGCAGTTTATGAGTTAGTTATGTAAATTCATGCCTTAAATTTTCAACTCTTGAAAATATGAATTAACATTCCCACTAACTCAAAGGATTATCACAGACACAAGGTACACAATGTGATAGAAGAATAATCCTTTTATTCATTTATAGTCAAAATTATAATTTTGCCCTTAGATTGTACATGAATGTGTCAGCTGATCTGGCATCTAGGCACACATCTAACAAACTCCCACTTGACCTAATGCCAATTGGCTACATATCTAAGTCCCATCTTCTCAAGGTGGGCTTCGATCTTCTGTTGGCCCAATGGCTTAGTCAGTGGGTCTGCCACATTGTCTGTGGAGTCGACTCTCTTGACCTCGACATAACCCTTTTGAGGTAATCACGGATCAGATGGAATCACCGCTCGATGTGCTTGGACTTCTGGTGAGATCTTGGCTCCTTAACTGGGCTATGGCACATTATTGTCGCATTAAAGAGGGATGGCATCCGATGACATCACTCCAAGCTCTGCGGCAAACTTCTTATACCAGAATGCTCCTTCGCAGCTTTCGATGTAACAATGTACTCTGCCTCCATGGTGGAATCTGCAATCACCGTTTGCTTGGAACTCTTCCAGCTAACTGCACCACCATTACAAATGAACAGACTCCCAGATGTCGACTTTCATCATCTATATCAGACATAAAGTCTGAGTCTGTATATCCCTAATCTGGAGTTCTCCATTCCCAAAGACTAGAAACATATCCTGAGTCCTTCTCAAGTACTTAAGGATACATTTCACAGAAGTCCAGTGCTCTTCGCTTGGATTGATTGATATCTGCTTGTGACACTCACAGCATGGGTTATATCAGGTCGTGTACATAGCATGGCATACATGAGGCTCCCTATTGTCGAAGCATAAGGGATCTTGCTCATGCGTTCAATCTCTTCAGGTGTGCTAGGGCACATCTTCTGGAGAGATGAATGCCATGTCTAAAAGGCAATAAACCTCTTTTGGAGTTTTTCATGCTAAACCTCTTTACACCTCCTCTATGTACATCTTCTGTGAAAGTCCCAGCATCCTATTTGGTCTATCTCTATAGACCTTAATACCCAGTATAAAGGATGCCTCTCCTAGATCTTTCATAGAGAACTCCTTAGACAACCATATTTTGACTGAGGTCAACATGGGAATGTCATTCCCAATTAGAGGATGTCATCCACGTACAATACGAGGAAGACAACTGCGCTCCCACTGACCTTTTTGAACACACATGATTTCTCCTCATTCTTGATGAAACCAAATATTTTGATCACATCATTGAAACGAGTATTTCCAACTCGAGATGTTTGCTTAAGTCCATAAATGGACCTTTCAGCTTGCAGACCTTGTGATCATCATCACTGGATGTGAATCCAAGTGGCTGTTCCATATAGATATCTTCCTCAAGATGTCCATTTAAGAATGCTATTTTCACGTCCATCTACCATATTTCATAATCGAAATACGCTGCAACAGCAAGCAATGTGCAGATGGATTTTAGTATGGCTACGGCGAGAAGTATCCTGATAGTCAATGCCTTCGCGCTGACTATAACCTTTCGCTACGAGCCTAGCTTGAATGTCTCCACATTCCCATCTGCACCTATCTTTCTCTTGAAGATCCATTTACACCCAATAGATAAATACTTTAGGTAGATCTACTAAGGTCTAGACTTGGTTTGAGTGCATCGAGTCAATTTCTGATCTCATTGCCTCTAACCATTTCTCAAATCGATATCTAATATCGCCTCATCATAGATCTTGGGATCATCACCATGAACCCCATTTCTCGTGAGGAAATTTTCTCTACATCCTCTTGTATGGTACCTAAGTACCTTTCAGGAGGACGGAAAACCTAGTCGATCTACGAGGTGGAAGAGGTTGTGCTAGGACTGGTTCTAATTGATTGGGTTCCTCAGGTTCTTTAGCTCGTTGCTCTTGGGAGACATTCTCCTTGAGCTTAATTATTCTTCCGATGCCACCATCTTGAATAAACTATTTTTCAAAAAAAATAGCATTTCGACTCACAATCACATTGTGGTCTTCTAGAATATAAAAATAGTATCCTAATGACTCTTTAGGATATCCTATGAATCGAGCTCTAAAAGACCTGAACTCTAACTTGTCCGTCTGCTGTCTCTTGACATGAGCCAGACAACCCCAAATTCTGAGATGATTCAGACTTGGCTTCTTACCATGCCATATCTCATATGGTGTGGTAGGAATGGTTTTAGAGGAAACCCTATTCAAACATAAATTACTGTCATGAGACAATGTCTCCAAAAAAATCAGGGAGGTCCGTGAAGCTCATCATGGAATCGGACCATATCTAATAGGGTCCAATTTCTTCGTTCTGAAACCCGTTGAGTTGAGACGTTCCAGGTGGAGTCCATTGTGAGACTATGCCATTGTCCTTAAGATAGTCTAGGAATTTCGATTAAGGTATTCACCTCTTCGATCTGATCGAAGAACCTTAATGGGCTTTCCTGTTTATTTTTCTACCTCATGTCTGAATTCTTTGAACTTTTCAAAGGCTTCAGACTTGTGTTTCATTAGAAACACATACCCGTACCAGACATATCATCGGTAAAGGTAATGAAGTAGACAAAGTTGCCTCTAGCCGACACATCAAATGGGCCGCACACATCCGTATGTACTAGGGCAAGTAGGTCTGTGGCCCTTTCCCCATGTCCCACAAAAGGAAGCTTGGTCATTTTGCCTTGAAGGCATGATTCACAAACTGGATATGACTCGGAAGTCAACGGACTCAGTGCCGGATTTCTCCAATTTGTTAACCCTGTCTTCCGCTATATGACCTAGCCTTAGGTGCCACAGATACTTATCATTTAGACTATCTCTAGGCTTTTAATTCCTGTGGCATTCACATTTTGCTCAATATTAAAAATAGATACATCAACATATAACTGATAGAGACCATTAATAACAAAACCATTTGCAACTTTATTATTTTCATAAAAATATTACAATGGTCCTTATGAAAGCTAATCACATAGCCTTCTTGTGCTAAACATGAAATAGAAATCAAATTTCTGCTTGCTGCAGGCACATAATAGCAGTCTCTTAAAACTAAATCTAATCCTAATGGTAATCGCAGAGGGTAGGTTCCCACGGCCATGGCAGCAACTCTTGCTCCGTTTCCGATGCATAGGATCATCTCCCCATCCCTCAGCCTTCTACTCTCCTCAAGACCCTGCATAGAAGTGCACAAATGAGCACTAGAACCAGAGTCAAGTACCCAACTAGATGCAGAAGAAATCGTAAGGTTAGATTTGATAATGAGCATACCTCCAGAAGGACCATCCTTCTTGTTCTTCAGGGTGGCCAGATACTGAGGACAGTTTCACTTCCTCATCTTCCCATCCACCTTCTGCTTCTTCGCAGACTTCTTTTTCTTTCCAAAAGACTTTCTCTTGGAAGAAGTCTGCTCTACAGTAAGAACTGAGCCTTTTGAATCTTTCATTGAAA
>NC_026000.2:52275940-52295219 GCF_000442705.2 Elaeis guineensis
TTTGAAAAGAATAGAATTTGTGATGCATGCCAACTAGGTAAACAAACAAAAGTCTCATTCAAATCTAAAAATATTATTTCAACTCTAGGCTATTAGAATTATTTGCACATGGATTTATTTGGACCCACTAGAACTACTAGTCTGGGTGGAAAAATGATATGGCTTTGTAATTATTGATGATTTCTCTTATTTTACAGTGGATTTTCTTTTTGGCACATAAGGATGAAACTTTTTCATGTGTTCTCAAAATTTTATCAAAAAAATTACTAATGAAAAAATTTTTCAATTCAAATATTCGAAGTGATCATGGACAATTTGAAAATCAAGATTTTGAAAAATTTTTGATGAAAAAATATGACCATAACTTTTCAGCACCTAGGACACCCAACAAAATGAAGATAGTAAAAGAAAAATAGGCCTTGAAAGAAATGCCCGTACCATGCTATGTGAAAGAACCTCCCAAATATCTTTTGGGTGAAGCAATTAACACGGTATGTTACATATTAAACCGTTATGCTTTAATTAGATCAATTCTAAAGAAAAACCTTATAGCTTTGGAAAGGAAGAAAACAAATATTGCATATTTTCATATTTTTTTGGTTGCGATGTTTTGTTTTGAACAACGATAAAGAAAGATTAGAAAAATTTGATGCAAAATCCTGATGAAGCTATTTTTCTTGGTTACTCCTCTTCTAGCAAAGCTTTTAAGAAATTTTAACAAAAGAACTTTAAGTAGTAGAGGAGTCAATACATGTATTTTTTGATAAAACTAACGATCTTTCCTTCAAGGAAAGAATGAAGGTATTGATGATGCAGATCCTCTTATAGAAGGATGAAGGAATCACCCTAAAAGACTCAACAATTCAAAATGATGAAGAACATGAAAACAAACAGGATGATGAAGTAACAACAAGAACAACAAGGTAAAAAAAAAAAATAAAAAAAAAAAAAAATAATATCTATCCAAAGAATAGAGGTATGATCACAATCACCCAAGAACTAATCATTGGTGATCCTACACATGGAGTAAGAACTCGTTCTTCACTTAGAGATGCATACAATCATTTTGCATTTGTTTCTCATCTTGAACCTAAAACCATAGATGAAGCTGAAAAAGATTATAATTGGATAAATACAATGCAAGAAAACTTAATCAATTTGAAAGAAATAATGTATGGACTTTAGTATCAAGACCTAAAAATTATCCAGTAATTGCACAAAATGGGTATATAGAAATAAACTGATGAACATAAAATATAATTAGGAATAAAGCAAGATTGGTTGCAAAGGGTTATAATCAAGAAGAGAGAATTGATTTTGATGAGACCTTTGCACCTGTTGCTAGATTAGAAGCAATTAGATTTTACTTGCATATGCATGCTTTATGAATTTTAAATTATTCCAAATGGATGTCAAAAGTGCTTTTCTAAATGGTTATATTGCTGAAGAAGTTTTTGTAGAACAACCTCCATTTTGAAAATCATGCTTTTTTAATCATATTTTTAAATTAAATAAAGCTTATATGGTCTAAAGCAAGCACCTAGGGCTTGGTATGAAAGGTTAAGTAAATTCTTGCTTAAAATAATTTTTCAAGAGAAAATATAGATACAATCCTTTTCATTAAAAGAAATCATGATGATATCTTAGTTATACAAATATACGTTGATGATATTATTTTTGGATCTACTAATGAAACTCTTTGTCAAGATTTTGCCAAGCTCATGCAGGGAGAGTTCGAGATGAGCATGATGGAGAACTTACATTCTTCTCGGACTCCAAATCAAACAAACAAAGGAAGGGATCTCCATCACAAAAAAGTACACAAAGAACTACTCAAAAGATTTGAATGGAGAGCTCCAAAGCAATTGGTACACCCATGAGCCCATCATGTAAGCTTGACAAGGATGAAGGAGGTAAAAGTATAGACTCAAAACTTTATAGAGGGATGATTGGTTCTTTATTGTATTTAACTGCTAGTAGACCAGATATTATGTTTAGTGTTTGTTTATGTGCTCGCTTTCAATCAAATCCAAAAAATCACACTTAAATACAGTTAAAAAATTCTTAAATATTTAAAAGGTACACAAACTCTAGGATTATGGTATTCTAAGGTCATCAATTGACTTAATAGGATATTCAGATGCGATTTTGCTGGATGTAAATTAGATAGAAAAATACTAGTAAACTTGTCAATTTTTGGAGTTAACTTAATCTCTTGTTTAGCAAGAAGCAAAATTCGGTAGCACTGTCTACGGTCGAGGCCGAATACATTGCAGCGAAGTTGTTGTGCTCAATCTGTGGATTAAGCAACAACTTGAGGACTTTGGCATCAAACTCAATAAACTCCCATAAGATGTGATAACACTAGTGCTATTAATCTAACTAAAAATCTAATTCAGCATCTAGATCAAAACATATTGAAATTAGACATCATTTCATAAGAGAACATGTCCAAAATAAAATATAATTCTTGATTATGTATGTAAAAAATAATTGGCTGATCTTTACCAAGGCCTTAAGTGAAGATAGATTTTATGAAATTAGGAAGAACTAGAATCCTTGATCCATCAGCTTAAGTATCTCTCTGATTCCAAGTTCTTAATACCAAAAATTCATTGAACCAAATTTGTTGAGCTCAATTCTCATCTCTCTTTTTCTTAAGAGCTCAAAAGCTCAAAACTATCCTTCACATGATCAATCTCTGGGTAAACACCCTTCCTTCAAAGTTTTAATTTTTCAAATTTTTTCATCATTCTTTTGAATTTTTTCATGCCATGAGTCGACCCCAGGGTCGACCCTAGGGTAAACTTATAATTTTTGACAAAACTCCTTCGGGCTCTCTTTTTATTGAAAATTTTTTTGAGCCGACTCTTACCCTTCTTCTTCTTTCTCCCACGAACGAAAGCTCTCCCTCTCTTCTCTCTCAAATCGAAGGTTTCTCTCAAAATCCTCTTCCCACCAATCTTCACCCTTCAAATCGCCATTAAGGAACCAACTTCCTCTCCTCTTTCTTCCTCATTTGGGTGGTTCGAGCTTGCCCTAGATTCAACCCTCTTCTCCAAACGATGATTTACCTCCCAAAATCTTTGCTTTTTCTTCTAAAATTCTTTCCTCTACCTCTCATTTAGTCTCCTAAGCTCCTTGCAAGTCTCTTTTGTCCAAATGGCTCCCAAAATGAAGCTACCGCAAAGAAGAAAATCTTCGCGGTTGGAAAGAGTGTGCGCAGAAAAAGAATGGCAGAGCCCTCTCCTACTCCAATCCCAGCTCAGGTCCTGCTTCAGCTTCTACACAGTCCCAATCAGTCCAAGCAAGGTACCTCTCTCTGATCGAAAAGTGAAATCCAGAAGAATATAGATTTCAATTTTTTGAAAAAGAAGGGTTCTCTATTGGATCAAAGATTAAAAATCAAGGATGAAGTTTTACTGTTATTAAAGAAAAATACTTATGTTGATTTGGTCAGAGAATTTTACTTAAATTTGAGTTATTGCAATGGAACAGTAAAGTCTACAGTGAAAGGTGTTGATATTATTCTTGATCCATTGCATTTGGGACAAATCCTGCACTTGCCTTGTGAAGGCTATACTAATATGGAGCTCCAATCAAAGAAGAAGGAATTAATATTATCTTAGGAGAATTTTACTGAAAGTTTAAATAGATTAGAAGCCAAGATACTTTCAGTGAAATGAGGCTTTGCATCACATGGTGACCAAGCTCTTTCCCTAGGAGTGGTAGGCATGACCTCTTATCTGGTAGGGATATTTGCATCATGTACCATGTGATCACCCAGACCCCTTGAACCTTCCTGCTTTGATGTTTGAGGCCATGAGGGACCCTGAACAGGTCTAAGGCTCACTTGCCTTATGGTATGGCACTCACTGGTCTTTAGGAGTTCGGAGTCAGTTTTGAGGGGAGGCAGTCACTAAATTATCATCTGACACCATCAACCGCCACACACTGCACCACATGGGTTTTCAAAGACTGATGGTGGTTGGTCAAAGGGTGTTGAGGAGAGAGCAGAGGAGGAGGACCATCTTCACCTCCTCGTGATCACAGAGCATCTCCTGATATTTAGTTCATGTCTGATCATGAGGCTGGTCCCTCAGAGTCAGTGAGGAGGCATGCTTCAGTTCACAGTCAGGGAGCAGGGTACATCCTTCAGAGTTCAGACTTGCAGATGATCAGATTGAGCTGATGTCCCAGCGTGTTGCTCATTTTATCTCAGCAGTTTGCCACTCAGTCTTTGCTCAGAGGTCGACATCTCAGGATGACTCAGACCAGACTTTGATCCCTCATATCTCTACTATTTTTTAGATGCTCACAGCTCAGTCCGTACACTTGAGGAGCTTGAGGGATGTGTTCTGAGACTGACGGAGAGTTCTAGATTTACAGAGGCAAGTATTAGCTTAGCCCATCTCCAGCCGCATGAGGACATCACAGAGGTCTCCAACCTGTCTGCAGAGGCGGCTAGACTTCAAAGAGTTTTGGAGGGTGGATTTGACTTTTTGAGGAGAGAGATCAGGGGCTCCAGTGAGACTGTCTCTACTCAGATTGGTGCCTTGATGCAGTCCATGTGAGAGCTTTGGAACTTGGACACCATCAGACTTTCTCTCTAGCACAGTCCATAGCTTCTCAGGCTCCAGGATCTTCTGCCCTCTACTCGTGCCGGTACTTCTACCATGGCGAGGCAGACGTGGTCGAGGACGTGCCCATGGATTTGATCCTACATCTCCTCATCATATCTCAGACTCTTCATTCTGATCCCTCTAGCCATGATATCTATTAGATCTAGAATAGTTAGTCTTTTATGTCTAGGATCTATCTTATGGCCTTTGTATGATTTTTGTATTTTGAGTTGACTCATATGTATTTGGACACCTATGTATTCAGTCACATTTTGGATATATATATTTATATGCTTTGAATTTCAATGAATGTTTATGATTGGGATCAATTGAATTATCTTAATTATGAGATATGAAAAATGACTCATATTTGTGCTATGAAATATTATGAATAGCAATATCTTCTATATGAGCAAATTGATATATCTTTATGATTGCTATAATGAGGGAGAGTAGAGAAATAAACAATCAAAGAGGAGGAATAAAGAAATAAAATATGGTATCAAAAAGGGGAGTAGAAAAAATATGTCCTTTATGTTATCTTTTTTTTCTCTTCAAAATTCTTAAGATCTTAATTGATGCTGTCAAAAAGGGAGAGAGAATCAAAAATTGAGATCGAGCAATAAGCAATAGAGAAATAGAATCGAGAGCAATAAGCAAAATTGTCAAAGCAAATGTGTCAAAGAACCAAAATTGTCAGTAATTTTTAATTTAATCTTCAAAGCAAATGATCTTATAAAAATTTTAAATTGATCTTCAAACTACTCATGATGCATTTCATTCAAATAACTGACTATGATATTTAAGTGATGCATCTTCATAAATTTGAAATTCATGTTCAATGCTTTATATATGTTATACTCTGCTTTTGCTCAAGTATTTTATCATCAAAAAGGGAAGATTGTTACTCCTTGAATTGATTTTGATGATTACAAAGTATTTGAGGGGTTACTAATGATTTTGACTTAAAAAAAGATTTATTTTTTCAGGGGCAAAATCATAATTTTATCAATTGTTCGAAAGCCTCAAGAGCAAGAACAGAAGATTTGTGATCTATTGGAGGTAATTTTAATATTTTTGGATGTGTATTTTGAAAGAAAATCATATTTATAAAATTGAGTCGACCCCATGAGTCGACTCATGTCAAAAGGGCTGAACGGCATGCTGATTTTTTGCTGGCACACCTAATTGAGTCGACCCTATGAGTCGACCTCTGTTGCTATGTACGCCAAAATACAGAATAGTCATTTTCTGTTCTGTGCCACAGAAGTCGACCCCATGAGTCGACTCATGTGCATGAGTCGACCCTATGAGTCGACCCTGTGACGAAAAAACTCCACAACGATTAGTTTTCAGCTCATTTTGGCTGTTTTAATGCTCATTTAATGATCTTCAATGGCTCTAAATCTATCCAGATTACTCTCCACCATCATTTGAAGTTATAAAAGGCACTTAAAAAAAAATAAATAGAGTTTTAAAAGGTTCTTCAAGCATTCATTTCAGTCCTAAGCAAAAGCCCTCTTGAAGTTAAAGAAGCTTTCATTTCAAGTTTACCAACCCCAAGAGCTCATTCAAGTCTTCAACCACCTTGAAGAAAATCAAAAAACTTTCTTCTTATTGTGTAAAGTGCATTTAAAGTTTTATTTGCTCATTAAAGAGCTAAATTTATTTTCGTGTGATTAACTCACATACTCTGTTTTGTCTTGATCTTTAGTTTTGAAGGATTTCAAAACTTGAAAAGGTTGGTCTGAACCTTGAATCGAATTGTATTGGGTTGGTTTGTATCCGAAAAATAAGTATTCTAGCTTGAATAGCTAGAGTCGGAGGTACCGACGTTGTATTCTTGTTGAATATGGTTTAGTGGATTTAATTCTCAGTAGGAGCTTGGAGAGTGGATGTAGGTGCAAGGTTGGCACCGAACCACTATAAATCTTGTTTGTTTGTGTTGTGCTTACTTGCTCTCTTTCTAAACTTTCTTGTCTACTTGCATCCTTGCATCTATTTTTACATCTTGCATAAACCACTCTCTACATATATCCTACTCATTATTATTTAATCCTCATAGTTCTAAATTAACGTTAAATTTTTAAAAATCCAATTCACCCCCCCCCCTCTTGAGTTGCATAGCTGGGCAACACCTATCACTCCGATCATTATTAGACAATAATAATTTGGTGGGACCCAACTTCGGTAGTTGGTATTGAAAGTTGAAGATAGTCCTGGAGCATGAATGGATCCTATATGTGATAACGGATCTTGCACCTGAGGAGCCAGCTGCCAATGCACGTGGAACAGTCAGAGATACTTATCAGAAGTGGCTCAGTGACCGGACCACGATGTGCTGCATCATGCTGGCTGCCATGAGCAACGAGTTCAGTCGCAGATTTAAGATGGCTCAGCCAAAGGACATGCTTCAAGTGTTGGAGGATGCCTTTGGCACACCCGATGACGTGGAGAGGCATAAGACTAGTTGTGCCATCTTTAATGCCAAAATGCAAGATGGTGCTTCTGTCACTGATCATGTATTGTACATGATTGAGTTAATGGAGCGTTTGAGCAAGCTCGACTTTTTCTTACATGAGCAGCTTGGAAAAGATGTGATACTGAACTCGCTGCCTAAGTCTTATCTCCCATTCCTCACTCATTATAGAATGACAAAGCCTGAAGTAAACTACCACGGGTTACTGGGGTTGCTTCAAAACTTTGAGAAGAATCACCAACTCCATAAGGAGTCGGTGAACTTAGTGGGAGGTTCATCTTCTGGTTCTCGACTCTTTGAAAAAGGAAAGAAGAACAAGAAGAAGAAAGTGAAGAAGGTGCAAGTTTAGGCTGGAACATTAGTGCAGGGCCAGACCAAAAAAATCAAGCTCGATAAGAGTCAAACTGAATGCTTCTTTTGCAAGAAGCAGGGGCACTGGAAGAGAAACTGTCCTCAGTACATTGCCTCCCTGGATCCGAACAGACTGAGAAAGAAGCAAGCTGTTGCTGGGCAAAGTATTTATATGATATTTTTTATAATTTCTCTATTTGTGATATAACTAACTGGGTATTGGATACCGGTAGCCCTTACCATATTTGCAATTCGTTACAGGGGTTGCAGGTCAGTAGGAGATTCGAGCAAGGCGAGAGGTTTCTAAACATTGGAGATGGAAGATCAGTTCCAGTTCTAGCATTAGGAATCTTGAAACTTGTATTTAAGTCCCATACCGTTGTTCTTAATGATTATCATTTCTGTCCTAGTTTTTTTTTAAATGTCATTTCTGTAGGCCTTCTGATCAAAAATGATTATGAAATTTCTATAAAGAAATAAGTTTGTAATATCATTGTGAATGGTGTTACTATTTTTTATGGATATTTGAACAATGGTGTGTATATGTTATCACAACCTATTAACATAGTCTATTCTACTGGCAAGCACCCTAGATTAAATAGTGTATCAGATATCTACTTATGGCACTGTAGACTAGGTCATATAAACAAGAACAGGATAAACAGGTTGACTCAAGAGGGAATCTTCGAAGTCAATGATTATGAATCACCTCCAACCTGTGAGTCCTATCTTCTTGGTAAAATGACCAAGTCACCTTTTACTAAAAAAGGTGAGAGAGGTGCTGAGCTCTTAGGCCTAGTACATACTGATGTATGCAGGCCCATGAGCACAAGTGCTAGAGGTGGATATTTCTACTTCATCACTTTCATGAATGATCTATCTAGATATGGATATGTCTATCTGATGAAACATAAGTCAGATTCATTTGAAATGTTCAAACGATTCCGAAGTGAAGTAGAAAAATAAACTGGAAAGAGTATTAAAACTCTTCGATTTGACTGAGGAGGAGAATACCTTTCTGATGAGTTTTTCACATATTTAAGAGAGAATGGGATTCTCTTCCAATGGACTCCTCCAGAAACACAGCATAATGGTGTGTCTGAAAGGAGAAATCGGACTCTGTTAGATATGATCCGATCCATGATGGATTTTGCTAGCTTGTCGATATCCTTCTGGGGATATGCACTCGAATCGACCTGTTATCTGTTAAATAGGGTTCCAAGTAAGTCTGTAATTAAGACTCTATATGAGATATGGACAGGGCGTAAGCCAGCACTTTTACACCTTAGGGTCTGGGGGTGCCCGACTTATGTCAAATGGTTAGTTACAGATAAACTTGGACCTAGGTCTAACAAATGTACATTCGTAGGATACCCAAAGAGACCAAAAGATATTTTTTCTATCATGCTGATGAATAAAAGGTATTCATCAGTCTTAGAAAAGAAGTTCCTTGGTGAAGGAACCGTTGCCTCAAAGGTTGAACTTGATGAAGTTCAACAGGTAGAAAGACCGACACCAATAGCTGAACCTGATTCGGATTTGATTAGATCAGATCCGGAGCCCAATGTACTTGCACCATTAAGGCGATCTGGTAGATCAGATATGGATTTGATTAGAGCACCATTAAGTCGGACAGATACTACGGTTTCTTGGTCCGAGACAGTGATTCCATCGAACTCGATGAGAATCTGATCACCTATATGGATGTAATGAAGAGATCTGATTTGAGAAATGGCTTGAAGCCATGAAATCCGAAATGGAGTCCATGAAGGTCAACGATGTATGGACATTGGTTGACCCACCTGAAGGGGTTAAACCCATTGGGTGTAAATGGGTCTTCAAAAGGAAGAGATGCGCAGACGGAAAGGTGGAGACCTATAAAGCCCGTCTAGTTGCTAAGGGGTATCGTCAACATTATGGTATTGACTATAACGAGATGTTCTCCCTTGTGGCAATGCTCAAATCTATTCAGATAATGCTTGCAATAGCTGTCCATCTGGATTATGAGATCTGACAGATGGATATAAAGATAGCTTTTCTGAATGAAGAGCTAATCGAAGAGGTGTATATGATTCAACCTGAGGGGTTTACATCCACAGATGAGTCCAAGGTGTGCAAGCTTTAGAGATCCGTTTATGGATTGAAGCAAGCTTCTTGGAGTTAGAACATGCAATTTGATAAGGTGATCAAAATGTATGGCTTCGTTAAGAACGGAGAAGAGCCCTGCATCTATAAATGGGCAAATGGTCTTGTTGTGGTATTCTTTGTCTTGTATGTGGATGACATTCTCTTAATCGGGAATGACATCGCCGCACTACTGGGAATAAAAATTTGGTTGTCATCGCAGTTCTCCATGAAGGACTTGGGTGAAGCATCCTACATCCTAGGGATGAAGATCTATAGGGATAGATCTAAAAGGATGCTTAGGTTATCTCAGTCCACATACATAGACACTGTGCTGAAGAAGTTCAGCATAGAAATTTCAAGAAGGGCTATCTACCGATAGGCCATAAAATTTTTCTCTCTAAGAAGGATTGTCTGACAACTCCTGAAGAGAGAGAGCGTATGAGTAGAGTCCCATATGCTTCAGTTGTGGGATCTATCATGTACGTCATGATATATACAAAGCCAAATGTGGCATACTCACTAGGAGTAGTGAGTAGATACTAATCTAATTTTGGAGAAAACCACTGGAAAGTGGTTAAAGCCATCCTTAAGTATTTGAGAAATACTAAGGACCAATGGTTGGTTTATGGTGAGTCAGATCTGAAACTTGTGGGGTTCACAGACTCCAGCTTTTAATCTAACCATGATGACAACAGAAGCATCTCAGGTTATATCTTTACTTTGAAAGTTGGAGCCATCTGTTGGAAGAGTTCCAAGCAGCATACTGTGGCAGACTGTTTGTGAGGCAGAGTACATCGCAGCATCGGATGCCGTAAAGGAAGCTGTGTGGCTGAGAAAATTCATCACCGAGCTCAGAGTAGCACCCTCTCTCGATGGTCCGATCCTACTCTACTGCGACAGCACTGGTGCCATAGCTCAGGTGAAGGAACCCAAAGCACACCAGCAGATGAAGCATATTTTGCACCACTTTCATCTGGTCTGGGAGATCATGGATCGAGGTGACATCGACCTTCAGAAGATCGACGGAAAGGAGAACCTGGCCGACCCCTTCACTAAAGCTCTGGCAATAAAGGAGTTCGACAATCACAAATCAAAGATGGGTATTAGATACTGTGCCGAGTGGCTTTAGGACAAGTGGGAGTTGTTGGAAAATATGTCCCAAAAGTCAATCGTCAACCTGTGGATGGTTGAGCAATCTTATATTGTAATTGATTTGTTAATAAATAAAATATATTTTTGATATTTTCATCATAAATTTTCATCTTCTAATGAACTCCGTTGTTGTGATGAAGTCTTTAGGACTATTTAGGTTCGATAAAGAGAGGATTTATCGATTAGTCCTTAAAACTATTCATGATCAAATGATAGGCTATTAATAAGGACGACAGCTTCTATCAAGCATAGATCGCTGTAGGCCATATGGGTTGGTTGTCCTCTTAACCGAGGAGTGTGGAGTGTTAGATGTGTGCCCTAGATGCCAGATTGGCTGACACATTCCTGTACAAATGTAAGGACAAATTTATAATTTTGACTATAAATGAATAAAAGGGTTATTCTACTATCACATTGTGTACATTATATCTGTGATATATCCTTTGAGTTAGTAGAAATGTTAATTCATATTTTCAAGAGTTAAAAATTTAAGGCATGAATTTACATAACTAACTCATAAACAGCTCCTGACTATAGGATCATCACGAGAATGGTGATCGATCCGGAAGATTGGTGCACGATTACTTCTTTAGGGTAGATGTGTCTTGAGTCTACGGTGTGGAGACACTGAGTGAGAGTATAAGTATTCATTGAGAATGAGAGTACTGAGCGTGACCACCTTGAGTAGTCATAAGGAAGTCTACCTTCTCGTCGATGACTAGCTCGATGCTGCAGCTGTGTGTCTAGTTCTTTGACCTAAGGTGCATCGACAGTTCACCTTGAGTGTGTTATAGTTTGACTACACCATAACTCAATCTCCTAGCTATTCAAAATCCTGAGGTGTATGTTGGCTGTAGCATATTTATTGTAGGAACCAGATTGCATCAGGATAGAATCTATCAACCTCGATAGATGAGAGGACTAGTCCTATGATGATCGAAAGATCAAGTCCTTAAGCCCATGGCCATGGTAGAGTGAAATAATAAAAAAGAGTTTTTCATTAAGGTTTCACATCAGACTTGGATCGATCGATTGATTTATATGACTGATGTTGGGTTTGACGAGTTCACCTTAACCCTAATTAAGTCAGGACTCATGATAGAAAAACTCAATCACACAAGTAGCTGCACCAAGAGGTTCATCTTCATTTCTGATGGGTTGCCACCATATACTGCTAAGTATCACTGATAGATTTTGAGAGCAATTAGAATGATATTAATGATCGATCATTCTAAATTGTCTGAATCAGATGAGTTCTGGTCCATCGAAAAAAGTTTCGATGATGTCAATGATGAGATCACGACATGTCTCATTACCATATGAAAATGAACCTAACTGGATCACACAAACAAGAGTTAGGGTCTGGATGTCATCAATTGAGCTAGCCCAGTTCGATTAATTTGGATTAGATCCAATTAGGTTCCAGAAAATCATGCTAGCAAATGATTGAGCCTGACTTTCTCCTCGTATAATTTTTTCTATCTCGACTGAGTCAAATATAATTTGACTCACCCAGAGAATTTTGAGAAGGTTTTTCTCAGTTTGACTGGAGCCAGTCCAGTTCAGAAAAGTCTTATCTTAATTTATGAGATGAATTTAAGACAACACCTACTAATTCCTGTCACTTGCCATTTCCATTTTAGGATATTGGTCAAACATTGACCTATGGACTTAGACTGAAGGCCACTTGGCAAGAAGTCATTGGAGAGTTTTTGTGAAGTGTCCACCTACTAATTTTACCCTCAAAGTGGGTGCCATAATCAGATATGGCGTGTGCCCCAAGTGGATAAGGATAGAGTCCCATGAGATGAGGACTCTATGCCTTGATCGACTCAAACTGTTGGGCGCCAATCTCACTGTGTTTATCCAATGTTGGTGCCAATAGTAGGAGGGTTTGGTGGGGTTTTTATCTGATATGATCAGATGATATCACTCTATCAATTAAATTTTTTTTAGAATTAATTAAAATTTTTTGATTGGTCGAATGATGTGGCACTGCATGGCGCAGCAGGGTCTATTTAAACCCTGTTGCACCTAGGGTTTAAAAAATCCACTCAATACCTAGCAAAAATATGAAACCCCTCCACTTCTCCATACCCTCTCTGCTTCTCTCCCTCCCTCTTCACATCCAAGAGGTTGGGCATCCATCTGGTGCTTGTCCAAGGTGTGGTGGCTCCCTGATCAGAAGGCTGTAGGGATTTATCGAGAAGCTGCTGCTCCAGCTTTAGAAGATCTTTTGAAGATCTTGCAGATCAGATCTAGATCTGATTTTTGGAGCAAAGATTATTAGGAGAAGATGATCCAGATCCTTCTTGAGTGGATATCGTAGAGGCAGATGACTGTGTGGCTATTTTAGAACCTCGGGCGTTGCTGCGATCATCTACAGGTAATCTAGTTACCTAGAGGTATTCCTCTAATCTTAAAGTTTTAGATTTAATTTTAGATTAAATATTAGATAATAAGAATAAGATCTAATATACTTATATCTAAATAAAGTAGATATTTTTTTTTTAATATTTCACCCCAGATCTCATTAGATTGGAAGATCCTACAAAAAAAATAGTTTTTCTTCAACTGATATCAGAGCCAGGTTGATGGCTCTATTTTAGATCTAATTTAGATCTAATTTTTATTTTTATTTATCTGATATTAATAATTTTAGATGTCACATCAGATATGATTGGATCTAAAATCAAAAAATTTAAAATTAAATCTAAGTAGATCTAACATGTATGAGATGCATGACTAGACTAGGAATAGTTTAAACTATGAATAGTCTTAAAGTTTTATATTTTAATATGATTAAAATATAAATTAGATCTAATTTATTTCTAATTTTTTGATGTTATAAATATTATATTCAGATCAAAAAATAAAAAATAAAAATTTAATTAATTCATAAGATTGATCTGCTGCATGCCTAGACTAAGTTGTAGAATTATTCTAGTAACTGTTTAGAATAGATTTTATATTGAATAGTTCAATTTAAATCTTATTTTTCAATGTTACATGTGATATATCAGATCTGAAAGCATGCTAATTAGATCAGATTTTAATACATGAGATGTATGCAAAGCATGTATAAGTTAGATCTGAAATTATATATGTGATATGTAACTTAGATCTAACTAGTTTTGTATTAAATCAATATTTTTGATTAAGGTGTTCCTCATGGCCGTCCGGTCATAAGAACAAAGTAGGTTTAAGACCCTCTCCTCCCATTCAATGGGGTGTTCTTATGGCATGTAGGGTGCTGCGCATTCATCCTTAATCAGAAATCAAACTTACTTTTCTACAAAATCCTAGATCCTGAAACTCTAAGATTTATTTTACATATTTTGTTTATGAACTCAAGACTAATTAATGAATTAAGCTTATGAAATTAAATTAGTCTAAAATTGAGAATTTAGATCTAAGTCATTTTCATAAAATTGGTTCGGGCTTGGGTAGCTCAATTAGGTCTAGGGTTGATCAAACGAATCAAAAGTTGGTTAGGTGGGATCATGAAAGCTAATAATTGACCAGTCTAATAGGATTAAGTCTAGTCAAGGTCGAATCACATTCATATGTGACTTGATCAAATTAAGACCTAATTTGGCTCAATGGTTAGAGCCTGGATTGTAGGCTAACCTAATTGGTTCTGGTTCGACAATTTGGTGTCTAAGGTAAGTTGGGCAGATGCGATGAATGATTTTTAATTGGAGCTACTCGACTCGAATGCATTCTTGTCGAGTTAATGGCATATCCTTCCATCGATCTCACTTACCTGGCCATATATGTCGACCCATGTCAAGTCAAGTTTAACTCATAATTGTTTATAACCATGTCAAGTCAAGTTTAATGAGACCTAAATTAAATCTTCCTAAAAAAATATTAAGTCTAAGGTCTTCCACCATTGTAGATGTGCGGGCCCTTCCTGGAGTTGATTGTTCTCGGCTGGTTACAGTGGCTCAGTTGCACCAGAAAGACACAACCATGTCCATTAGGCATTGGATGCTACAGATTAGAGGATGGGTTGTGCTCAATATTTTGGATACGGTGAGGGACCCAATCAGGAATCTAATTTGTGCAAATGGTGGGTCTGAGTTAACTAAGGATTGGAGCAATATTCTAGGCACGGTGAACTTCATGAATTAGAGATCAAGTTTTGGATGCACCATGATTAGAGAATCATTGGATAAGAGTTGTCCACTCATCGGTGACCCATCACCAATAACTATTAGGTGAGGTGGTGAGCCAGTCGGTAAGACCGCACCACCCACTAAAATCACTAATCATAGAGATTTTCACATCTCTACCTAGGGAGTGTAGAGATCTGAGAAAATAGTGAGAGCCTAATTTGTTAAAAATAAAATCCTAACAAATTGGTTAAGTCTGATTACAAATCTAACTAGAAACTTTTGACTCTCTACAGGAAACATGTCTGCGTCCAACCTCCTGACCAAATACTAGACACCCACAGATTGACTGGATCTAATTTCAAAGATTGGTTCAAGAACTACAGAATTATTCTAGATTCCAAGAAACTGACTCATATCTTGGATCAGGATCCACCTGTCATGCCAGCATGTCCGACTGCTGAACAGAGAGCGTCTCTAAAAAAGTGGATGGATGAAGATAACAAAGTCAGATACTACATGTTAGGTGCAATGTCTGATGACTTACAGTACCAGCATGAGAATATTATGACTATCCACCAAATGTTGGCTCACCTACAAGAGTTGTTTGGTGAACAAAATCACGACCAAGTATCAAGTCTGCCAAAGACTTTTAAGGCTAAATACGTGATGGGCAGTCAGTCCAAGATCATTGTTTGACAATGATCAAGGACTTGAGGAGCTTGAGAGCTCGGTATCATCTTAGACAAGGATTTTCAGATTGATGTGATCCTTCAGTCCTTGTCCGATGCATATGGTCAGTTCATCATGAACTTCATATGCATAAAGATGCAGTGTACCTTGGCTGAGTTAATGAACATGTTGGTTACGGCTGAGCTTTCTTTGAAGAGTTCAAAAGGCTCAGTCCTTACTGTGGAGCGACTTCTTCCAAGAGAAAGTCTTTTGGAAAGAAGAAAAAGTCTGCGAAGAAGCAGAATGGATGGAAAAAGGAAGAAGACAGAACCGAAGAAAAAGACTGCTGAAAAGAAAAAATATTTTCACTGCAATTCAGACGGCCATTGAAAATGGAACTGTCCTCAGTACCTGGCTGTTAGATGTGTGCCCTAGATGCCAGATCGGCTGACACATTTGTACTAATCTAAGGGCAAATTATAATTTGACTATAAATGAATAAAAGGGTTATTCTTCTATCACATTGTGTATATTGTGTCTGTGATACATCCTTGAGTTGTGAGAATATTAATTCATATTTTCAAGAGTTAAAAATTTAAGACATGAATTTACATAACTAACTCATAAACTGCTCCTAACCATAGGATCATTCACGAGGATGGTGATCGATCCAGAAGGTTGGTGTATGATCGCTTCCTTAGGGTAGATGAGTCTTGAGTCTACGGTGTGGAGATAATGGAGCAGAGTATAGATATTCATTGAGAATGAGAGTACTGAGCGTGACCACCTCGAGCAGTCATAAGGAAATCTACCTTCTCATCGATGACTAGCTCGATGCTGCAGTTGTGTGTCTAGTTCTTTGACCTGAGGTGCATCGTCGGTTCACCTTGAGTGTGTTATAGTTTGACTACACCATAACTCGGTCTCCTAGCCATCTGAAACCTGAGATGTATGTTGGCTGTAGCATATTCATTGTAGGAACCAGATCGCATTAAGATGGGATCTATCAACCTCGGTAGATGAGAGGAGTATCCTATGGTGATCGAAAGATCGAGTCCTTAAGCCCATAGCCATGGTAGAGTGAAATAATGGAAAAGACTTTTCCATTGGAGTTTCACATCAGACTCGGATCGATCGATTGATTTATATGACTGATGTTGGGTTTGACGAGTTCACCTTAACCCTAATTCAGTCGGACTCATGATAAAGAAACTCAATCACACAGGTAGCTGCACTGAGAGATTCATCTTTAATTCTGATGGGTTGCCACCACATACTGCTAGGGTGTCACTGGTGGATTTTGGGAGCAATTAGAATGATTTTTGATGATTGATCATTCTAATTGTCTAATCAGAAGAGTTCTGATCCATCGAAAGGAGTTTCGATGATGTCGATGATGAGATCATGACATGTCTCATTTACCATACAGAATTGAACCTAACTGGATCACACAAACAAGGGTTAGGGTCTGGATGTCATCAATTGGCTAGTCCATTGATTTGGATAAGATCCAATTAGGTTCAAGGAAATCGTGCTAGCACTCGATTGAGCCTAACTTTCTCCTCGTGTAATCTTTTCTGTCTCTACTGAGCCAAATGTGATCTGGCTCATCCAGAGAACCTTGAAAAGGTTTTTCTTAGTTTAATGAAGCTTGTCCAGCTAAGAAAAAGGTTGTCTTAATTCATGAGATGAATTTAAGATAACACCTACTAATTTCTAACACCTGCCAATTTCTTTTAGGACATCTGTCAAAAGTTGACATATGGGTCTTAAACTGAAGAGACTTATTGGGGATTTTTGTGGAGTGTCCACATGTCTAACCTAATCAAATTGGATGCCATAATCAGATTATGGCATGAGCCTAATTGGATTAAGTGGCCGCCCCAAATGGATAAGAACCAAAGAGTCCTGATAAACTTGGATCTTTGG
Organism: Elaeis guineensis; assembly: GCF_000442705.2. Taxonomy (NCBI): domain Eukaryota; kingdom Viridiplantae; phylum Streptophyta; class Magnoliopsida; order Arecales; family Arecaceae; genus Elaeis; species Elaeis guineensis. Next base: position 52,293,391 of record NC_026000.2, read on the forward strand.
CGCCACCTTATTTGAGCCTATCCATTGTTGGTGCCATATAAGAGAGCATGGGGATTATTATCTGATGTGATCAGATGATATCACTCCACCAATCAGAATTTTTCCAAAATTTATTGGAATTTTTTGATTGGTCGAATGATGTGGCATGCGCAGCATACAGGGTCTATATAAACCCTGCTGCACTAGGGTTTCGAGGCAGACTTGTTTTGTGCAAAAGACCCATTGGCTGCCACCCCTCCCCTCTTATATATGTCTCCCTGCTCTCCTTTCTCCCCTCTTCACGTCCAAGAAGTTGGACGTTCATCTGGCATAGGTGCAAGGCGTGGTGACGCCTGGAACAGAAGGCTGCAGGACATCTTCGACAGGCTGCTACTCCAACTTCAGAAAGAGTTCTGAAGTACTTTCAAATCAGATATTGATCTGATTTTTAGAGCATAGAATCATGAGGAGAAGACATTCTAGATCCTACCTGAGTGGAGACTAGTAGAGGTCAGGTGCTTGCGTGGCTACATCAGAACCTCAGGCAGTGCTGCGATCATTTACAGGGTAATTAGATTACCCTTGAGGTATGTCTATGTTTTTCATGCTTTTAGATTTAATTTTGAAATTTAAAATATTAGATAATAAAATTAAATCTAATAGATATTAGATTTGAAATAGCATAGGATAAAAATTTAAATTTTATTCCGTCCCAAATTTGATGAAATCTGGAAGATCCTACACAGGAAAAAGGTGGTTTTTCCTTCAAGTGGTATCAGAGCCAGGTTGTTGGCTTTATTTCAGATTTAATTTAGATCTGATTTAATTTTAATTTATCTAATATTAAATAATTTCAGATGTCACATCAGATATGATAGGATCTAAAATTAAAATATTTAAAATTAAATCTAAGATGATCTAACATGCATGAGATGCATGACTAGACTAGGATTAGTTGAATCCATGAATAGTCTTAAGTTTATATTTTAAGAGATTAAAATATGAATTAAATTAATTTAATTCTCTATTTTTTTGAATTAAAATGTTATAATTAGATCAGAAAATAGAAAATAAAATTTTAATTTTTCCATAAAATTAATCTGTTACATGCCTAGACTAGTTGTAGAACTGATCTAGTAACTTGTCTAGAATAGATTTAATTTTGAATAGTTCAATTTAAATCTTATTTTTTTCAGATATTATATGTGATGTATCAGATCTGAAAGCATGTTAATTAGATTGATTTTTGATACATGAGATGTATGCAAAGCATGTATTAGTTGATCTTAAATTGTATATGTGATATGTTAATTTAGATCTAACTAGTTTTGTAGTTAAATTTATATTTCTGGTTAAGGTATTCCTCATGGCCATCCGATCATAAGAATAAAGTAGGATTTAAAGACCCTCTCCTCCCATTCAATGAGGCATTCATATGATGTGTAGGGGTGCGCGCGTTCATCCTTAATTAGAAATCAAAACTTACTTTCTGTAAAATCCTAGATCCTAAAACCCTAGGATTTTATACATGCTTTTGTTTATGAACCCATACTTAATTAATGTATTAAGTTTATGAAATTAAATTAGATCTAAAATTGAAAATTTCAGATCTAAGATATTTTCATAAAATTAGTTCGGGCTTGGGTAGTTCAATTAGGTCTAGCGGTTGATCAAACCGAATCAAGAGTTGGTTAGGTGGATCATGAAAGCTAATAATTGACCAGCCTAATAGGATTAAGTCTGGATCAAGGTCGAATCATAATTTAGATGTGACTCGATCATGGTTAAGACCTAATTTGACTCAGAGATTGAGTTTGGATTGTAGGCTAACCCATTATAGTTCTGGTCGA